>NC_056729.1:1240296684-1240635720 GCF_019279795.1 Protopterus annectens
GGCCAATCATGAAGGGTGAATTTGTAGATATCCATCTATTTGTCTAATTTCTCTTTAAAGTACATCACATTGCTTAATATGGAATGGATGTTTACTACACAGAAGAGGTAAGCATTGCATGATGAATCTGTCTCACCACCAAGATTTGTTTATTTGCTGAAGCAAGTTTATATAACTAGGTCTAATGTTATTGGGGCTTTGTGATTTGTGGAGATGTAAGGAGTCTTGAAGTACTGGATTTCCTAGTGGCCTGAAAGGCAAGGTACAGATCACGCCTAAGGAGTCTCCAGGACTCTTATTACAGGCATAGGTCTTCCAGCCTCTCTTGGTAGCTCTTTTTTTTTAAGCCTGTGATCTTTAAAGTATGGAACCTTTGGGGTCTTTCCAGTTGCATAATATGCCTAGTAAGATGCACCCCAAAGGGGGCAAGTCTGATCAGTGTGGAGTACAGAGGGGTAAGAACTTATGTGAATCTAAATTAAATACTTTTTTGCAAGCAGCTGCACCAGATAAAAGGATTTCCTGACCACTGTTGTAACATGATACGTTATGAAATTATCTACCCATTTTTCAAGGTCTGTATCAACACTTTCATTTTGAAGTATGATACTACATCGTAAGATGGTAGGAGGGCTTATTTTCCAAATGTGATAATATTGCACTTTTTTCATTGTTTTTACCTGTTTTTTGAGCACTTATTGTTGACATGTAACAGTTCAAGTTGGAGCTTTTGCATGTCAGAAAGGACTTGAGGATGACAGCTACTTTACAGCAGTTCTCAGCCTTGGTTAGCCAGAGATCCTCAGCAAAATAGATGCCAAAAATAGAGGATCTAGCATGGAGCCCTGAGGATTACCACTGGTCACAATCATGTTGTCTGAGGGCACACCTGCCACTCTAACTACGTAGATTATATCCCTTAGCCAGTTTGCTGTCCACCTAACTGCATAGCAGTCAATTTAGAGCTCATTTAGTTTATTATGTTAGCATGTAGTGTGGTATCAAATGCTGTAGATAGTTCAGAGTATGCTGTATGGGCAGCATAACCCTCTTCGTGACTTGTTACAAAGTTTACCTGATTCATTAGGTAGAATCTACACCTATCAGAACTGAACTGCTGGGGTTCAGGTCTTGTAAGATTTTTTAATATCATAATTAGTTAAGTCAGTTGTATTCTATTGCTTTGCAGATGAGACTCATCAGACTTATGGGTCTGTGGTTTCTGGGGTTAATGGTTGGTCATTCCTTGTAAAAGTGACATATAAAATCAGGTTGAATAGCTGTAGGAATGGGTCCACTACAGTTTTTTGCTTTGTATTGTTTAAAAAGCAGCTGAGTTTATTATTAGGTCCCTTGGGAGATGTATGTTTTGTTCTGGAGAGTACCTTTAGCAAGTGCTCTTTGTTTGACTGGGGGAGTGAAGTTTGTAGAATAACTGGCTTTGTATAGCTGTTTCAAGGGAGAAATTTGCACTGAATTTGTTTGGCAGTATGTTTGCAATATCCTCTGAATCGGAGTACATAATGCAGTTTTGAATAAGTTTTGAGTAATGTTAGATGTTACTTGTAAGTTTCCTGACATAACTCTAAAGAAGGATTTATAATCGTCTTTAGCTTTATGCTGGTTTAAGTTCATGTGATGCTTTCTGATGGTGTTTTTCAGTTCCTTCAATAATTTTTTAAAGTTAACCTTGATTTGAGGGCCTTTTGTATTACTGCATAGTTGAAGAAGCTTTTTCCGTTCATTGTATTTTTTATGTATACGAGTGGACCATCAAGTTGGTTTACTCTTAAACTTCCCATTTTTTACAGATTTGATAGGGACTGCCTATCAGAAAAGTAGATGCTAAACAGGAGAAGACCCATATATGTAATAGACTGATGCTTTAGTTGAGGAACATATTGAAGTTGTTTATTTTGGTGCTGAGCTTGTTTATTGGCCATGTGTAAATTAACTGTGAGAATCAGGGGCTTAATTATCCTGTACTGCTTGACACAAACATTGTATAACATTGGGAGTTTGTTTTTTGTAGGGGTCACTGCTATTGTCTTATTCCTTACTGCTTGACACAAACATTGTATAACATTGGGCGTTTGTTTTTGTAGGGGTCACTGCTACTGTCTTATTAGATAAACAAGTAACACTGGTACTCATTTTCTCCGTTCTTTATTTTTTATGTTTTAGCAAATGCACCAGTATGCATAGGTAGTACAGGTGGAGAAGGGGGGGGTTGTTTCTTTGCTTGAGGGTGGCAAAGAAGTACTGGAAAGAGTGACATAACAGAGGGCAAGTTTATTTGAGAATAATACATGCTTTCTGACTGGCGCGACTGGGTTATTGTTGGATGCTACCCTATTTAAGAAGTCCACTCCTTTTTATATAAATATTGTTATATAGTCTTTTTATATTCTTACATCTGTGGATGAAATACATCTGTGAACAATTGATTTTTTGGAGGGCAACTTTTTATCTTAATTGTTAATGTTTGTGTCACAGCTCCAGGGTTCAGTCCTGACCTTGGTTCGCTGTCTGTATGTAGTTGGCATATTCTTCCTGTGGTTGTGTTGGTGGTGTGGTTTTTCTCCCCCCTCTTAAAACATTTTTATCTACATGCTACTATAAACTTTGCACATGTATTAAATTTAACCTTGCTGTTCTGGTCTGAGTTATGGCTGAAAAGGGTATGTGATGATCAGTTAACTTAACAAATGAATAAATTAAATTTGACATTAGATAAATGATCTTTTAGTCCACATGGAGTGCCAGAATTTCCTCTCTGCAGTACTTCCTTTTCTTTTGTTCATTACATTCTGTCTTCTTACATAGACAAACATGAGTGTTTTTTCATTTTTGTTTCGTTCATCCACATATAAGATGCATTGCTTGTCAGCAGGAAAGTATTCATAACCCAGCTTTACCACTTAAGTTTGTTTATGAAAAAGAATTATTGCATCCCCTTCTCCCACAAACCCTGATGTTCATCTGCAGTCATGCATAGATTTTTCATGCCATAACAGATCTGGGCTGAAAATGAGCACGTCAGAAATAGTTATCTGAGAAGGCTGTAAGAAAATGCAGAGCTTCACAGTAATAATGAACCTTCTAAGCTGGTAGTCAGTGTCTGTGAGGTATTTTTCTCTGCTTCTGCTGTGTACTAGATGCATATAAATTGTATTCTTTTTTATTTTTAACCCAATTTTCTGCCCTTTTGTGTCATTTACAAACATGCCATGAAGTGTATTCACAAGCCATAATTGCTTCTTTTGCTACAAAGTAAATGGTGTTAATTTCTATGCATGAAAAACTCTGTGTTTAGATAATGCACCGTCCCTGACACCTAAAGTACAGCTATTTCTATATTCGTCACTGATATTTTTGTGTACTAGCTGGAGTTTTATCTTTGATCATTGCTTATGGGGCTCACTTTTCAGTTGCAATTATTTTTTGCTAACATGTGGTCTCTGCTGCAGCCTTGTCATAACTAGGCACAGCTGCTGTAGTCAGATGGTCTCACTTCTTTTCTTCCTTAAACTGAAAAACTTAGTTCTGGTTTTTTTTTTGCAATTAACTAAAGAACAATAGTCCACACATCCAAACGGGTGAAGTAGAAACCTTTTTTTTAAATATGTAAATGCTTTTGTTCTGTACAAAATCCACTCAAAACTTCATGAGACTTAGAATTCTAAGTCTGCTGAAGTTCTGAGTGGATTTTCTACTTCAGCAGTTTGTGTGTGTGGACTATTGTTCTTTAGTTTGTTTGTTTTAGTCCACTTTGCTTGTTTTTTTTTTTTTTTTGTAATTAACTTACTGTCGGGTTTGAATAGTAAGTCATTAGATATATCAAAAGTCGTTTTCCACAGTGAGGAAAGGAGAGCACTGCCAAATGAAGGGTGAAAATGAAACTGCCCATATTGTGTGTGTATGTAATCTGTCTCTCTCTTTGTATATGTGTGTGTGTGTATGTATATATCTATATATATGTGTACACACACACACATATACATAATGTTGACAGTGGGGTGTTAATAAAGGATTTATTTGACCTCCCATGTTTTGGAAGATGTATATAATATTATCTATCCTTCTTTTGATTTAGTGTGTTATTGTACAATTCTGAGAATGAAGACCAAAACTTCTCTTTGTCTCCTGGTGGTTAAGACCAAAACTTCTCTTTGTCTCCTGGTGGTTAAGAAGGGCATAGTTTCATCTGGGCCCACGGTTTGGTAGAAAAGCTTACTGTTTCAAACCAAGGAGGTCTCCCTCTAAGGTGGTGACAGCTGACTCCACCTTAGGACATGGTGTCTCATTTAGATCCCTGTTTCATGTCAGACCTGCTGACCAAAGTCCTGACAGCAATTGAGTATGTCTGGACGTTTTACACACAATAGAGGTGAAGGCATTCTCAGTTTGGTTGGAGAGAGATTCCCTAATATTTTAATTATAGTTACTTTTTAGGTGGTACTGCCTTAACCTGAAATGTATATTTGGTGTAGGTCTAATTTTTTCTGTAATCCCAGTGAATTGTTTGGCATCTCTGCTATTCATAATTTTATTCATGGGAAAACTGTGGGTCAGCATTGGCTGCCTAAGACAGCTTCTTAATGAGGCGTTGAATTTATATGCCTTTGAAGAACCTTCTTTCATGGACAACAGAGCTCATGATTGACAAGCTTGCTCATTCCTCATTTTAAGCATCTGGTTCAGTAGCTTTGATATTTGCTTCTTGGAGAGACAGTGATCTTCATAGCACTCAATTATTTTCAGGTTTTCCAAGCTACAAACCCCTAAATGTATCAAACCCTTTCGTCTTTCATAAGGATCTGATGTTCATTGGGCTATTCCATTATTTCCATTTGCCAAGGGTATCCAAATTGCCCTTAAACCAGGTCACTCCCTGTTTTCTTTGTCAGAGCATAAACTAGGGAAGAGAGAGAGCGGTTCACATCTTGGACATGCACTTTCAGCACAAATTAGATTTGAAAAAAGATATACAAGTTCAGGAAGAATGGTGTAGCAGTTCATCTCCTTTGCTCCAGGGAGACGGGGTGTATATCAGTTACTCAAACCCTTTCCAAGTATGTTGCTAACCGCATTATTTTTTGAAAAAAAAAAGACATATGAATACCTGATGGAAAATACCACTATCTAAGGCCACACTCTTAAAAGCTGGCTGCTGCAAGCTGTTTCTAAAAGTCTGCATTGCAGAATTCTCTACTTCTGCCTGCTGGGCATCAGTTCACACTTTCCCCATTATTTCTTAGACAGTGATGCCAGTAGTCAGACCTCCTTCGGCACCTGTGTGCTTCAAGACGGTCTTATGACACTTTTGCATCTAATCCTACTGTAACACCCTGCAAAAAATGATTGGCGTTGACCAACAGTCACCCACTGTAGAGGGCCTCCAAAGTCAGTTGTAAAAGGTGTGTATTCACAATATAAGTTGAACTATAAGGGAATCTTCTTCAGAAGGTGCTTTGTTACCCTTCCTGTGTCCCTTGTATTTTGATGGCTTCTTCATCCTACAGCTATGGATGGATTTCCTGTAATCCCTGCATATAGTGCTTATTTCCTGTCTTGCAGTTTACTCTTGCTAAATAGATGGGAGTTGAGCTGAGTCCCAGAGAGTATGTGCACTCTCCTTTAGTCTGCCTCATGATGCCATGGTGTGCCCTGACACTGTATGTATTTTCCCCAGTCATAGGAATGAGCAAAAATTCATACCAGCAAAATAAAATGTTTACCCACTGAGGAAGACTTTCTTGCAGATTTTTTTTTATATGGTTAATGTTTTACTGCTACTTTTGCAAGATATTTTTAAAGACAAACCACTGAATGGTAAAACAAGCATAACCTTTAATGTACTACTAAGAGCAGGAGGAGGAGGAGAGTTAATACAAAATCATATCAAGAAGTTGGAGAGCCCACCTTACTTGTATAACTTCAGATGCCAACATGATCAAATGTAAATATTAATTGCAGTGTCTTTGTATGACATGCATTTGGTAGACTTTTTCAAGATGTTTAGAAAGAATCCTTAGCTCTAGGAGAGTATTACTTGAATGTCTGGTACAAGGTGTGACCAGGAGTCTAGGCATACAGTTCATATTCACAACAGTCTGCTGCTCTTCACTTTTGTCTGCTGGCAGTAGATCCTCTTTGCGATCCTTTCATGCTGGGCCCATTAGTAAGAGATACAGAGATGGCAATACCAAACCCTGTACTTTGGGGAACACATTCTAAGTTAATCTCTGGTACCTCTTGGCAGTCTAAACCTGCTGAGTGCATGCTAATGGCTGACCTACTTGTGGAAAGCCGTATGCAATTCTTACATAAAAAGAAATTACTGTGACATTGTTTCTTGGGGGTGGGAATTTTTTAACCTTACCTCAGGCATCAGTCCTGGTCCTTAGGTGTAGTATTCCTAATGCTTCAGTATTTTGAGAAGTGCATGATGTTTGTTCTCTTTATGCATGCATTAGTCATATCCAGTTATAATGCCTCAATATTTTGAAACGTACATGATGTTTGTTTACTTGTAGCACACACACACACGCGCATATATGTGTGTGTATATAGTCATATCTGGTTTCCCATGTCAGTGTCAACCTGTTCTGTACTAACATTTTCTTGGGTCTATATTATCTAATCGAAAAGTGAATTCCGCGAACTGCATCTACATCGAAAATGCAGTTCAGCGAATTTGCTGTTGTGGGGGGCTGTGCCCCACCCCGCTAATATATATATATATATATATATATATATATATATATATATATATATATATATATATATATATATATATGTACACCAACTCCGAGATTACACTACAGTGAGGAAAGGGTAAATTTTCTGATCTTCACTCTACTGCAATCTCAGTGTTATCAGTTCGCTGAACTGCATTTCCGATGTAGATGCAGTTCATGGAATTCACTTTTCGATTAGATAATGTAGACCCCCTTTTCTTCACATACACCTGCCTACTACACAGTTCTTACCAGTGTATGCTTCCTCCAAATCCACACTACAAGCAGTACTTCTCTGCCATTGTTTACCTATGTACTTTCTAGTACCTCAAGCACCCTTTAATAGCACTCTTGAGAGGGGAAATTCTTTTGTCTCCATCAAAGTCCTCCATACCTGTAAACTGTATCTCATTCTGAGGAACACTTTCCTTTTGCGTCATAAAAATTTCCTGTTCCACATTGAAAGAAATTACCACAAAATGTATTGCTGAGATTTATAAGCAAGGAAATCCAGGTTGAAAATACTGAATCGCATTGTCTGGTCAGCAAAGCATACTGTAAATATAGAAAGTTTAACCATACTTGAGCTCCCTGTTTAACATTTTTTTCGAGTCACTGTTCCACATTTGTGAAATTCGAAGGATGAGAATATTGAGGTCATCCTCTTTGATGCAGACTGAGTAAATTGTTTTCTTCTGTAAATTACTGATATGATTAGCCTTCTTGTTGTACTTGCCTTCGAGAACTTGTCTGTGTAATGAGAGAAGTCTTGCACTGGCTAAAACATTATTTTACCTCTCAAAAAAGACAATATTGTTATCTGAAGTCTTGGACTACTCCTTCATGTCATCATATCCTTTAGAAGCAGTGTTACAGGCTTAGGAAGCTCCTAAATTATTACACAGCAGCATCAAAGAAGATGCCCATTTATAATAGGCAGATTCTGAGTTTTTGGTCCCATGAAAAAGAACAGTAAAGTTGGATTTTTTTTTTCATATTTTTATCCCAAAACTAATCCAAAAGGATTTGTTTTTTTACTAGTCTAAAAGGCCCTAAAAATCTGTTGTCTCTACACTCCTAACAAAGAGTTTTATACTTTAAAAAGGTATGTTGAGAAGACACACAGGCCTCCTACACTGGCACTTCTTTCCCTCAGCTTCCTGTTCCTTAAGGTCCATTAACAAACTCTGATGGTTAGAGACTGAATAAAGCAACCTTCCATCTGGATTCTTCAGCAAGGGAGGTTGTGAGAAACTGCTAACATTACTTATGATGCCAGTTTTTCACATAGCCAGATGTGCTTTAAGTGCCATAGCTGCAGTATCTCGTATAGTTTGTCAACATCATTTCTATTGGATAGCTATTCTTGACAGTATTGCTCTTTTCATGAGGAACTGAGGCAGTCAGGATGTGTTTTAAGGGTGAGGCCATCCTTCAAGATGCCCCCCCAAAGGGATTGTTCGTGATCTGCAGCAAAGGGGTAAATCTGTTTTCACAGGACGACCTACTTGTGGAAGCAGGATGCCAAATTTTCTAATTGATGCCATTCTGGGAAGCTAACTTAGTTTTTTTTGCTAGGAAAAGACCTTAGTGCGGTTTTCAGGCTTTCCTGCTGTGCCTTTCAACAAGATGATGGTAACTGCAGCATAGCTTAATAGCTACCCGACTGTCCGCTTCTGTGCTTAGATGTGTAGAAGGAAGGTTCATAATGTAGTAACATTTAATTCACCTTCTCTTCATAGTAATGTGGCTGGGATTGGTTACTTAAGTGATGTACACAGGAATAAACCAGAGCCTTGAACTGAGAGTGCCAGATTTTTTCAACCAGCTCCTCAAAAAAAAACAGTTCTGGCTCCATATTATGCCTTTTTTATTTTCTGTAAAGTATTTAAAGTAACTTTTTTTGATGGTAGGCATACATTTCCATATGTTCCAGGTTTTCTAAATAATTCTAGTAGTTCCCAGGCATACCCAGTACATCAAAGCTTTGAAATGGAAGCAATGGAGAAAAAGTCTCCATTGCTCCATTTTTGTTTAGAAAAAAAAACTTTAGGACAGTTTTGGGTAGGAGAGAGAGAGAGAGAGAATGGAAGAAATACAAGGTATATGAGGTACTTGTGTTTAATTTTAAATAACTTACCTGATTTCCCTAGAATTTTGTCCAAGCTGCCTCTCTGGTATGTCCGGAGTTGGGGCTAAAGACTAATATTTTTTTAAGAAATAAAAATAAAATTTAGACAATATACCAACGGAAAAAGTCTGGGTTACCGGACCTTTTTCCGTTGGTATATTGTGGGATTTACAATGGGCACGCTGGTTGGGCTGGCCAATCAGCATGCACGTTTTCGAATATTAATAGGGTGTCATTGTATAATCATCAATATGTAATTTTTCTGGAATTTTAAGATTCAGTTATTTGTCTGGTGCTGGCCATAATGTTATGTTGTGATGTGCACTGTTTTATAGTTACGTTCCCTGCCTTTTTTGTTGGTGCACATTATTAAAGGGAGACTAATTTGCCTGGCCATTTATACCTGATACTTGCTTTGAAATCCGTGGTATTGTGTGTATCATTGTTAATATTTTCAATTAGTTTCAAGAGAGCTAGGCAGCCTATGAAAGGAGACTTACTGAAAGGTGTTTCAGTGTAACTAAGCAACCTTCTTTCAAATTTGTTCCTGATCTGTAATTGGACTTTCTAAAAACTTAAAATTTCAAAAAATTTTTATATTGAAAATCATTCTTTTATGTGCCTTAATACTTAAACCCTGACCGCCTATGCTCCTTGGGTTCCTTTTCTCTATCCTTGTCTATGGACATTATGCAACTCTGAAAAAAAGGCCGTATAGATAACTATACAAAGACAGCTAAACTAACTAGATTAATAGTAAACAACTATAAATGGGGAACTACCTTTATTTTTTAATATAAAAATTAACAACAAGAAGCAGTAAAGAAGAAAGAAAAAGAATCCTCTAACTTAAACGGATTCTAACTTCTACACAGACAAGACAAGGAAAACATGGGGAAAGCGGCCCTCTAAGTTTAACGGAAGCTCACACCGGGTTGGGAAGGGGATTTCTAATGAACTACAGTGACCTAATGCAGACAGCAAGAAAACTAACACTCTAGAAAGATAAAGGGAGTATAAAGAGAGAGAATAGACTGAAAAAACCTATACTTGTCCAACGAGCCAGCAGGAACACTTCTCGATCTCTTGAAAGGCAAATGAGATCTGGGGATGTGGCCCAGAGCATCATGGGATATGGGTTAGCCTCGAGCCAATGGAAGCCGTCGAGCTTTAGTATTCAGCTGAGTCGGAGCCGTGAATGGTACCAAACCCAACCAGCAAGAATGTAGACGAGATGGACAACAAACATGGAACGTTATGGTAAGTACATAACTTCTTATTTTATTCATGTTTGTGGCATTTTTATGAGGAAAATCCCTTCTTAAAAACTTAAGCTTACATTATCTGAATGAAAATTGCATCCAATGAAGTATAAAGTAATTCAAATGGAAAACAGTATCATGCATGAGCCCTGGCATTGGAGGGAAGTATTTGAAAGTGATAGTACTTCAGCTACAGAGAGTAAAGTTTTTGATCAAGAAAAAAAAAAAGTGTGTATAGACAGATATAGATATGGGTGTGTGTATGTTTGTATATACATACAGTACATACAAATATGTCAAGAATTAATGCCCTTCTTACTTGCTGATATACTGAAACAGTTGTTCCCATAAGTATCTAGGTTTTTCTTAACTATTGTACCTAGTGCTTGTTTTAATATAATTTAGTAAGTCTGTTCCATTCATCAGCTGCTGTCTCAGAGAACCAATTAGTACACATCTCATTCCTGTAGAATCGTCTACATAGGTTGTCTGATGTTTCTCTACTACTTACTGATAATCCCAAACATCCCCAGATGTAGTTGTCTCTGAATGCCCTATATACCTGAATAAATCTCCTCTTAAATATCTATATGAGACACTGTACAAGTTCAGATATTTTAGTCTTTCATAATAACTTACATTTTCACATTCATGGATGCTGTTGGTATATTTCCACTGTACTCGTTCCAGTTTACCCATGCTTGTTTTTTTAATAAGGTTTCCATATTGTTATTCCATACTCGAGTTTGGGTCTAATGTAATTAACAAGTAATAACTTCATTTCTGATTTCCTAGAGTTTATAGATCTTTTTATGGAACCTATAATTCTCTGTTCTGTAACTATCATTAACAAATTGGTAGATACGATTAGAAAAACTCAAAGCTGGATCTAACCATATACCCAGGTCATTAAATGAATCTACAGTTTCAATCACTGTCTGCAGTATTAAATATTCACCTTTCAATTTGTCTCCCAAATCTCATATGTTTAGTTTTTGATGTATTTATCAGCATATTAATTTGATGTATTTATCAGCATATTATTCTCCTGTGCCTGCATGGTCAGTTTAGTCAAGTTCTTTTGCAGACATGCCGTATCCATAACACATAATCAGTTTACCCAATTTCAAGTAATCTGCATACATACTGTAGAACACCTGAGATGAAAAAGATAGGTCTGAAAGATACAATCTAAACAAGTATGGGCCTACGACAGAGCCTTATGGGAGACCCTGACTGTAACCAAGAATTTCACCTGTCTGGTTGCTGTTTGACACTTGCCTTGTAATATGTATGTATCCATGTTAACAAGTGTACATCAATACCCTCTTGTTCTAATTTATTGATCAATGTTTTGTGTACAACCCTCACAGCACAATTTTTCATTCTTAGCTGTTATATTGTTATAGAACATCTTCTTACAGGTGATAATAGGTCTGTTTTCAACATCGTGCTGATACAGGGTTTCAAGTCCCAACTTTTCCAGTTCTGACAATAACTTATCCAATATTACCTTCTTCATTATTTTTCCACAAGATGAAAGTAGACTTAAGGGTCTGTATTACTTTGGGTTTGTCCTACGTCCCCTTCAGTTAAACACAGATTTAATAAGTGCATATCTCCAATCTTTGGAATTTTGCCATATTTATAACATCTAGTAAATAGATATAATGGTACTGTAAGTTCTTGCTGAAATGCTCTCAGGTCATTACTACTAATTCCGTCTCCTCCCTGTGCTTTGTTTGGATCAGGTTTGCATAGTTCTTTTTCAGTATAATCTAATCTGTTCTTTTTCAATATAATCTAATTTGATTTCAGTATCTGAGGTTACCTGGATGTCACTAGGACAATTTATCAACCCCTTTGTGGAGCGAAACTGGTTTGCATAATCTGTTGTGTCTGAGAATAACATTTTAGAATCTACACACAGTTTATAAATTTGTATATCTTTACGCCTTTCACATCTTATGTATTTATAATGTGGTTTCCTATCATGCTCAGGAACAAAGCAAAAAAGAGAGTTTGTGTTTGTTGTGTTTTTCTTCTTTCCTATTATACTCAAAAACGCCTATATAAATTTTCTTGATCTTATCTCACACTATGCTTTAATTTGTTTGTCCAGCTTGTTTATTTCAGTTTTCAAAGTTGTAGTTCGACTTGTTTTTCATTTCTTATACTTTCTGTCTCTCACCTTGATCAGGTATCTTGTTCTTAAGGAAATATATCCCCTGACATTGTATGCCTAGATCCTGATGATAAACTTTTTTTTTTTTTTGCACTCAATTGTTTTTTCAAAACTCTCCACATTCTTTCTGCATTTTTTTTCACTGAACTCATCACTCCAATTAGTTTTGCACAGTGATGACAGTGACTGTTTAGCATCCATATAACCTGTGATTAATCTCTTCTGTGTATTGCTTTAAATTTCAGTTTGGCAGATTTATCTAGCAACAAATTAAGTTTTATAACCCCATGATCCCTGCAAATCAGTGGTGGTAAAGCTTGATATGAAGTAACAGTAATTTCTTTAGGAACATATACAATGTCTACTATGTTCCATTCCCTTGTAGTTTTTTTACAGTCAGAAGCAGTTTTTCCTGAACATATGTTGCAAATACCTTCCTTACTAGTGTTGCTGATTCAATATTATTCTAGTCTGTTTCGCTAAATTTAAGTCCTCAGCCACTATTATTCTTCACTCCAGTGTTTCATGCAAGAAATGTATGAATTCCTTGTAGGTCATCAGCACTTGGCTTTGGTGGTCTGTACAATCCTACAATTGTTATATATTCCAGGGGTAATTTCTATGGCATGTTTACACCCTGCATTCAATTTTATTATCATAAATAAGTCAAAATGATGCCTGAACTAAAGCCATTTTTTTATTAACAGTGTTCCATCTGAATTGATAAGTTTTTCATATATACAGGTCCCAGCTGCTGTATATAAAGACAGTAATTCAAAATCAGGATTTTTTTGATAACCAAATGGGTAAAAATAATAATGCAGTTCCCCCAGAGGACATCCACATTGTGGATAGAGAACTGGATATTACTACAGAGATGGAGCCATTTTATGTGTTCTTTGGGTCTTTCCTTTATAGGTCTTAAATATTTTAGACTGGACAATTAGTCCTTCAAACTCTACTCCTTTAAGCTACATTTGGTTGACTTAGAAGCAGCAAAGGGTAGAAAGAGATTATGTATGCTTGTTTCTATCATTACTGAGTTATGTTTTTATATTCTTATTTGGCTGAAACCTAATTTACCTGCATCATAACCTTCTGCTTTACAGTGGGGCTTTGTCATTGCAGCTGTGTGGCAGACTTCAGATATTTCTATGGGATTTGAGTTGGATAGAGCCTGTTGTACTTTGTTCCCACTTACACTGGGAGTATAAGTTAATTATATCTGTCTTTCATACAGTACAGTTCCAGACTTCATTTTTAAGTTTACTAACTGCAGTTGCATCTGATTAGTTTTTTTTTTACACAGACTATGCTGATTTGATTAGCTGTTTCTATGTTGCAGTCTATTAGTTTATGTACTACATGATAACTTACACCCATTCTGTTTTATTGTAATTAATGTTATAAAATAAGCTGTTTTCTGCTACTTGGTATTTATTTCAGCAGTCCTGCTTCTCATAATTTGCATTTTGTACCATCCTTTATTCTCACTTTCAGTATTATCTGCTTACAAACTTTGTTATTCGTCCTTTTGTCAGTTTGTGGATGAGGTACCTCCAGCACTTGATTCAGCCTTTTGTGAGTTCCCAGATCCCACTGAAACTGTATAAACTCTGACATCACCTAGAACTTCAGATGTGTGTGTTTGTGGGGGGTGCACTGTGTTTGAGGCTTAGGTATTAGTCATTTTTGCATGTATCAGGGTTTTATGATTTTGGCTAGAGTTTCCTTTTGCTGTACCAGTGTGAAATTAGATGCTAAGCAGGAAATATTGTTTACATGCATTGCCTGGGGAGCCTGAATTATATGACAAGCTAATAGCTAAGACCTGCTTACCTGTGATTCCATATAGCATGCTGAATTATAATATAAGGTTTGTCTGGTTTCTCTTACAAATCTATAAGCCCACAAAAAATATTGGCCAACAATTATACAGTTATTCCATTGCCTCAGCATGGAATAAACTTCATTGCAACTATTCCCAATAACCTCAACTTCAAAAAAAAGCTTTAAAAGAGACTCCACTTAACTCCTGGATCTGCTCCTGCCATCACCCCACCTACCTCCCACCCTGCACTTATCTTTGTATCCTCATAGTTTCACTGTTGGTTCTCCCATCTTTTGCCTCCCATATCTAGCTTCCTTCCTACCCTTCCCTTGCTGTTTCCACTCTTCCTTTATTTCTCATTCTCTTCCTTCCCCTCCCCACTTCCTACTGTTCTGATGCCCTTTCTGTGCCGCCCTAATTATCACCTTAATCATCTCCTCACTTTGAGTAAGAAATACTTTATAAAAAGTAACAGTAAGGCTTTCAGGTTGCTTTTAATTTGTACTGCATGTCTGATTTGTTATGAAACCATACTTAGTACCATAAGTCTTACACATGCATTTACATCTTTGATTGTTGATTGATATATTTTATACTGTATTCAAGTTTCTGTTCTGTATTTTGTGTTTTTTATTTCCTATTACCTAGATCTACAGATCTATACATTCTTCTGTATTTAGTTTGTCATGTTTTTGAAAATTTTGCCAGTGATGGGCATGTATCTGATAATTTTTTTGTACCTTGTATTGTTCCTGCCATGTTAATTCTTGTGCGTGGAGCTTTTCTCCCCGGGCCTCCACTGAAAATGGGCTTTTGTTCAGTCAAACATACCCGGTTAACAAATGTCAAAATAAATAAATAAATGTGTTGTTGCTGACTTGTTTCATGATGTTGACATTATACTTTTGTTAGGAAACTGGCATGACTCTAGTTTCAGGCATCATTTATCAGCCATATTGTCTCTACGTTTCTCAGATGTTCAGCAGTTTTACATATGATAGCAATGGGGTAGTAGGGGAACTATTTTTTTTAATTAGAGCTGAACCTGACCTTGTTGGGCCTCCAACACATTTGAGTGTGTCATGGAGGCAGGAACACTTTGTAGGTGTCTTCTCATGTACTGTCTAACTGATACTGTGACAATCTTCTTGCAGTTCATGGATTTCATGATCAGCTCAGTATTGCTTCACCCATGCTGGTTTGAGCTGGATAGTTGTAAAATCTGAGTTGACAAAAGTTCTGTGTCTTTTGCAATCAATTATGCATCCATCTAGAAGTAGTTTGGATTCATTCATTCAAGTTGTTAACACTACCGTCCTTTAGTATAGTCATTCATTGTACTCAGAGTGGTCGACCACCTTGAGTCTTGTGGTAGAACCAGTCCCATTGTCTGATCACCAGTATGTCCTTTTCAGTCTCAAACTACCCTACCTTATTCCTTCTGATGTTGAATTGGTCAACTAAAAAATTAATATTGCGGATGCTCTTTTGTCATTGAGACATACTTATCTCCTGAAGGACAAAATGGTACTCCACTTGCATCATTCCAAGTACCAGTCAGAGGATTCTTATAAAAGGAAAAGTTAATTGTCTAGGAAGATCCTACTGTAAGAAGTCAACCAGATAATTTTGTCTAAGTGGCCATATGGTCAGTAGGTTGCGCATTTGATCTTGTCTGATCACAAGGAAGGCATTTATATCAAATGACATGAATTAGCTGTGTAATTCTTCACAGATGGCATGAACTCCGTAAGTCAGAAGGCACTTCTTGGAGTGTACATTGGGCTTTCATTTGATGACAGTAGTGATATACAGACTGCTGTTGGGATGTATTCAATGATTTTAATTCAGTAGAGTTCATGCATCAGCATCTATATATGCTCCCTGCTAGTTGTGACAGGAACAGTAGTCAGCTGTTGTATTTGGAGGTTTTAGACCTTTTTTCTTTTTTCTTCAGAACTGTCAGATGACCTCTGTGGACTAGTATGTTTCTATCTATTTAAAGGAGGCTTTTATTGCTCCAGTCCCCAAGAATTAAGTTCCAGGTATATTGGTAAGTTACTGCCCTAACTACTCCTTCAGAAGGCGGGAGAGACCCCACAGATACCTTGGTGTATGTACAGTTGTACCTTTCCCCCCAATTTCCCTATGTCAAAGGTAGCTGCAGTGTCTTAAGTGTCCTTTTTCTGTTCCCTGTCAGTAGCAGGGCTCTCCAATGTTATGAGGAGTGGACATTGACTCTTTGGGGCTTCACCAAAGGAACCTTCCTTTTGAAATTTGTAGTGGTTGAAGGACACCTTCTTTGGTCATCATTTCACTGTTTTCTCTTGCTTCCGGGGAGGGGGGGTCATGGAGTTGGCCCAAACTCCATTTCCCCAGTAATTGTGAAGATTACAGTTCTTATTGGGGGAAGATTCCTTAGCCCAAGATGCAGCTTTCTAGTCCTTGGGAAGTGGAGCTTTCCCATCAAAAGTGTATGGTAAGATATGTTGATAGTGTGAAAGAGCAGTCTGTCTATCCCTTCTTTCAGGAGAGCTTTGTTTCATCTGGGCTATGGGTATGCTGCCTTCCCACTTGGATGGGGTGTCTAGCCTTATGGCTATCAGCTCCAGAGCTATCCAGACAACCCCAAAAGACTGAGGACAAAATGTCATCAATTGACAAATGTAATGATAACCCAACACAGAAGCCACAGGTACCTTGGCCACTGTCATTAGTTTGATGGTGGTGATGGAACACTTCTGTACTCTTTCTCTGTAGTGCATACTTCAGGTTGTTCCTAGGGTTTGCAGAGTGGTGGGCTGTTTTTTGTGCCACTCCATCCATGTTTGTGTGAAATCCTTTAAGTAGCCTCTTTGTCTGTAGTGCCCTTTTGGGAGCCCCCATCTGAAGATCTTTCCATTTTAGATAGGTATCTTTGCCCTGTGTGTGTCAGACACTCTTCCTTTTTGAAAGGCCAGCTTCATATCAGCATTTTGACCAAGGGGGTGCAGTAGGCAAGGCTGTGGAAGCCTGGACACTTTTTGCTACTGAGTTTCCCCTCTTTTCTCAAGGGTACCTTGTATTCAGTCCTCCACATGTTAAGAACTCTCATTTCAGGATTTGGTACTGAAGCTTAAATTTGAAAGGATTCTGCATTACCTAAAGCAAGTCCTCCTTTTTGCATTCGTCCTGTTCCCATTTTGGAGGCCATTCTGGCCTCTTAGTTTTGATGGCGTAGGTACTTTGCTTTGTGCCTTCCAGCTCAGGGAATTGATCTTTCTTGGTCCTTGTGTTTCTTGACTTTGCATAGAAGTCATTATAGGGTTTTCAATGGGGCTGGGGGGTCAATCTGATGACTCACGCCTGCTATCCTCCTCTGGCAGGAAACCTTCCCCCTTTTTTGTCCAAGGTACCTGTTGCTTCTATGTTGAGTTATCAGGACATTTCTCATTTGATGATATTCTGTGCTCAATCTGTTGGGGTTGCCACTCTGGCTTCATGCCTTCCACAAGAATTTGCAGTTTCCCTTCCATTCCTCCAAATTGCATTTAAATAGAGTAAGAGAAGTACTTTGTGTTTTTTTTTTTTTTTTGTGGTGAGGAATACAATTTCAAAGAAGTAGAATTCTCTGATGCATATGCCACTTCAACATGTTATATTTATGTTGGAGAAAACATTGATATCCCTTGAATGGGTGTTTATGCAACCACTAGACTTGCTGATGTGTTGTAGGTCTGAAAGGATAGGATCTGTTGAGGCTGTCTGTGTGAGGCAGAGATCACCATTCAGCAGCCTGTATGATACTGAGAATAGAGACAATACTTTGATGCTATTGGTGCAGTTCTAATGATTTAGGCTCTTATTTATTTATTTATTTTTTTGTGAGAAAATGCTGTGGGCATTAAAGTTGTGTCTAATGTTTGGACAGGTAAGTGCCAAAAGGGGCGTTATGCTCCATGATTGCTCTAATAAATGCTGAATACAGTGGGATGATCACATCCCTGCACCCAGATACCTGTACTATTAATCTGCATAATGAAAAAGGATTTTCTTACAATAGTGGATACATGGTGATTGAAGGACAGTTCATTGTCTGCATAGGTTCCCAGGTCCCTAACTACTGTATCCATTGTCAAGGTTGTGCTATCAGTGTGATAATTGTATGGGATGTTGTCTTTGCCAAAAGATACTGATATATATTTTTTGGCATTTAATTTTAATTTATGGTTTTGACACCATCTATTTTGTGTGGGAAAGGCCCTCTTGGAGGATATTGGTGTCTTCTGGAGAGTTTATAATGGCACCTAGTTTATAGTAATCTGGTAATTTGGTCAGACATAAACCCTTAAGATGATCTTTTACCTCCAAGAAGTAAATGCCAAAGAGGAAAGACCTAAAGACAGAACCCTGGTGCATACCACTGGTGACGGACCTTTTGGAGGAGCTGCCCAGCTTAATTTTTGGGTTCTGTTTGTGAGCCATTGTGCGTATTATTGAGTTGCATAAGGTTATCATTTCATTGACAGAGTTTAACAGTACCCGTTTGTGAAGTGGTATCCAAACACCATAGCAGGATCTATTTATTTATTTATCTACTGCCCTTTGATTACTGGGAAAGTCCATCTGAGTAGGTTCCCATTTCCAGAGGAGGCCTTTGAAAAAAAAGCTCCAAAGTATTTTAAAAACATTTTAAGAATAATGATTTTACAATCTTCAAAAATAATACAATAAAAAATCTACAGTTTAAATGGTTATACCAAATTAGATATAATGTGAAAACATTAGTTAAGAATAGATACAACTTATATGACAATGATTTAATATTTAGAAGCATTTATCCAGTTTAGAGAAATTAAAAGCAAGTTAGTAAAATACAAACAGGAATTGCAATATGAAGTGGGAGGAAAAACAGGGTTATGGCATATTTCGATAGATAGTCATGAGAAATAGAAGTAAGGAAGTGAGTGAAGAAGGGGGAGTAATGAAGTTTATCCTGAGACTGAGCAAGAACAGTGCCAGATTTTGGATAGGAACTCTTTCAGAATGGTTTTAAAGGATTGGAGGGAAGGGGGTTGACCTGATGGATATGGGTAAGGTGTTCTAGGCCTTACCAATATGGTATGAGTATAGACCTTGCCAAGCAGATTTGATAGGTTTATGGACAAAGAGAAGATTTTGGTCATTGGATCATAATGACAAAGTGGGAACATAATTGTGTAGAATGGTATTTAGTGCTGGACAAGCAGATGGGAGCTAAATTTTATAGGTGGTGAGAAGCTGTGTATATGTTAGTTGGTGAGGTAGTTCTAAGCAATTTAGGCTTTTTAGTGCTGTATGGTGGTAGTTCTGAAAGGGGTATTTGCTGCAGATTTAGCCACTTTATTATAGCATTGTACAAGTTTTGCTTTTTGTAATGCCTGGAGGTTAGTAAGGATGTGAGCATCATAAAGTAGTAAGGGGGGGAGATAAGTAGTGGCAGGTGTAGTTTTAGTTGCATTGGTAAGAAGGTTTTGACTTTGTAAAGTATCCATAATTTTGGTGATTTTTTATGCAGTTTTATATATGCAGGTCAAATTTAAGATTATCATCTCCAATAATTTGCTATGAGAAGTGACTTCACTGGTTGTAATATTAAGAGGGAGGATTTTAAATTTAGTTTTTTTTTTTCATAAAAGAGGAATTTAGAGAAAATAAAAAATGATCAGATATTCTCCGCTCTGTCTGGATTCAACTTGCGAGACTTCAGATCTTACTCTGTTCTATCACCAGCCAATTCTAAAACCTTGGCTCTGCCTCCCTTACCCGTAACTCCCTGCTCCTCCATCTGCCCATATCTAGTTTGCCACCATTTGTGATCTGCAGCTTGGTCTTTGGCTCCAATTGGTGATTTGAATTTTGTTAAAAACCTTGTGTAGGACTGGTAAGATCTTTCATTCCTTACCCCGTAGGATAGTGGTTAGCCTTTTTCTGTGAGTTTTAGTTAGTTCTTGTTTGTAGCTTATTAGGTTAGGTAGCATATATATTTTCTCTCCTTTTTATTTCCTGCCCTATTCCCCTTTAGTTTAAAAAGTGCATCTCCTGCAGACACAAACTGTCCTCCAGGATGTACACCTTAAATGTGTTTACTGTCTTGGTCCAGAACATTTGGCCTCTGGTTGCTCCATGTGTGAGAGGTTTGGCTCATGTGCTATTATCGAACACAAGGCCAAATTGGTGTTAAAAGGGCTTTTGCCCTCTAGCTCTTCCATTTCTGCTTCCAAGGTCCCCCATCCCAAGACTGCATCTGAAATGCCTCAGCCATGAGACTCTAGGCATTCTAAAAGGGAGCATGAGAGGTCGTCTTCAACCTCCACCTCTGGAATGGCTCCTTTGGGTTCTTCCAGGCCCGAATATCTTTTGTCTTTTGGCCTCCCTGGTAACATTGGCTCTGACATCTTGGAGCCAATACTATTTGGTGCTGAAAACAGCAAAAAATGACATCTCTGGCTCCCAGCATCCAAGTCCTTTCCTGGTGAATTGGGCACCTTTGGGAAGGGTAATGTCCCCCTTTTCCCTTTGTACTCCCCCTTTTCACTCACCAGAGTCATTATCTCCACTCCAATTCATAGATTCCCTGGTTCTGATCTGGCATACTGGGTTCTCTTCACATAGACACTTCAAAGCCATCCTAGGTGGCCGTGTGTGTCCGGTTGTTGAGGTCAGTGGACAGCATCAAACAGTCTGATCTGGATCAGCTGATGCATTCCTTTTTGCAAGCACAGATGCAGTTAGGGCTTATCCCCTCTGGTCCAGTTCTGACACTGGTGCACTTGCCTCCATCATTTGGATTTCCTTCCTCGGCTCTTTGGGATCTGAGGTCTTTGGGCCCAGTTGAGTTTACATCCTCTGGATTGGGTTTGACAGCCTGGTGGCTTTTGACTCCATCCTGTTCGCTGGTAGCCATGATCCCAACTTGTTTGTGGCCGCCAGCACCTCTGAGCCATGGCATTGAGACTGGAGTGTTTGGGTCGGGTTCAATGGTTCCTGCTTTGGGATCGTCACCCCCTCTCAGAGGTTCAGCACTAGACAGCTCAGTTCCAGTCTCAGCATTGGGTCTAGGTACTCCCCTGTCGGGTTTGGGGTTGTCTGTGGTATCCTTGGGGTCTGAGACCCTCTGATCCAAAAGACATTGTGGAGAGGATGTTCTCTTCTAGAGAAAAGGGTTGGATGCCTTCAACTGACACCTCCTCTAAGTTTTCATCTGTTCCTCTGACTGGTCATCTGACTGCTCTGAGACAGCCTGTGTCAGCTAGCCTCCAGGTTGTCCCCTTTTGTGGGGCTATCCCAGCCTTCCCTGTCTTCTCCAGCTTCATCAGAGTGGGAGATTTTGGGGAAGAGAGAGAGTGCAAAAGGAAGCACTTGGATTCCCCGTAGGAGTTTCTCACTGAAGATACTGACCTCGAGGAAGGAGACTGTTCCCCCAAGTCCTCATGTGATGACACCTCCTTTGATGATTTGTTGGAGCTGCTTCACCAGTTTGGGGGGGGGGGGGCTGGATCACTGAAATCCCCTGTCTGGAGGAGTCAGTTTTTCTGGAGCCCTTTGGAGTAGGCCCATCCACGCCTTGGGTGGTTTCCCCTCTGGATACTCTTATAGACCTGGTATCCCGGAGGGCATGGAAGGAACTCGACACAGTAGAGCCTATTCCCAAAAAGCTGGACAAAGTTCTTGCCCCCTCCCCCAAAGACTGGCCTCATTAGAGCAAGGGCCGTGTTGCTGCCACCAAAAGGGAGATTTCTGAGGAAAGCTTCTTGATTCACTCCCTGAAGGAGGAGTCTCAGATGCTGGATCAACTAGGGAAGCGATCCTTTACCTCATCCACCTTTGCTTTGAAAGCTGTTTACTTGTCACACTTGACAAGACTTCAGTGAGATCTTGTTTCTGAAGTGTCAAGCACCCTCAAGACGCAACAGTCTGCAGATACCCAGAAGAAGCTGGGAAACTCTTGTCCACCCTAACATCCATCACCAGTCTTTCATTGAGGCTCATGTCTAACACAGCTGATGGAGCATTCAGAGCACCAGGTTCCGGGATTGCAATGAGGCTCCATGCTTAGATGCGGTTGTGCAACTTTGCTGACTGCTTCAAAGTGTCCTTGATCAATTCCTGTTTTGATGGGTCCTCCTTGTTTGCACCAAGGGTTAAAGACATGTTGATGAGGTGTGAATCAGACAGGTGGTAAGAGACTCTTCTTCAGAAAGTGAGAGTTCTCTTCCCAGGATGCTCTTCCAAGGGCTGGGGGATCATAACGGTCACTGCCCACTGGGTGGGAGGAGGTCATCAGTATCGGAGCTTCTGCTGTGCTTTTTCTGTTGGGCCCTTTCAGTGATCCTGAAGGGTTACTTAACTGCTCTTCTCTGGAGGCAGTCAGGGGTCATTTAGCTGTTCACAAATTGAGTCATTCAGGAGGTCCCACCACACCAGATAGGATCTGGGGTGTTTCCAGATTCTTTTTAGTACCAAAGAACCTCAGGACAGTCTTGGACTTAACTAAACCAGTTAATCAAAAAGACCAAATTCCAAATGGTCACGGTGTAGTCCATATTATCTCTTCTGAGGAAGGATGACTGGATGTGTCCGATAGACTTCAAGAACACCTACTATTACATTATTATAGATCTGCTTTCCCAGAGGTTCCTTCACTTCCTGCTGGGAGTCTGTCACTGTCAACTTAGGACTTTGCCATTTGGTCTCACTGCAGCTCCACTGGGTATTCACCATGGCATGGTTACAGCCTGGTTCCAGCAGCAGGAATTTCAGGTCTTCCCATATCTGAACAATTGGCTCATCACCACCACCACAAAAACATCATTGATTTTGGCCAGGGGTTCCCAGCTATGGGACAACTTAGGCATCACTGTCAATTACACCAAATCAAGTATTCAGTCTGTACAAGTCTTAGAGTTCATACGGTGTCATCTGGACACAGTCCATCAAATTGCCAGGCTCTCAAGCTCTAGAGTATTCAGTCTTTGAGCTCAGGCCTTGTCAGTGCTTGCAGTTCCCAAACCTCTGGTTCATGCACTTCTAAAGCTTTTGGTTTACATGGCAGCATTGATAGGACTGGTCCCTCTATCTAGAAATCACATGAGGACCATACATTGATTTCTGTCTGTTCAGTGGTCCCTTCTAAGACATGCATTGAATTTCTCAGTACAGCTGACAAGAGAGTGTCAAGAGCAGATTTAGTGATAGTTGGTCTCCATTAGAAATACAAGGGAGACCGTTTCTTTCTCCTTTAGCCATGGTTACCACAGATTCCTTCCTCCTGGCAGGGGCATTTTGAAGGGAGGATGGTTCAAGGTTCCTGATCTTCCACAGAGGCTCACATTCAATTCAGTGTCCTGGAGATGAGCCTGACCCTGCTAGCATTCCAGGCCTTACAGGACGACCTCCCCAGGGATGTGATTGTAATACAGAAGGACAATATGTCCCTTGTCTGGTATCTCAACAAGAAGAGGAGAACACATTCTTACCCCTTTGTCGGGAGGCCATGATGGTTTGACAGTGGGTGATCTCCTCTCAGTGCTTTTTGGTGGCAACGCATGTCCTGGTATAATCCAGCATTCTGGCCCCAGTGGTCCCTAAATCCGACTGGCTGCTCAAATGTTTTGCTGATGGGGCACTCCATTTTGTGACTTGCTTGCTTCCCCATCCAACACAGATGCAGCAGCTATGCTGTGTTCTCTCTCTCTGGAATAGGCAACCAGGGACACTGACGTTCACTTGGTCCCAAGGTATCCTGTATGCCTGTCTTCCAGTTCTGCCAATAATAAAGTGTCTTCAGGAAGCAGCCCATTGCAGAGCTTCAGTGATCCTCATTGGCCCCTTTTGAACTCCTGTGGTTCTCCTTCCACTGGCCTCTTCTAAAACACCCCCCATGGGTGCTGGATCCCATTCCGGATCTCATCCCTAATCCAGCTAGTCTGGATATCTCCAATCTTTAGTCCTTCAAGATGACCACATGGTTCATCCAGTTCCCTTGATGGCCAAGAATCACAGGCAGTAGTTCGTATATTGTCCTCTTCTCAAAGAATCCACCAGAAAAACAGTAAATAGAAAAGATTTGTTTTGTGGGTGAAGACTCTGGGACTTGACCCTTCTCTGCCCTTTGAAAGTTAGTCTTGTATTTCTTGGCTGAGTTGTTCAGCTCAGGCACTAGTTTTTTTTACTATCAAAGTACGGCTAGCAGCCATTCTAAATTTCATATCAGTAGAGATAGTATGCATTGGCTTCACTCAAGATTTCCAAGGCTTTTGTCAAAGATACTTCTTTTTATTGTGCAGTACAGGATCCAGTCCCTCCCTGGGGTCTGCCCTTGGTTCTTTAGGTTCTAGCTGGTCCTCCTTTTCAAACTTCAGCCTTCTTGATTTGAAACTGTTGTACTGAAAAACTTTGATGTGATGTTGTCCTAGCTCGCTTTCATTCTTACTAGGTTGGGTTTGGATCCGATCCTCTGATCCGTCTCGGCCTTTATTTTCAAGCTGGGGTCCTCTTCCAGCCTGTGGCTAACTCCCTATCCCAGCATGCACTGAAACTATCCCCAGATCTCATTTGCCACTAAACAGATTGAGCATTCTTCTGCTAGCTGTGGCTAAGTACAACCTTTCTGATTACTTTTTGGTCAATAATTCTCTAGTTAATTGAGATAATTTAGTTTTCATAGCTTAGTGTGTCTACTTGTGATTTGGTATTTTTCATATTGGGCTGTTTCTGCCTTTTGGCTGTCATGCACTGAAACTATCCCCAGATCTCATTTGCCACTAAACAGATTGAGCATTCTTCTGCTAGCTGTGGCTAAGTACAACCTTTCTGATTACTTTTTGGTCAATAATTCTCTAGTTAATTGAGATAATTTAGTTTTCATAGCTTAGTGTGTCTACTTGTGATTTGGTATTTTTCATATTGGGCTGTTTCTGCCTTTTGGCTGTCATTTTTTTGGTTAGGCCTTGTATTTTATTTCCCTTTCCAACTTGTGTTAAAGTGTAGTTGCCCTATTTGTGGTACAGTTTGTTTAAATTAAAGAACTGATGGGATTTAAAAAGTCTGACAGGTGTAACAAAAAGATGCCCCTTAGCGATAAACGCACCCTTTTTTGTTTATTGCCTTGGGGTCGTCCATCTCTGAGTGGTGCTCTATTTGTTACTCTTTCAGTCATAGAGCCATCATGGAGATGAAAGGTCGTCTTAAAACCCCCTTCTCAGAGGCACTGGAAGAAAGTCCGGGTTCATCTAGATCGGATAAGTCATCTTCTGCAAAGTCTGACAAATCTACAAAATCTGAAAAAAGACCTT
The DNA here is from genome assembly GCF_019279795.1 of Protopterus annectens. NCBI lineage: Eukaryota > Metazoa > Chordata > Ceratodontiformes > Protopteridae > Protopterus > Protopterus annectens. Next base: position 1,240,322,152 of record NC_056729.1, read on the forward strand.
CCTCCTCTTCATCATTGGATCTGAAATACAAAATTCCTAGACTGTCTTCCTCTGATCTGAATTCTGCTGGATCAGACAAGGCTCCATTGGCTCCGACGCGTTCTTGGTCGGTGTCAGTGGAGTTTAAGCTTAGGAGCCAGTCCCCAACCTTGGAACCAGTCTCCCCTATTTTGAGATTGCCCATACTACAAAAGACTAAATCTCCCACTCCCTCGACCTGATCCTCTAGGAGTCTTTTCAATAACAATTTGGATCAGGTGGTACAGACGCTTTGAGACACCGGCACTGGCCAAATTACTGTTCGATTCGACCCCCAGGCCTTCGGATCATACGACATCCACTTCCTCTGCTCCAAGTCCTCCTCCAATCCAACCTCTGGCTCCAGAGTCAGAAGCTCTGGAATTGGTATTTATGGAAGTGTCGGATCTGAGACCCACCATGGGTTCCATGGATCCGACCTTGACTCAGACATCCTCGGCTCCATTGGAGCTGGAGGAGTCTAGGAGCTTGACACTCTCCGGTCAAGTCTGGGGAGGCAAATCAGATCGGACAGCTGTCAGATCCGGCTTTGCCTCTTGGGGCCTTGGCTTGTGTGAGTTCAGCTCCTACCTCAGCCTCAGGTCCATTGTCTTTAGTTCTGGGGGGTTCTTTGGCTTCTTCGGATCAAATGATATCCTCAGATCAGAGACGGGGGGCTTTTGAGGTCATGATGAGGGTGCTGTCTCCACAGACAGGCCCACAGTCCTCTAGGGATATCCTTCCCTCTAGAGCATCAGTGCCTGCTTCTTTACCACTGCATCCACAGGGACGCAGAGACCATAGGCCTCAGGAAGCCCCACAGGGTATCCCCCACTCTTCCGAAACCTCCCCAGAGTATCCTTCTGAGGAGGTCCCTTGGAAGAGACTGTGTGAGAGGAAGCACTTAGTCTCCCCACAGGAGTCCATCACTTCTGATAAGGAACTTGATGAGGAGGCAGAAGGGTCCCCACGGTCACGTCCTGATGATGTCTCCTTTGGAGACATCCTGGAAATGTTAAAGCAGAGAGGTGGCTAGAAGTCCCCTAACCCTTTGGCAGAGGAGTCCGTATACCTGAAAACCTTTGGGTCTCACCCTTCCATGTCTTTGCCTAACCCTTTGGCAGAGGAGTCCGTATACTTGAAAACCTTTGGGTCTCACCCTTCCATGTCTTTGGTAACTCCTCCTTTCGATAAGCTCCTTGAGCTGGTTTCTCTAAAGGTGTGGGAGTCCCTGGATTCCATGTAGCCTATTCCTAGGAGGCCAAACAAATGTATTACTTCCTCCTCTGACAAATCTTTTTTGACAAAGGGAGTCCCAGTCAATGCCATGGTCGTGGCAGCAGCCACTAAGAAGGAGCTCTCTAAGACATCATTTTCTGTCCACCCCCGAACAAAGAATCTAGGACTATGGACAGGTACAGAAAGCACATTTATTCCTCAGTGGCTTTTACTCTCAGATCGCTGAGCTATCTTACCCATTTTTAGAGACTACAGAGGGATCTCCTGAAAGAACTAGGAGATACCCTACAAGGGTCAGTAACTAAAGAGGTTCCCGACAAAGTAACTTCTCAGCTCGCTACCTTAAACTCCGTTGTTAACTCATCCATGAGGCTTATCTCCTATACAGCTGATGGAGTGAGTAGAGCAGTGGGTTCTGGAATTTCCCTAAGGAAACAATCTTGGATGCACTTATGTGATTTCGCAGAACCCTTTAAGTCGTCCTTTGTAAACACCCCATTTGACGGCTCATCTGTGTTTGGTCCTAAGGTAAAGGACACACTGACCAGGTGTGAATGGGAAGGAAAGACTCTGTCTGCTGTAGGAGTCTGTTTTTCTGTGCTTACTAGACCTTATCCCAAAGATCAGAGAAGTAGTGGTAAGATGTGGTTCCGAAAATCACACAGCACTTTTCAGGACACATGGTGAAACTTTCCCCAGAGGCAGAGGGGGAAGTAATAATGGAAGATGCTGACCTTGGGGCAGAAGGGGTCTGCAAAATCAGGGGAACAGAGAATCCTTCTTTGGTAGGCCCTTACAGTGCTCCTGAAAAGGAGGCCCAACTATCCAGCTCTGGAGGCAGTCGGAGGTCGCTTATCTTTGTACCCAGAGGCCTGGTGACAACTAACAAAAGACAAGTGGGTACAAAGCATCATATCCACAGGTTACGTCATCCCATTTTCCCTTCTTACCACAAAGATGAAAAAAGTTCCGGACGTTCCACCCAGTCAAAAGGAACAGGCAACTCTAGAAATTCAAAAGTTGTTAAGACAAAAGAGTCACCCAAGAAGTCCCCGCAGGCCAAGTAGGATTCGGAACTTACTCCAGAGTCTTTTTAGATCCAAAGAAAACAGGGGACTGGAGACAAATTCTGGATAGCAGCATTCTAAACAAATCAGTAAAGAAGAGCAAGTTCTGGATGGTGACACTACAGTCAATACTCCCATTCCAGGAAAAAGATGATTGGATGTGCTGTATAGATCTCCAGGATGCATAATACCACATAAAGATGGACAGGTGATCCAGGAGACAATTGTGCTTTCGGCTGGGAGCCAGTCACTGTCAGTTTTGAGCTCTGCCCTTTGGCCTCCGTACAGCCCCCAGAGTGTTCACGAAATGTATGGAGTAGTAGCAGCTCACTTGAGACATCTAGGATTCCAGGTGATTTCATACTTAAATGACTGGCTCTTAACTGCCATGACCAGGCATCTGCTAATCAAGACCAAAAATACAAACTGCGACTCTGCTCCTGCCTAGGGATTACCATAATCTATGAAAAATTTGCCTTAGTGCCTTCTCAGTGTATGGTATTCATAGGGGCAGAATTAGACTCAACACAAATGACAGCGAGACTTCCACTAGAATGGGTCCAAACTCTAAGGTACCAGGTGAGATACCTTTTAAGAAGAAAGAGAACCCCAGCGAGGATAGTCCTCAAAGCTCGTGGGATCATGGCAGCAGTGATAGTTTTGGTCCTCCTAGCATGTCTACATATGAGGATTCTTCAGTGGTTGCAATCTACTCAGTGGTCAATGCAAGAACTACCAAAGTCTCACAAAATAATCATAACAGAAGCTTGCAAGAACGATATTCGATGGTGGCTATACTTGACTCTACGTCGACCGTTTGTTCAGTCCCAACCAGTGGCCATGATAACCACAGATGCCTGTAAGATGGGGGGGGGGGGGCATTATCTGGGAAATACTGTCCAAGCCACCTGGCAGAATCACAAGGCTCAGTTGCACATCAATGTCCTAGAGATGAGAGTGGTACTTTTAGCATTGCAAGCATTCAAGGACTCTCTCCCCGTAGGAACCATTGCAATCCAGACAGACAACATGTCAGTCATATGGTATATAAACAAACAAGGAGGAACCAGATCTTACCCCCTTTGTCAAGAAGGCCCTAAGAGTGTGGCAATGGGTAACGTCCTCCCAACATTTTCTGATAGCAATGCACATCCCGGGGAAATCCAACGTAATAGCGGACAGACTCAGCAGAACGATTCTGATGCCTCACAAGTGGTCCCTGAAACAGGAAGTAGAGGAAAACATTTTCTGAAGATGGGGCCAGCCTTGCTGCGACCTGTTTGTGATATTCGTGAATACCAAATGCAGCAGCTACTTTGCCCTTATTCCCCTCCGGGGGAGTCACCAAGGGATGCACTTGGCCCCCCGAGTCTCTTCTATGCCTTCCCCCTTTTCCACTAATTCCCAAAGTCCTTCAGAAAGCCAGTTTGGGAAGGGACTTGATACTTGTCATTCCATACTGGCCTTGCTAAATCTGGTTCCCCTTCCTGTGGCCTCATCTTCGGGAGGAGCCATGGATTCTGGACCCAGGTCCGGACCTTCTGACTCATGCGTCAGGAACAGTCCACCCATCCCTTCAGACCCTCAAACTGACAGCGTGGTTGCTCCAATTCCAACAATAGCCAGGTTTCCAACCCTCTCCTGTCAAGTTAAATAAATTCTAATTTCTTCTCATAAGGCTTCAACGAGGAAGATTTAAAAAAGCAAGTGGAAAAGATTCTGTTTATGGGCTACCTATAACCATATCGATCCCTTTTCTGCTCCTATTAGTTTCATCCTAGACTTCCTAGCAAAACTTGTCAATGAGGGTGCAGCTGCAGCTACTATTTGGGTTCAGCTGGCACCAATCTCAAACTTTCATTTGGGAGGCTCTGGCTCTAATATAATGTCTCATAAGCTATGCAAGGCCTTTCTCAAAGGGACTATGTTATTGACTGCCTATCGGGGACCCTCCAGCACCTTGGGACCTAAAGTTCGTTCTATCACACACAGTTTTTCCTCCCTTCAAACCAGCATCATCTTGCAAATTGAAGTTTTTGAGTTGGAAAACTATTTTCTTGGTGGCAATCATCTCTGCCAGGTGTCAGAGTTGCAAGCATTGTCAGAAAGCCCCCATATTTGCTTTTCCATAGAGACAGGGTTTCTTTGCAAACAAACCCTTCCTTTTTTCCTAAGGAGGTTTCAGAGACAAATTTCTACCAAAATATTGAGTTACCAGTTTTCTTCCTGAATTTTGAAAACAGAGTACATGTTACATCAACTGGATGTACCTAAACAGTTAGTTACCTACACAGAACTGCAGAATTCCGAAAATCTGATCAGTTGTTTGTTTCCTTTTCAAATTCAAAGGAAGGATCCTCTGTGTCTAAAGTTACCCTTTCTAAGTGGCTATCACTGTCTCAAAATAAAGAACTTCTGAAAAAAGTTAAGGGCCATTCTACAAGAGCCATTGCTACTACTTCAGTCTTTCTGGCTAAGGTTCCTATTGACACTATTTGTGCTGCAGCAACATGGGCTAAACCTTATACTTTTATCACTCATTACAAAGTTGATTTGGATCCATGGTTTTCAGGAATATTCTCCCATCTGCCACCCAAGAATCAGTGTGCTAGGGATGCTGTCCCAACCTAGTAAGAATGAAGGCGAGATAGGACTATGTCACATAAAGACATTATGTACTCACCATAACATTCCATGTGTGTTGTCCATCTTTGCCTTCATTCTTGCATTCTGCCCTCCTTCCCCCTTCCCTTTCTTTTACTCTTAGAAGACTGGGTCTAATCAAATTGGATCCCCTTGACCTCTGTCTTTGTTCATCAGCCTCTGAATCCTTCCTTAGAGTTAGGTATGCATGTATAAATCTAGGGCAAACAAGATCTGGGGATAGTTCCAGTGCATGCTGGGATAGGGAGTTAGTTACAAGCTGGCAGAGGACTTAGAACTTGAAAATAAAGGCCGAGCGGATCCGAGGATCAGAATCAAACCCAACCTAGTAAGAATGAAAGTGAAGATGGACAACACACATGGAACATTATGGTGAGTACATAACTTATTTTTTTTGCTTGCTATTACCTCCGTTAAAAGGGTTTCAGAATTGCAAGGACTTGATTCTTCCCCTCCTTAATTTAGTGTTTCATAAGGATAGGATTTCTCTTTGTACAAAAACTTCCTTTTTACCAAGGTAGCTTCCGAGAATAACCTTAACAGTTCCATTATCCCTGTGTTTTTCCAACAAAGATGAATGCGTTTTGCATTGTTTGGATGTGCATAGGCAACTGACATTTTTCTTGACCTTACCAAGTCTTTTAGGAAGTTTAGCCAGTTGTTTTTCCTCTTTTAAAAAATCCAAGCTGGGCTCTCCTATGTCTAAAGTGATCTTATCCAAGTGGCTGTCAGATTGTATTTTGTTTGCATACTCTTTGAAAGGCAAGACTCTTCTACACAAGCCTAAAGGTCATTAAACAAGGGCTGTAGCTACATTTACAACTTTTTTTCTCTAGTACCTATAAATACTTGCTCTGCTGCTACTTGGTTGGGCCACCATGCTTTTGTTTTGCTTTATAACTTGAACATTTAACCCAGGTCTAGAGCTTTGTTTGGTTCTACTGTGTTACATAATATCCTTCCTTAGCTCCTTCCGAGGAATTTTTGTGGCTGGAGACTCTATTCCACAGGTTGAACCCAGATGGAGCAGACATCAGATGTAAAAGTTATGTACTCACTATAATGCTAGATCCGTGTTTGTCCCTGCGGAGTTCGACCTTCCCACCCTCCTACCCTCAACTTTCTTATTGATTTGGTGAGTCTTTCCCTTGGTGATGACTAGACAGTGGAAGCTTTTCATTCTACTAGTCTAGAGTCTTGCATTTCCCCTGAGTATTTTCCTTGCATTTGTGGAAGAGGTGGGGATCGGTTGGATATGTTGTTTCATTATATTTTGACTCATGGAGCAAACGTTACTTTTAGATGACAACATTAGAAAGATAGTGGGGAATGACACAAAATTTTTTTATAAGAATAAAAAGAATTTAAAACAAATTCTGTGTCATCACACACATGCAAGGGGGAACAGTAATTACTTATATTATGAAGAAAACACCAAACCCTGCAACAAATGTAATCACTGTGGATGTATTGACACAAGGTCTTCGTTTATACATCCCCATCTCAGGTCAAGAGTTTGTTTTTCGTACAACAACCAGTTTCCAAAGTGAACATGTTATTTATATTGCTAGGTGCTTGTCCTGTGAAGCATTTTATATAGGCAAGACGAATAGGAAGTTCCGTGAACGTATCAGGGAACACTTGTATCAAATACGCATTGGCTCCGAAATCAATGCTCTTGCCAAACATAATAGACAGGCAGGTCCTGCACATGTTTTTAAATTTTCAGTGGTACAGACTATCAGTCCTAACATATGAGGTGGTGACCTTGAAAATTACACAGAAGAATGTGAATTGAGGTGGATCATTAGACTTAGAGCGGATAGATTACCAGGGTTGAACGATAAAACTCCCCTGAAACCTATCCTATGGAATAGGAGATTAAAAATACTGAAGTGAAGGTTATTTTGTTATATTACCCAACAGGTTGTTTATGTTAAGTATATAAACTTGAATATACCCTCAGTAAAATGTTTGTCTTCAGTCAGCATCACTGACCTTATGTGCAATATCAAAGTTTAGATACTTGATTTATATGTCATTTGAAGTGCATTTTATTGTTTTTTATTATTGCTTTTATTATTAAGTTTTTACATAAAGTATTCTAATATTTAGTCAATGGTTAGACAGATTAATTTAGATTAATTTAGCTACACATAGCCATTGGAAGGTTCTAACTGACAGCCAATATATTTCATCTTAGAATTATATTTATTTTTATGGTTTATTGGCCATACACATATTAACTTTTGGTCAATATCATGTATATATTTATTCTTATTGCATGGACCTTTCAAATATTTCTTTTCATTAATGAATATTAATGAATTAGTTTTAATTGTTTAATAATGTATGATGTCAAGAGCTGTCGCAACCAATCAGGTGTTATGTTGCACTATTTGAATGCTTGGATTTTTTATGATTTTATAAGTCTGATGAAGCCTTTGTGGTGAAAGTGCTAACTTTTTAATAAACCAGTTTATATTTCGTTTTGTGCCTTGTGGACATTCAGTGTTCTCAAATTGTGGATTATACCTGCCGTGCTTAGTCGCTGTGGATGCGTTTTATTTCTGAATTGGTTTACATACTTTGCAGTAATGGTTTAAAATTGAAATGGACCTATATGAAGCTAGATCACATGGGTCTTTACCATCTTTTGGTATTACAGACACCACAGTTTTTTTCCAAGATGTCGATGCCCCCCCCCTTTAAAATAGTGTTAAACAAAGCCTTATAGATTTTTATCACTTTCTTCCCTCCTAGCTTCCAGTCTTCCACCAGAATGCCATATTTTCCGGGAGGCTTTCTTGCAGATTGGTTGTACATCACCATTATCTCATCTCTTGTTTTAACTGTCAGTTATTGAGCTTTTGCTTCTAAAATGATATCATCTTTAAGGCTTCCATAAACATTTCCATTTGTGCTTTTGCTTGATTTCCCAAATTTTCATAACATTTCCAAAATATATATAATACCTCTACAGAATCTCTGAATGTTCATCGTGTTACACTGCTGCAGTCATTACACTTGGGTTATCCTGCCGTCAGGTGGTTCCCCAGTCGGCCTGAGTTCCAAAGTCTTTGTCCGGTGTCAGTTGTTGTCGCCTCCTCCCTGACATCAGTGTGACAGGGGTATATAAGATGCAGCCGACGCCATTTTCTTCAGCCTTTCTTGCTGCGCGGTGCCCGAAGCAAAAACAGTTTGCAAGTGCCGGTCGGCCGTCTCCTGAGATTTTCATTCCGAATCCAGAACCGAAGTCTTCTACAAAGCTAAGTACCCCGTTAGGGAAATTTTTTCTTGCCTCAGACCGATGTCAGTAAAAGTTAATAACTGTATTTCTTGTGGGAAGCAAATACCTCATAAGGATTTCCATTCCTCTTGTATCCCATGCCTAGGCCCAGACCACGACGTCACTGGTTGTCGGATTTGTGCTAGGTTTAACAAGCGCACTATTAAACGTCGGTTTGATTTTGCCCAACATTATTTTGGTAGAAAATTCAATTATACCATGCCGTCGGAACTTCCGACGACCGGAATACACAAAAAGCGCAAAGACAAGGATAGGCATCCGAGGCCCAAAACTGACGACGAAGCCTCTTCTAGGCCAGTCGCCGGTTCTCCGGTTTTCAGCGAGGAGCCTTCACAGCCCCTGACGACCGCTTCTGTAGAACTACAGGCCGCCTCTGACTCCCACGTGGAGATGGCTGGGCCTTCGGATGCACAAGTTATTCAGCCTACCGAAACTAACCCTTCAAAGGGATCCGGAGCAGCTGAGCAAACCCACAGCTTCAGAGGGTGTCTTCAGACCTACTCAGTTAAGCATTAAACCCTCAGCGAAGTCTAAGCCTCCTTTAAAATCAAAGAAACAAATACAGCATTCTCCAGGACAGGCCTCCATGCCTAAGAAACAAATGCTCAAAATGGCCGAAGACCTAATCACTCTGATCAGGGGGTCCCATCCCCCTCCTGATGAACGCCTAGACAGGATGCAGACTATGATTCATCCGACCAGGTGTCCATCTCTTCTGATTCATCCTCAGACCTAGGATATTCTTTACCCCCTTATGAGGATTCTTATGCTGAGGAATCAATTCTATCAGCCTCACCGCCTGAGGACTACTCCTTTGGGGAAACCCTACATACCATGAGAGAGCATTTCCACTGGGAAGGCCAGAATTACTCCGAATCCAAGAAAAGGCTCAGAGACTTCCTTTTATTACCTCAACACAGACCCCTTGCTAGTCCGCCAGTGTTAGATATTGTGGATGATGTGTATACTGAATCCAACTTAAATCCTGATTCCTTACCCTCCAGCCCCTGTTAAACCTGACAGATACTACAGAGTCCCTGATTCACACAAATTTCTGTATAAAAGCCCTGTAGCTGACCCTGAAACTATTTCTCAGGGACCCAAAGGGGTTAAGGCCTCATCAGCCTAGAATCCAGTTCCCTCTTGACAGAGATTCCAGAGCATTAGACAGATGGGGAAAGAAAGTATATACTTCTGCAACTTTAGAAATGAGAGCCTTAAATTGCCAGTTTCACATGCTAAAATATCACCAATTTTTACTGTCTCAGTTAAAACAAAAAATGCTTCCAGAATCAGATCCTCCTAATTTTAAAGAAATGCAGGATTTATTGCATGCAGCTGAACAAGTGGGAAAGCATACTTTGCAATGTGGTTTTGATTCTCTACAGGCCTCCTGCAGAGCAGCAGTTACAGGCTCTGTCATTAGAAAACATGCTTGGTTAAAAGAACATACGTTACCAGATCATGTTAAAGCAAAATTATTGGATGCACCTTTGCAGCAGGATGTGTTATTTGGTGTTAAGGCAGAAGAGGTATTAAAGAAAATGGAGGAGAAGGCAAAATCTATGCAAACGGTGAAGGATTTCTTACAGGTTCAGCCTCCTATATTTAGCAGAAACTGGCCAACTAAGAATTGGTCCTTTCCAATTACAGACAGACCTCAAAGGGGAAGATACAGACGTCCAAGAGGTAGAGGTCAAACACAAGGTCCTTACAGGCCTCGGCAATGGGTTGCATCAGGCCAGAAAGAAGGGGAAGACAGGCCCCAACAATATAAAAAGCAGCTCCAATGACTTCCCACTACAGCTGCCAAACAAATCTCTCTTGGCAGCCCCCTCGGGAGGAAAACTGGCACTCTTGTACCACAATTGGCAAATCACCAAAGACAAATGGATTCTCAACATTGTATTTCAAGGTTACAGGTTCCACTTTCACACTGCCAAGGTTAAAAGGAATGCCAAATCTGCCACCAAATCAATGGGCAGAGGCTCAAAAACAAATTACAGCACTCATGGATATGAGAGCTATTCAAAAGGTACCATCACAGGAGCAAGGACAAGGATTTTACTCAAGACTCTTTCTGGTACCCAGAAAGGACAAAGCCTGGAGGCCCACTTTGGATCTTTCATCTCTAAACACTTACCTGGATGTTCCGAAATTCAAAATGTTGACAGTACAGCAGCTTCTTCCCATACTGGGCAAGAAAGCTTGGCAAGTGACCTTGGACCTCAAGGAGGCATACCTGAATGTCCCTATCAGACAAAACTGCAGAAGATACCTCAGATTCATAGCTGGTTCAATGCACTACCAATTCTCTGCACTGCCCTTTGGCGTATCTACTGCGCCCAGGGTCTTCACAAAGTGCCTGGCACCAGTAATTGCATTTTGCATACAGAAAGGAATTCATATTTATTCGTACCTGAATGACTGCCTGATTCAAGCAGAGAGCAAGGACATTCTTCTAAAGCATCTGGTGTTTGTAAAAAAGTTATTAAGTTGCCTGGGGTACACAGTAAATGAAAATAAATCAAAACTAGTGCCCTCACAAGAGATTATATTCATGGGTGTCAGCTTGAACACAATGGCCCAGATGGCTTATCTCACGCCAGACAAGCAAGGACAACTGACTCAATACTTTCAATTGATGGCAACAAAGACCCAACTCCTTGCAAGAAAAATTCTGCAGGCCTTGGGTTACATGGCATCCTGCATACTACTAATTCCATATGCCAGACTGCATATGAGGAAACTACAATGGTACCTAAAGAATGTATGGTCTCAACACTGTCAAAGTTTGGAAACAGTTATACCACTAATTCCTTGCCTTCAACAGGAGTTTCAATGGTGGGATGAAGCTTGTCACCTCAACAAGAGACAGCCTTTTACACAACCCACAGCCAGGCAAACACTGACAACAGATGCATCGGATTATGCCTGGGGAGCACACATGGCAGGAAAATGTATTCAGGGCATGTGGCCCGCAGAACAAAGGCATCTTCACATCAATCAAAAAGAGATGCTAGCTGTACAAAATGTCCTTATAACTTTCAAGGACCTGCTGCATCCAGGACAACTACTACTAAAGACAGACAACACCACAGTTATGTGGTACATAAACAAGCAAGGGGGCACTCACTCCTACCCCCTATGCAGACAAGCCATGACCTTGTGGAACACCGCTATAAACCTTCAAGTTCATCTGCAAGCACAATTCCTGCCAGGAGAGAAAAACACACTGGCAGACGACTTAAGCAGAAACATCATGGATCCCCACGAATGGGAATTTAATCCACAAATATTCAGAATGATAACACAGAAATGGTGGAGCCCAGACATAGATCTGTTTGCATCCTCAATGAACTGCCAGCTACAAAAATTCTGCACAAGGAGTTACCATCCACAAGCATGGAAAGTGAATGCCCTCTCATTCAGCTGGGAGAACCTACAAGTATACGCTTTCCCACCACTACCTCTCCTGCCAAAGGTACTCCTAAAAGCCAGGCAAGAAGAGCCAAAGATGATTCTGATTGCACCAGACTGGCCACGCCAGCACTGGTACCCAATCTTAAGGAGCTTAGCACAAGAACCACCCTGGATTTTGCCTCAAATCCCACATCTGCTGACTCAGCACAACAATCAAATACTACACAGCCAGCTTAAAGACCTTAAACTTAGCTGCATGGAAGATTCCTTAGTCAAGCAAGCAATGCCTCTCTCCAAAGCTGTTATGGATGTCATTCTGGAGGTCAGAAGGCCTATTACCAGGAAAGCCTATTCGGATAAATGGAAGAGATTCTGTGCCTGGAACCAAGCTCACAGCCTTGACCCTCTTGTCCCAAACATTCCTCAGATACTACAATACTTAACCGAGATGCTGGACAAAGGCCTCTCCTTCTCATCCATCAAGATCCACACCTCTGCCATCTCTGCTCATTACAACACGGATCCCCCAATTTTCTCTAATCCTCTGTTAAAACAGTACCTCAGAGGGGCTAAAAACATAAGACCGCCCCATAGAGCACCTACTCCAACTTGGGACCTCAACTTTGTTTTGGAAAAATTAACTTTACCTCCTTTTGAGCCAGCTAACACAGCAGAATTAAAATATATCTCTTGGAAAACTGTTGTGCTCCTGGCAATAACATCAGCACGAAGAGTTTCAGAATTACAGGCACTAATGGCAGTGGAACCTTTCCTCATTTTCTACCAGGACAGGTTGTCTTTAAGAGCTAACCCTACGTTTATGCCAAAGGTGGTATCCAGTGTGACTCTAAACCAAACTATTCACCTGCCAACTTTTTATCCTAAGCCACAGAATAAAGGGGAGAGACTACTGCATTCTTTGGACATTCACAGGCAGTTGCGCTTCTACTTGGACAAAACCAAAGCTTTCAGAACATCTGAGCAATTATTGGTAGCATATGCTGCAGGAGCACAGGGAAAAGCTCTTTCAAAACAGACTATTTCAAAATGGATAGGACAGTGTATACGTTTCTGCTACACATACCATGGAAAACCTGTACCTAGCAGCATTAGATCTCACTCCACCAGGGCAACAGCCACTTCAACTGCCTACCTCAGAGGAGTGCCTACCAAGGATATTTTGGAAGCAGCAACTTGGAGTTCTGTACATACCTTCACCAAGAATTACCATCTGTCTCTATACTCTAAATCCAGAGCTGGCTTCACCACTGCAGTGCTGCAGGGCCATATAGCCACCCCTAATGCCTTATAGAACCAGCCACCCTACCTCAGCTTTGGGATTCTACCCAAGGGTAATGACTGCAGCAGTGTAACACGATGAACATAGTACAGTTTTGTACCTACCATAAATGTAGATGTTCGAGTGTATACACTGCTGCAGTCCAGGTTACCCTCCCTCCTTCCCCTCTTGCTGGTACATACCTATGTCTTCTACCCTTTACTACCTATGGGGAGTATTTGCTGGTAGCTGTAAGTTGTTGTTTGCTTTTCTTATATATGTTTTATTAGCAATTGGAATTGCCTACCTATTTAGAGGCACCTGACATCTGGGGCAAGAAAAACTGAAGAAAATGGCGTCGGCTGCATCTTATATACCCCTATCACACTGACATCAGGGAGGAGGTGACAGCAACCGACCCTGGACCAAGACTTTGGAACTCAGGCCGACTGGGGAACCGCCTTGATGGCAGGATAACCCAAGTGTAATGACTGCAGCAGTGTATACACTCGAACATCTGCATTTATGGTAGGTACAAAACTGTACTTTATTTTTCTTCAAGGCTTCCTAAGTTTGGCAACCACGCTTTCTACCTTCTGTTGCCTAAGTCATGCTAAGAGAGTTGGTGCTCTGGAGTTATAATACAAAACAAATAGTTGCTTAACAGCAGTCTTTCTAAACTCATGCATATTATCTAGGTAATTCCTTATTTTCTCTAACACACTGCAATTACTCCTCTTCCTGTTCTGTGAAATTCTCCTTATTTTGTAATACTTAAACTTTTCTCAGTCCCTTTAAGTAATTCTTGTTACTTCTTAACCAGATCTAATTTTTCCTTTTATTTCTACCCCATTTTTAATCACTACTTTCATTTTATCCCACTCACTAGCTATAATTTCTGGAGTACTTTCTATTTTCCCTAATAACTGCCAGATAATTTCCACTACCTATTCCTTAAATTCTTCCCTTTTAATCATTTAGGTGGGGAAGCATCAGTGTCTCATTTTTACTTCATTACCCTGCATTTTTATCGTAGTAATTATTGGCACATGATCTGAAGCAGTTATTGGATATATATATCAGAGTTCTTACTTAAATGTACACATTCATGTGAAATATAATTTCTGTTTAGTCTAGCCCAGTTATACTGTAGGGAATAATATCTAAATTCTATGTTCCTACTTTGTAATTCACCTCTTTCATATCAAGTCTTTTGATAAATGTCTTCAAAAATCTACCCTCTTTTGTAATACTTTCCCTTTTAGGCCCCCCAGATATGCCCTCATTGTTGCAAATAAAATTCCAGTCCACACCTATAAGTAATATTCCCTGCTGAAAAATGATTTAATTCTACCAATTTTTTTAAGCTCCATGATAGCAGTTTAAGGTGGAATATAAACGCATGCCAGTGTAATCTTCATCCTTTGCCAGTAGCCCCTTACTACCACAAATCTGCCAATATTATCTTTTCCCCTCTTCTTTCACTACTTGAGCTCCTCTAGCAATTAAGTACTCGTGTTTCTTGTTGCCCCTGAGTGTTTGCAAAATATCCATCCTGAAATCCTTTCTTTATCCAATTCACATTCTCATTTCTTTCTAAACCCCTCTGCTGTAGCACTTCTATTTGCACTAAGCATTTTCCTTTTTGGCTATATCTGTAAGACCATTCACATTTCAAGATTATATGGGAAGTGTCATTGTTATAAGAAGTCACTATTCCCACACATATATGGCAACTTTTTTAAATGTCGATTTCCAGCTTTTGTCATACTCACCCATTACTGTTTGTCATTAATCCTTTACACATTTTTCTCATCATTAACATTGGAACCTATGTCACATTTTATAAGACTTTTTGTTTTAATGTTTTAATAAAAACTCTCAAACAACAACAAAAAAGAAATACACCCCTAGAATTCCCCTATAACGTGTTACATAATACAAGCATGCATAACCATGCACATCTTAGAATAATGAAATTGATCCCTCCTAATGGGAACATTTGTACCAAATACACAGCTGCTAACCCAGGCCCTAATTAACTTGATATTGAGGTTTTCCACTCTTAAGGTTCATGCTATTGCCTGTGCTTCTGCTGACACACATTGTTGTCTGTTCCTTTTTTATCTTTATCCCCCCGTTTGAAAATAAATTTCATGCTTTCAGAAATCATTAACTTTTTGCCTTGAAGAAACTAGTGTTTTGTATTTTTATTGCCCTATTATCAGCTTGTCTCCATGGAAACATAAGAGAAAAGAAAAAAAAATGTAATCCTCTGATGCAGCCTGAAAAACAAGCCGAAACATTTGTTGTTAAAGGAAAATTTTTCATTATATTTGTGGTCATCATTTACTTATTTTCACTTTAACTTTTTATTAGATTAAGACAAAGTTCTTAATCCAGAATGTGAAAGTAAGAGAAAACATATAAACTCTACATATATTATGATCTGTGTACTTTTACACCCCATCTCTCACATCACCTACCCAAGATTACAGCCTTTTAACTTAAACATGCTTTCATCTAGTTTTTCTTCTCCTTTTGCACTGTAATGCCTACATTTCTTAATACTAAAAAATGAAAGAGAAGAGGAAGAAGAAACAAAGGTACCTGTTAATTTTAATAGCGTTATCAAATACAAGAACAACTAAAATATGCAATTTATATTATGAATTTTTTCATAGAAATACTGCTAAGAACAGAAAATGTTTCACTTACTCACCCTTTTCCTTCTTATTCCCCTCCCCTCAAAGTCCTTCCAAACATTAATGACATGAAGTGAGGCAAGCTTATCAAAGTCAGCAAAAGTCCCCTCTTTCCATTTATTCTTATACAGTCATATTTCACAAATGTGATTGATGCTCTTTGCAGTCTTACATTTGTTCACTAATGTCTGTGTTGCCATCTTCTTCCTGTTCATCTGTGTCTCCCAACTCCAGATTCCAGTTCATTCCCAAGGTACTATAGCAGTACAAAAATCCTGAAATTGGCAAAATACTCTGTTCAAACAGTCCAAGTAAATTCCAAAAAAGAAAGAGTATACCACGGCTGGATTGCTGTAAGAAACTTTAATTCACCATAAAACAATAAAAGCAATAAAACACGGTAAATGTTTTCACAGTCTGTTATATACAACTGCTTCTTCAGACTTAAAACCATACACAGCTTAAACTCATTTATACTAATAAAGGGCCAATCAGAGGGCAGCATTAATTAAGGCATCTCATTCACTCAGACAGGTTGCAACATGCAGAGAAACCTTTAATGTGTAAGGCATCGCGCTTTCAAAACTGGTTTCAAAGAGACCGTGTCATTAAGCCTGGGGGACTTATCACTATTCAGATGTATAATCCACTCTTGTTCTTTCACCTCAGTTAAGTACTTAGTCTCCCCCTCTTGAATTTGTGACCAAGACTTCTAATACTAAAAATTTAAAACTGTGATTCTGTCCCTTGTCCAGTGCATGCTGGGCTAGGGCATTCGTAGTTTTCATATTTTTTATGCCATTAACATGATAGCACTGTATCTTTCAAGCATCTGTTAGTTTTCCCTATGTAATAGGCATGGCTTACTACGCAGTATGCAAAGTTGATCAAGTCCTTAGCTAGACAGTCCGCATAAAGGGAAGTCTCAATAACAAAATTCAGCATAGGGTGTACAAACTTGTTACCTATATGTATAAACCTGCAGGCCTTACACTTCCTACAGGTAATTGTCCCTTCATGATCTGATAGGGGGATGTATACATCCCTCTTATTCTTAAAGCATAACTGTCTCTTCAAGGACGGTCTATTCCTGAACTTAAAACTAGGTTTCTCACTCAATACCTTTCCTAGTTGCTCATCTGACTTCAGAATAGGCCAGATTTTTTAATAACATTACAGACCACATTAATATTACTAGAGTATGTTAGAGCTAGTCTTGTTTCTTTCCTAGATCTCTGTTTTTTAGTGTGTCTATGTCTACATGGGTTCAAAAAATATGGTCTCCCCAAGCCTCATCTGTCTGACTGCAGTTCTATGCATTTATCAACCTCATTACTGTCGTATCCTCTCTTTACAAAACTTCATTTTAAATCACCTAGTGCTTCATCTAAATCCCCTTCATCGGTCTGTATCCTCAAAAGTTCTTATTTACCTGTCCCTTTACTACATTATGTGGTACATGTTGAGGATGCATGCCACTAAAGTGTAATAAATTCTTTTTGCATTCTTTCTTAAAAATTTGTTTTGAGTCCACCACCTACTGTCTTACTGATGGCTACATCCAGAAAATTAATGTACTGCTGTGTACAAGTGTCTGTAAACTTTACAAAAGGTGTCATGGAGTGTAAATAGTCTTTAAAACCTTTTACTAGGCTTAAAGGTCCTTTCCATAAAATATACATCATCCACAAATCTCCTATAATAGAAAATATGGTCCATAAAAACATTGTTTTTAAGTACAAAGTCATGCTCCCAACTGGCCAAAGCAAGGTTGGCATAGCTGTTGGCTTAAGCTGTGCCCATTGCTACACCAACCTTCTGTAAATAGTGGTTACCTTAAAAGTACATACATTGTTATTCAAGACTAAATCCAAAAGCGTACAAGTTAAATTAGTCTTATCTGATGTCATATGATTACGAACCGTTAAAAAAGACCTAACATTCTCAATACCCCATTCATTGGGTGTTACTCTAAAAAGAGAGGCAATATCTAGTGTGATAAAAATAAAATCATCATTCAGATTCACATTGCAGGTCACCTGAAACAAATCCTGTAGGAAACTCCCTGTGTCCTTTTAAGACTGTAGTCGCAGTATTTTAAATGTTTCTCAGTAGCCCAGCCTCTACTTGAAACTATTGGACACATGGGGGTGGCACACCAAATCCTTATGTACTTTACGGAGTCCATACAGGACTGGTATCACTGTGTGCTTAACCACAAAATAATTATCCAAATCTTCAGTAATAAGTTTTGTCATGCATAAGTTAAACAGGTAGAACTCCATTCAATTCATAATGCCAGACAGCAGACTTTTAGAAATCGAAACATACACTGCATTGCCACTCAACATCTCAAACACTCTTTCAATATAAAATGTTTTGTCTAATAGCACTATACCCCCTTCCTTATCAACTGGTCGAATTTCTATTGAAGACCGTCCTTTCAATTCTCTCAGTGCCTCACATTCAGAGGGTTCCAAGTTAAAACTTCGTTATCTTTGCTAGACAAAACTGAATGCATTTCATTTTCACAAACATTAAAAAATACTTTTAGAGCTGTAGTGGTATCAGGTATACAAGTACTGGGTTTCAGATTCAGTATCAGAGGAAAACTGTAAACATAAAGCAACATTCCTTATGAACATCTTTAAGTCCATATAAACATCCTCTATACTTGTTTTCTGTGCTGGTACAAATGAAAATCCTTTCTGTAAAAGTCTCAACTGTTCAGATGTCAGTGTAACAGAAGACTAATTCATCAGAGCTCTGCTTCGTGTCATTACCTTGTCTGCTGTTGAAAACTTCTGTTGGAGTCTTCCCTTCCTTAAGTGACTCCTTCACCTGCCTTTCCTGTATTCTTGCTGTATTGGTAGTGGCTCCTTCAATAAAAAAACTGAGGGCCGTGCAGGTAATGAACTTATCTCTCCATTTGGTACTTTATTCCTTGTAACTAACTCAGTGTTCACTGTGCTTGCTACTGCAGTGGAGGATTCCACCATGGTGGAGGTGCTTGCTCTATCTTGTGACATCACTTCCTCAAAATCATTCACAGGAACATAACTATGTCTACAGGGAGGAGCTCCATTCTCCCTTAAAGGAGACAGCACACTACCAGCATGATTCTGTTCTGGTGCATTATCTGCAGTAATATCAGTGCCAGTTCTCTCTCTCATATCTCTTTGGCCAAGAAAACACTATTCCTGCATTAAAATCATTCAAATCCCTCTGTAGCTTGTGTGCCTTAATACCCTGTTGTCTCTTGTCATATGTTGCAACCTTATAAAATGCTACATCAAGCTTATCACCAATGACCTCAGGTGGAATGTCCCTGCAGACTAATGGCTGCAGCCTTTTAATATCTTTGAAGAGCGCTTCTTCCATAGGAGAGAAAATTTCATTTAGAAGGTGCATGTAGTCAAATCCAAGTTGTAAATTAAAGCTCTGCCATCCTTTCAACAATTCTGAATGTAGACCACTATAGGTCAGCATTTTTAAAATGTGCAACCCTCTGGGTCCAACTTTAAAGTGTATAGCAGCCTCAGAATACAGTCTCTGCCGTTGTAGGTGTTTGAACATAGAGTTTATTCTCAATTTCTCTAATAGATTCTTGTAGCTTATCAACCATACAGGTATCTCCACTTACCACTGTAGTTCTCATTCCAACAGAACTATTAAGTAGTGGGTTTACATCCATAAACAAGAGCCTATTAAACGTCCACATTGAACAGCTTTTCCTCTGGTTGGATTATAGGTCCAATTCAATAGCTGCACTGTCAGCCATGTTCAACACACCAGACCAAAATGATAGGGACAATAACAGTAAATAATCCAGAAATTGACCAAATGCTTTCTGTTCAAACAGTTCAAGTAAATTCCAAAAAAAGAAAGAGAGTATACCATGGCTGGAGTGCTGTAAAAAACTTTAATTCACCATAAAACAATAAAAGTAATAAAACACGGTGAGCGCTTTCACAGTATATTATACAACTGGTTCTTCTGACCTAAAACCACACACAGCCTAAACTCATTTATACTAATAAAAGCCCAATCAGAAGGCAACATTATTTAAGGCATCTCATTCACTCAGGTTGCAACAAACAAAGAAACCTTTAATGTGTAAGGTGTCATGCTTTCAAAACTGGTTTCAAAGAGACCCTGTCATTAAGCCTGGGGGGACTTATCACTATTCAAGCGTATAATCCACTCTTGTTCTTTCACCTCAGTTAAGTTCTTAAAGTCTCCCCTCCCCCTCTTGAATTTGTGACCAAGACTTCTAATACTAAAAATTTAAAGCTGTGATTCTGTCCCTTGTCCAGTACATGCTGGGCTAGGGCATTCGTAGTTTTCATATTTTTTATGCATTCCCAAGGTACACTCCCTACACTTCTGGTCAACTGCTGTGCTTTTCTCTGTCTCTCAAGCATTTTCCTTTGGAATGGTGGAAAAAGGTTCACTGACAAAGTCTCTCCATGTGGTTTATTATCAGAAGAATGAAAAGCAGAGTCGCCTTCAGCTTGTTGGCTCATTTTTTGTTGGACAGACTTTTGGCTTTTCTGCTTAGCCTTTTTTGCATTAAAAATGACTTTGATTGATTGAGCAATCCATCCATTCATCTACAACCCCTTTTTCCCATTTTTCCACATGGGGTTGGTGTGTCAATTCAGCAGTGACAGTCATCTCGAGCCAAGTATTATACCACCAGGTGGCTAATCCTACCACAGTAATTCTTCCACACTCGCATACATACTCATAATTTTGGCCAATTTAGATGTCCAGTCCATCTACTGCATATCTTTGGAATGTTGGAGGAAACTGTAGCACTGAAGTCAGCTGGATACAGCAGATTATATATTACACCTGCTTCTCAGCATTCCCTGATTACTGGAATAAATTTGTTTTTCTTTTGCCTGGTGTACATTTTCCACAAATGCTCTACTGTCTCCATTTAATAATTTGTCCTTTTACCAGATTTTGTCAGGATCAACTAGTTCTGCTGTTATGTTTGTATTTTTTTACTTATAACGGTCTTTTTCTGCTTTCTCATGGCAGGATTTGAAGCATACTCACAGTGCGCCCTTTCATTTAACAGTTTATGTTGGAATACCAGTCCAGTTGCTTGTTGTGCCTTCATAAAATTAATACATTCTGTTCTTTCTAGTTTCTCTGGTACACACAAAATCTCAGATTTTCCCTGTATGCTCTGTCTTCTAATTCTGCTATGTATTAAACATCCCTTCTTGAGCAAACTCGTATTGAGCCAGCCTTTTTTTTTCATTTTTAGCTCTGATTTTTGTAGTTCATCACCTCATCTGATTATCTGTTTAAAGCTTCTTCCATTTTTTCCAGCATTTTGTTATTTTGAGTTGATATACTGCTTTGGTGTTTTGTTTATTTTAATCACATCTAAGCATGTTTGACTTATTTTTTTCCTTTGGATTACTGGAAACCATGTCTTACACCAAAGCTGGAGCTTGAGCAGCTTTTTGTTTAACAGCTGCAGGATTTTTCCAGTCACTGTTTATTTGCCTTTCTAGTTGATTTTCTTCTTGCTGTCTTAGTTTCTTCTTTGCAGGCATCCAGGCAGTGTACTTACAAGCCAGCTACTGAATTTTACTCATGCTGATGATACCATTGACTCTTTTTTTCTGTATTTCTGTTTTCATAGTGGAAAAGCTGAAGTTAAGCTGTTGATCAGTGTTCATCCGTCTTGGAAGTCCTTTACCCTTTGAATTACTGATGTACCTTGGTATTCTTCTCTATCCAAGTATTTTAAATTACTGTGGGCGTAGTTAATTTTGTATCTTCATCCCCTTCTCTTCTTGTAAACATTTTGAGTTCCTGTCTGCTACATACAACGTCTCTCTGCAACTTTGATTTCAAATGTTTATTACATATATTATGTGTTTGAAGTATGAATTCCAGTTCATTAACTGTCTTATGTTATGCTCAGGTGTTTCTTAATGCATTCCTTGTTTTGCAGTTTGCTTTTGTTGTGAGATTCTTAAATAACTGCAAACAGTTAAGCAGGCAAGTATTCTTTATATTTGCACTACAGTCTCTTTCTCTTTTCATTACATCAGTTTCACAGGCTACCATTTGTTGTTTAGTTATTTAATCTAGTGCAACTCTTTGTGACCTCAGATACTTTATCCTTCAAGTCTTGTCTGTCAACAAGTGCTTCTTAGGTTTATAGGCGTTTACTAGGCTAACGACCACAAGAACCTTTTTAAACCTAGCCCTGCATCCTAAATCCCTGACAAGTTCTCATACCCATGATAAGTGTAAGCAAGGCCTTGGGAGATGAAACATTTACAAGTAGGGGCCTGGGAGATGAACCATTTACAGGCTGTGTCCATTAGAGACATAGGTGCCAGGCCAAGGAGGAATTTCATTTTACCATCCAGTTATCCAAATTACACCTGAATTGGTTTGGGGAGGAACCCTGCTTCACATGGATGGGGGAGCCTGTTCCAGAGAAGGGGTAGTCTATGGAATATATGCCTGTCTCTCCAGCAGGTCCTCTTTATATCACAGACAAGGTTTAAGACTTCAGAATGGGTAATTCTGGTGCTGTTTCTTTTGTGGATATGCTGGAGGTCCATCAAAGTGGGGTCTGACAATGCCTTGTATGCCAGGCTAAAGTTTCATAGGCAATTACTATGCCGTCTGTCTGGAGACTATTACAAGCCTAGCCAACAACCAGAGGTCAGAAACAAACCTTGTATCTCTCATGTAAGCACCATAACCATTATGCCAACCTCACTCTTAGGTTTTGCAAATTTTTTTTATTAGTTACTTCAGTAATGCTGTGTATCCATGTTAGCTGCTGCCAGATCTCTCCTCTTTTTTTCTTCAGTTTTTCCCCAGTATTAGTGTCTTTTGCAGAGAGGTCTTTGCACTATGTGGCAAAAGTACTTAAGTTTTAATTTTGTTTTCAGGACCGTCAGTGGACATTTCCTTAATTATTAAGTGATTTCATCTTCTTGCAGTCCATCTTATGAAATGTATATTTGCCCAATATTAATGTTTGAGGCTGCTCTGCATTTTACTTTGTTTTCCACTTTCTCTATATGGTAGCTTTGAGTACTTAATAAACTACTACTGCTGTTGCTTCTACTATTTAATATTGCCATAATGCCCTAAGTGCTGGTAGTGCACATAGTCCCTGATGTTTGCTTTGGCTATTAATGTTACAACTGCTTAGTGCTTTAGTAGTACCCTGAAGATCATTACAACACAGCTCTGCCTGTAGTAAACTAAAGGTTACTTCTATATAATAGTTGAGCTGTATGCTTAAAGCTGCTGCCATTAGTACTACTGCTGTTGCATGCTTCTGAGTGATACAAACATGCTACTACTGCAGTATCCTAAAGGCTTCTCAGATCTCCATAGCACTGCTGCGGATTTAATATTCTAAAGCCTTTTTGCTACCAAATTTATTTATTTAAATGTGTTTATCGGAGTAGAACACTGATCAGTGACCAGTTACAGAATCAGCCTGGGTTACACGATAATGTAACAAAACAATGTATAATATACGAATAACAATGGTTTCCATTTATGATTAAGCTTAGACAGCCAGACAAACAATATGTACATAGAAGATCCAACAAATCAAATGTTTGTACAGTTGCATAATTAGAATAGAAAAGTAAGAATAGAGTTAAATTAAGAGAAGTTGAAGTGGCGGAGGATGGATGGGTCATAGTTGCTAGGTTAGGAAGGCTAATGCTTTCATAGAAGGATAATGAGTTGATGTAAATGCTATAATGCTACCTTACATTTCCAAAGTCTACTTTTGGCATTAGGTCTGCTGTGTTTCTATAAAGACTATTGTTTTGTGGTAGCCATTGCTAACACGGAGAACAGAAATTGTGATGAACAGAACATACCCTAGTATACATCACTTTATGCTGCATTGCTGCCATCTTGTGGCAAGTCAGTCAAAGTTAGATGTTTTCATTAAGTTGTATGGAAAGGTAGATAGGTATTCATCAAGTATTTTTTAAGTCAGGGCATCATTTAGCTGCTGTCCCCTCCCAGGATTACATTTTGTCCAGTTTAATTCAAAGTATATGTGCTCTGCTGCAACTGTGGAGTACCATGATGTGTCATTATCATATGCAGCGTCTCTAGGTATGCCAGTATCACTTGTCTTTCTGTCAGCTTAATGATTAGCTTAGTGTTTTATTCATGAGCTGCAGACTGGTCCTCATGCATATTAAACAGGTGTGCAAGAATTGCTTTCCCTATCCTCTAAGGGCCTCCATGCAGGTAAAAAAGATTTAAATTAGTCTGGGAGTGGGGGCAGGAGAAGACTGTTAGGAGACTGTAATTAAGTACAGGTCTTGCACTGGATTAGCTGAATTCTGGCTCCTTGCTGTTAAAAGTAATTGCAAAGCTATTTTTTTCAAAAGTAATAGCATACACTGCTTAAGGGTGTCAGAAGTATGCAGATGGTAAAATCATTAAGTAGACATTCTCCTTTAAAAGGTCATTCTTGTCAAGGTTTCTGCTTATTGAATATCTACTTTTTCTGGTGGTCTCCATCTGCGGACTTTAAACATTGCTGTATTTTCATCTGTAAGAATCAGGTGCCATTTTACATTGGAACTTTGTTATAAAATAAGGCTTTGATTTCCAGTACCCTATGTATAAGGCAAATTAATTCGTAAGAAGTATCACTTCTGTTAGAATACAGACAGTTGTTGAAGGTGACGCTCAATCGCATTGTTATACTGAATTCACTTCCAAGGTATTCTTGATATAGGAGGAAAGAAATTTGGTCCAGTCTGCCTGCTTATCAGCAGTCAAGTTTTACAATATGAAACCAGTTGCATGAGGTCTTCCTATAGCATTCAGTTGTTGTCTTTCCATTGGCAGAATGATGTTTTTATGTTTTGGTCCCCATTTTATAAGTAGCAAAGTAATTGTACTTTTCTTATAGGGATATTGTTTTTTTGCAAGACCCTGTCCTCCATTTCTTTAATTAGAACAGCAGCAGCTGCACTTGCCACTTTATTCCTGGTGTATTTTAGTATAGTTCAGCAGCATATATTTTGCTAGCAGTTATTTTTCAACGACATTAGTTTAATGATCAAGTTCAGAGTTCCACCTTACCTTTTGAATTTTTGGAAATTGGCAGCATTCACACTCTTCTTGCACTGCAGAGGACTATTGATACATAGAAGTAAAGTACAAATAATGAATAAATAGTATTTAAATATTCCCACTTGTACACCCTGGCACCTAACACAGTGAAGATGCTACACTAGAGTAACATAATTTTTCACGCTTTTTGATTACTTTGTTTTTGGTGTAGGAAATCCATGACTATTTCACACTGCTCCAGAGGCCTGGAGAATGAGCATTATTCTTGTAGCTATTCCTAAAATGTAAGTTGCTGCAACAGCGTTTTTTTTCATATTCACATTATAAGTGAATTGCAGCACTATGACAAACTATCCCCTTTTTGTTTCTATCCCTTATTTCTCTGTCATTGATTAAAAATAAAATATATTTTAAGATTGCAACCAGTCACTAATGCCAGACATTAAAGTTTCATACGTATTATTGCACCCCAAAATACATGAGTACATCGCCGATGATTGCGCAATGCAGTAAACAGACACTGATGACAAGGGACCACTATTGGCATGTAAGTGCATTTTTAAAACTAAATTAAAAAAAATGCTTCCAGTGTATTAAAACCCCCCTTACTGTGACTAAGCAACTGTACAGATCATACAAAGACTGAAGTGGAATATTTTAACGATATTTTGTTTCTGACTTTTGCACTTGATCTTTAAGGCATTTCAGCAGGTAGATGTTTCACCACATTTGTAGCTTTGGTATGTCACTTGCACTTCTTGGATTCCACTATCAAAAGTGCTACCACCATTTGAGTTTAATGTGACCGGTGATTGTCATTGTTATATCCTACTAAGGATACAGCAGCTGGTCGGCTTCCAAAAGATTTCATCCCCTCTCACAGTGTCACTCTGATTATAGACTAAACCCTTTTGGATGGAGCTGTGCAAACAAGGCAGTATGACTAAAACTTTGCAGTACTTTCTTGCCACATCATGCAGATGCATCTCTAAGGCTCTTCAGGATTAGCAGTTGGCTAAAGCTTCCTGTCAGACAGATAAGGCCAATTTGGGGATTCTTTCCCTTCCTACACATTTTTATTAACAGAGTGTATTTTCTATTTTGTTTTCCTGTTTTTTTTTTTTTTCCTATCAGAATTGCAGTATTTCATGTCCAGTATTTATGTTCTTCAAATGCTGCAGTTTCAGTCTAGGAATTGATTTATTTGTATAAGGTGCCAGTTTAAGCTTTAGGGGCATATTGTGCTCTAGTTTTTGAGCTAAACTGATAT
This sequence comes from Protopterus annectens, assembly GCF_019279795.1. Lineage (NCBI taxonomy): Eukaryota > Metazoa > Chordata > Ceratodontiformes > Protopteridae > Protopterus > Protopterus annectens. The sequence continues at coordinate 1,240,348,238 of NC_056729.1, forward strand.
TTTTATTGATTAGAAAGTATATTTCTAGGGAAGAAATGGTGTATTTTAAATGAATGCTTATGTACATTTCATGACAACCTACTTGTTTCAGTTTACTGGCCATTCAGTTCATAGGTTCATACTAGGCTATCTGCCCTAGGGCATTTATAAGCCTAGCCAGTGTGTGTTTGGCTTTCGCCACCCATTTTAAATTAATTTTGCTATGTCCTTTTTCGAGTTTAGTATACTGTGCCTCTGCCTAACAGTGACACAGAAGTGATACCCGAGGTAAACCTATGATCTCCCATCCACTCATCAAGATTCCTCTTGAAGAGAGTCAGTGAGGGACTCTGCCTAACCTGGACTGGGATTTTATTCCAGAGTGAAGGGAGCCTCTGGGTTATGAATCTGTCCCTCCAGCATGTCCTATGTATTTCAGTGCTGAGGTTCAAGTCTCTCGAGCGTGTAGCTCGATGGGATTTGGATTTTCTGAGGTGCAGCATGTCCATTAATTCTGGGTTGGACATGGCTTTATACGTCAGGCACAGATCGCCTCTGACCAGGCGGTATGCTACTGAGTAGAGCTGGAGTTTCTTTAACCGGGCAGCATATGGCATCTGTTTGAGCCCTTTGATCCTCTTGGTGAGGTACTTTTGGGGTCTTTCCAGTTGCTGCCGGTGTCTGGTAAGGTACATCCCAAAAGGGGCATTGTACTCAATTATGGGCCTGATGAGGGATGAGTAGAGGCACGATGACCTCCCCTGATCTAGATGTGAATCCCTTCATGATTAGGTGGGCTATATAAAATGTTTTTCTAACCACTTTGGCCACGTGGTTGTCAAATGAGAGATTGCTATCAACTTGGGTCCCCAGGTCCCTAATTACTTCTTCTGTACTTAATGGATTACTACCTATGTGGTAATTTGTGGGCACTTTGTTTTTGCCAAAGGGGATGACTATACACTTTTTGGCGTTTAGCTTGAGGCCATGGCTCTGGCACCAGTTGTCTGTTTCTATGAGGCCCTTTTGGAAGGATGCTTGTGTCAGCTGGAGAGAGTTCAGGGAGAGTGACTATTTTTTGACAGGGGTTGGTTCTGTGCTCCATGTGTACCTTTGTATTGGATAACTGAAATTGTTTGAAGAACTGTGTGCTGCATATGTGAACAAAATGACAACTTACCTTCTGGCTGACCCTTTCTAGCATAGCTTGCCAGCAGTCGGGATTCTTCCCCAGCTACAGCATGGATACTCATCCTGGTCCTACTGCTGCTGTCTCCAATGTAGCTAAAAAGAAAAAAAAACAAAGCATGAGCCCTTGCCTTCAGGTCAAGCTCAAGCAATGGCTCAGCTGATCGTAGTTGACTCTGCAATGGCCTCTGTAACAAATGGGGTTATCCAGCTCCCGGTAGCCCTCAATCGGCCAGAATACCAAAGGTAAGTAAAAATGCCGTTGATTGCCGTCTGTTGTAAAGGACATCAGGGCATCCAGTACAAAAGGAGGCAGTCGACGTCACTTCCTCAGTCTTCCTTGCCACGGAGCCCGAAGCAGAAGCTTTTCTTGCATGAGTGACGGTCGGCAGTTTACCTTTGTTGGTTTCCGACTACAAAGAGTTGAAGTCTACTACAGCTAAGTACCCCGTTGGGGATCCTCTTTTCTTGCCTTAACGAATGTCAGAAAAAGCTAATAATTGCCTTACCTGTGGAAAGCAGATTCCCCATAGAGATTTTCATTCCTATTGCATTATCTGTTTAGACCTTGATCTCGACATTCCCAGTTGTAATCTTTGTGCCTCCATTAATCCGCGTACTATCCGGTGTCGGGCTAAGATTTTGGCTAAGCATTTCGGAGTTTGGCCTAAGTTTGTTGGTATGGCGTCCAGCAGTCTTCAGGCTTTGGATCTTCCAAAAAAGTGTAAAGACAAGGACCGTGACAGGCCTCAGAAAACTAAGTCCTCGGATGAGGTTAAGTTGGTCGTCAGTCAGGCGAGAGCCAATGAGACGCTTTTGCAGTCCCTGCAGTCTGCAGATGTACAACCGCAGGCCTTGATTGAGTCTGAGTTCCTTAGGCCTTCGACCTCCAGTTTGTCTTCGGACCTGTCTCCGGTCGCCTCTTCTGCTGGAGCCGGTACCGCTAAGCTGACTTCAGGGCCCGAGGCCTCAGCTTTGCCCTCCAACAACAAACTTCTTTCTTCCACTCCTACTTTTCCTTTGGCGGTTGCCAGGCCTTCCAAGTCCTTCAGGCTTGCAGGTAAGCCTTCCATTCATAAGCCTGTGAAAAGGCAGGCTCCAGTTCCTTCTAGTTCCCCCAATCCCAAATGGTTAAAATGGTTAATGATTTGTTAACTCTTATTAGGTGTTCTCAGCCACATCCTTCTAAAAGAAGTAGGGATGTTTCTCCTGAGGTTTTGTCCTGTTCAGGATCAAATTCTTCCAGCATTTCTGCTGATGAAGAGGAATTTTCTCAGGCTTTTTCTCCCTTTGAGGATTCAGATGCAAAGGAGTCCAGCCCTTCGGCCTCTCCTCCAGAGGATTTCTCTTTTGGTGACACTTTAAATACCCTTAGGGAATATTTTAAATGGGAAATCATATTTTAACTGGGAAAGCCAGGATTATCCCCAATCTATCTACCTCAGCATAAGCCTCTTGGCTGTTCCCCGTGTTGGAAGGTTTTGATGTTTTTCTGGAAAATTCCTTGTCTCCAAATTCAGTTCCCCCTGCTCCCAGGAAACCTGACAGGTACTACAGAGTCCCTGATTCTCATCTATTTCTTTTCAGGAACCCGTTGGCGGATCCAGAGGTTTTCTCAGGGCCCTGAAGGAGTTAAGGCCACTGTTACCAGGAATCCTGTTCCTTCGGACAAGGAATCTAGGAACCTTGATAGGTGGGGCAAGAAAATTTATACCTCTGCCACCCTAGCTATTAGGGCCACCAATTGCCTTTTTCATATGCTGAAGTACCAACAGTACACCATGGAGACTATTCAGTCTAAGATAGCAAGTGTACCTCTTTTGGCAGAGAGTAAAGACATGCAGGGTTTATTGCATTCAGCCACTCTGGTCAATAAGCATTCTTTGCATTGTGGTTTTGACATCCTTGAGGCCTCCAGTAGGGCTACGGCTACTGGATCTGTTATTAGAAGGCACGTTTGGCTCAGAGAACAGCCTCTTCCAGAACCTGTCAAGGCTAAGCTTTTGGATGTACCTTTGCATAAAGACATTCTTTTTGGAAACAAGGCTGAGGAGGTACTTTAGAAGATGGAGGATAAGGCCAAGTCCAAGCAAACTGTTAAGGATTTTCTGCAAATTCAACCTCCTCCCTTTAGCAAGAATTACCCTTCCAAGAGTTGGACCTTTCCTGATACCAGCAGACAGAACCGTTCCAGGACTAGAGGTTACAAATCTTCTAGAGGGCAGGCAGCTACCCCTCAAAGGTCTAGGCAGTGGCAGGCTTCCACTTCTAAGGCGGGAAGCCCCAGGCCAGCATCTCAATCGAAACACACTCAATGACTCTTTGCAACTTCTGCCTGTTCTTGCTTGCCTGGAGAGTCCTTTAGCGGGAAGGTTAGCCCTTTTTTCAGATGTCTGGGCATCTATCACAGATGACAAATGGGTGCTCAGAACGGTGTCCCTGGGGCACAAGTTTACTCTCCACACCTTTTCAGTTCCCAAGGGATTCCCAGACGTTCCTCCAAACCAAAGGGCAGAAGTAGAAAAACAAAGTTTGTTTTTGTTTCATCTGGGAGTAATAGAATCAGTTCCTGCTCAGCAGGTAGGCCAGGGCTTTTATTCCAGGCTTTTCCTAGCTCCAAAAAAAGAAGGCACCTGGCATCCTATCCTGGATCTTTCCATTTTGAACTAGGCTTAGTCTGCATCAGTTGCTACCAATGCTAGAAAAGGATTCCTGGCTGGTAACTTTGGATCTCAAAAAGGCTTATCTGCACATCCTTATCAGGGAAAGTTGCAGGCAGTATCTTCGTTTCAGGGTGGGCAAGCAACATTATCAATTCTCTGCGCTGCCCTTTGGCTTATCTACTACTCCCAGAGTCTTCAGGAAGTGCCTGGCCCCAGTCATTGCTTTTTGCAGGCAGAAGAAAATTCAGATTTACCCACACTTGGACGACTGTCTGATTCAAGCAAGTTCTCAGGAACAGCAACTAAAGGATCTGGAATTCATAAAGACTCTTCTCTCTTCCCTGGGTTACACTCTCAACGAGGATAAATCAAAAATGGTACCATCCAAGGAGATAACATTCCTGGGAGCAAGTCTGAACACAGCCGCCCAGATGATATATCTCACCCAGGAGAAGCAGACAACTCTTTCAATGTACTTCAAGGACTTGGCAAGCCTGTCCCAGCTCCCTGCAAGGAAATACCTGCAAGCTCTGGGATTCATGGCATCTTGTATTCTCATGATTCCATATGCAAGACTGCATATGAGGAAATTGCAGTGGTACCTCAAGAACATTCGGTGTCAGCACACACAGGACCTTGATATGATGATCCCTCCGTTTCCATCTCTGCAGATGGAGTTTCTATGGTGGGCAAAAGCCTGTCTACAAAACAAAGGCATGCCCTTTCGGACACCTCCTGCCACTCAAGTTCTGACTACAGACGCATCGGACTATGCCTGGGGAGCACACCTGGATGGCAGATGCATGCAGGGATGGTGGAACGCCCAGCAGATGCACCTGCACATAAATCTAAAATAATTGATTGTTGTTCAACAGGCCTTACTAGCTTTCAAGCATCTTCTTTCTCCAGGGGCTCTGCTAGTAAGAACAGACAACACCACAGTCATGTGGTACATCAACAAGCAGGGAGGGACTCACTTCTACCCCCTGTTCAGACAAAGTATGAATCTTTGGTCCATGGCAGCATCCCTGGACCTGCATCTCCTAGCTCAGTGTTTTGGTAGACCAGTTGAGCAGGCAAACCCTGGATCCTCAAAAGTGGCAGCTGAACAGAGCAGTCTTTCACAGCATCATTCAGTGTTGGGGCACACCTCAAGTGGATATTTTCTCCTCCCCAGACAACCATCTTCTACCTCTCTTTTGCACCAGACAGCATCACAGCAGAGCCTGGAAAGTGGATGCCCTGTCATTCCCTTGAACATTGCCATCAGTTTACGTCTTCCCTCCTCTTTTACCCAGAGTGTTATTGAAGATCAGAGGTGAACGACCAAGGACTATTCTCATAGCTCCGGACTGGCCCAGGCAGCATTGGTATCCACTGCTTCGCAGTCTCTCCCAATTTTCTTCTTGGCATTTTCCTCTGAAGCCAGATCTTTTGGTTCAGGAAGAGAAAATCATTCTGCATCCTCATCTTCAGTCCCTCCATTTGGCAGCATGGCTCATTGTATGACTCCTTCCTTATCTTATCTTCTTCCCTTTCCCAGCAGGTGGTTGATGGTACTGAGGGAGGCTAGGAGGCCTAGCACTAAGAAGGTCTGCGCTGGCAAGTGGGAAAGGTTCTCTCATTGGCTGCAGGCTAGAGGGGAATCTTCTTCTCAGCCTACCCTTCCTCCGATCCTAGAATACATGGCTGAATTGCTTCAGGGTGGTCTTTCCTTTATCAAGCTCCATGCTTCAGCAATTTGTGCTCATTGTTCTTTTGAACAGCTCATTTTCTCTCATCCCATGATGAAAATGTTTCTCAGAGGCGCTTGCAACTTAAATCCTCCCAGAAGGGCACCTACTCCAGCCTGGGATCTTAATTTTGTTCTAGAGAAACTCACTCTTCCTCCTTTTGAACCTGCTGCCACTGCAAATTTCAAGTTTCTCTCTTGGATGACTGCCTTCCTCTTGGCTATAACTTCAGCAAGGAGGGTTTCGGAGCTGCAGCTTTGACTGGATCCTTTTCTTATTTTCCATGCAGACAGGGTCTCCTCCTTTATGCCTATGGTGGTTTCTAGCTTGACCTTTAATCAGTCCATACACCTTCCCACCTTCTTCCCTAATCCTCGAAATAGAGGTGAAAGGATCCTACATTCTCTTGATGTACAAAGACAGCTCAGGTTTTACCAGGACATGACTAAAGACCTTCGGAAATCACCTCAGTTATTGGTCAGTTTTGCCCCTGGAGCTCAGGGCAAGGCTATTTCTAAGCAAACCATTTCCAAGTGGATTGCACATTGTATCACCTTTCGTTATTCTTTTCATGGCAAGGTTCCTCCTCAAGGGATTAGGACCCACTCAACTAGAGCAGCTTCCACTTCTGCAGCCTTTTTAAGGGTGTCCCTACTAAAGATATTTTGAAGGCCTCCGCATGGTCTTCTATTCACACTTTCACAAAGCATTAGAATTTGCCTCTGTTTTCCAGAGCAGGGCAGGATTTGCCACTGCGGCGTTGCAGGGCATTATCTCCAGCCCTTGATGCTGTTGGTTCCTCCCCTCCTTTTTTCTCTGGGCCTTGGCAATCAACTCATTTGTTAGGACTGCAACAGTGAAACACGATGAACATAGTACAGTTGTGTACACTTAACATAAATGTAGATGTTCGAGTGTATTCACTGTTGCAGTCCTGGTTTCCCTCCTTCCTTCCCCCTTTTTGCGGTCCTCTCCTACTCTCTTTTCCTGAGGTACAGGATTAATTTGTTTTTTGCCAAATTGGTTGTTGGTTTAAGTCTTATTTTCTGGGGGCTCCTGACTGTTATGGCAAGAAAGACTGAGGAAGTGACGTCGGCTGCCTCCTTTTGTATTGGGCGCCCTGATGTCCTTTACAACCGACCACAACCAATGTCATTTTTATTTACCTTTGGTATTCTGGCCGACTGAAGGCTACCAGGAGCCGGATAACCCCATTTGTTAGGACTGCATCAGTGAATACACTCGAACATCTACATTTATGGTAAGTGTACACAACTGTACTTTTCCTTGAATCCCTCTGGTGTAGCCTTGCTGGCAAAGTATGGACTGGAGGTCGGACCCATTCTCTTTAGCTGCTGTAGTGTTCAATGTGGACATGGGGTTTTCTTGGGGTGGCCAAAGAAGGAGAACTCTTGCTTGAGATTATATAGCTTCTCCTTCTTGGTCTTCCTTCAGAGATATTCTGGGAAAAAAAAGAAAGTTAATAATTCTGATAATAGATAGATGGTTTCTTTATGTAAAAAGGATGTTCTTACCTCAGCCTGCAGTTTGTTGCAGAATGTCAATACTTGGTGTCAAGTGCCTTCTCCTTTTTCTTATTCCTCCACTGAAAAGGATGAGGATATTTTTCAAAGGATTGTAATGTGGACAGAGATTTATGTCACCCGAGGGTTCCTTAGTCGAAGACTCAGATTCTTTAGATTGTTAACCTGAATTTCTACATATGCAGATTTTCTCCTTTTCTGAGACTGTATCAAGACTAAAGGATGTCTTTGCTTGCGAAGTGGTGGATGTTCCCCCTGAATTGCTCAGATAATAGGATTTATTGGAACCAGTAGCCCACATAATGCACCTATTCCTCCCATTCTGTCAGCCTTGCAGGATGCTTTTAATGCTGCCTGCAGTGCTCCTGATTTTCAGTCATCAGTACCAAAAAAAGGCAGACTGTATAAGGTCTCTCTAAATATGTACTTTCTCATCTTAGAGCAGATTTGGCAGCTGTTTCTCCTACAGCTTCCAATGTGAACAGGTTCCTTACCACTCCTAACCCAGTTCCTAAGGATAATGCGGGTAAGCTGCTGGACAGACTCAGTAAGAGATTCTTTTCTTTCTCTACTTTAACCTGTGGAATTATTAACTACCAGCGCTATATGTGGAAAATTGTGTTGATATGTATAAATAATTTGAGAGAATTTTTCTCTAAGTACTGAGGTTTTATTTGGTCCTTCTGCTATACAGGTGCTCAAACAATGGAATCTGAGAGGTACATTAATGCATGACGTTTCTAGGAGTTTTCATTTCCCCATGTTTTTCCTTCCAAATCCTTTACTCCCTTTAAAAGACAAAACAAACAAGCAGTGTCTCATGCTCTTACACACCTAAGAACAGATAGGAGGAGGATACTAATGACAATCTCAAAAAGAAGAACAATTTTTCCAGAAGAGGGTCATATGCCCTCCTCTGACTGTGCCAGAAACCAGCTCACCATCCCTCCTCCTCCTCAAACATATCTTCCTCTTTCACAGAATCAAACTCTAAATGCTTCCTTTTGGGAAGAGTTTCAGGCAAATAGGATTTGAAGGTGATTCAGGAGGGTTACAGTTGACAGTGGACAGAAAATCCCATCCTTTCAGGTGGATCCCTTCACCATCCCATTCAAACAGAATTGTTTCCTCAAGTACTCCAACACATGTTAGATGCAGGAGTCAGTGTGTGTTTTTGCATATCAAGTAGGAAAGGGCTTTTTTCTAGAATGCTCCTAGTTCCAAAGAAGGAGTACTGTTGGAGACTAGCTTTGGATCTTTCTTCTCAAAATTCTTTGTTAAGATTACAAAATTCAGGATGTTGACCCTTCAGATGGTATTAGCTCTGATCCCAGATAAGAGTCATATGGTAACCTTAGATCTCAGATACTTACCATCCCATTACAGTAGCAACCAACTTCAAGAGATTTCTAAGATTTTGTGTGTCTGGGTCATGTCAGTTCTCTGCATTACCTTTTGAGCTGTTCACTGCACCAAGAGTGTTTACAAAGTGACTAGCCACAGTAGTGTCTCACTACAGAATGCAGGGTATCTACATTTTCCTTATTTAGATGACTTGCTTATTTGTGCAGTCCTTATCTAGTTATTAGGAGTCCTTAACAAAGCTATTTCTGATTCCATAGAGTTCATGCATCTAGTAAATACCATAGTGTGAATGTCCCACCTAATAGCATGTGGTAAAAAGACTTTAAAAACATTCCCAAGTAAAGATAAACCACCATAGAGGTCATGGTGGCAACTGGAGGATCTTTTATGGAAGCAACGGCCATATACCTACATTATCTATTGAAACCCCTAGCCGAAAAGAACAGATCATATATAAAATAACTGAACTTTATTTGCATTTGTTTGCAATTATCAGCAATTTTATTAACTATTGACTTTGTAAATGTAATTTAAAAATGTAATATGGTAATGGCTTATTAATTATTAATTTTGATTTAGTGGATACATTTGTACACAAATTTATCTGTTTATAATCTTTTTTAATTATTTAAATGTTTATTCTAATTATATCTTGGATATAAGAGAGATAATTAGAGATAAAGATGTAATTATATATAATTGTCTTTATTATATACTGTTAGAATCAGGGCACGTTCGTAAGGCACATTCTCACATTTTTTATAACAGGGACTTTTGATTACTGTAGAACTGCATTAGAGCAGTATGTACATATTTCACAGATGTCATGACATTTTATTCATTCTTGTTTATAACTTTTTAGTGCAAACAGGAACAGCTTTAATAGCTACACTCGTATTAGTGAGGGGTTGAATACTACTAATTTTAGTTGACTCGGATAGATTGTCTGAATATTTTAAATAGTGGACTAATGTTAATTTTTTTTTTTTTTTTTTTTTGTTAATGAACAGCAGAGCTAGATTCCATATAGCACATGCATGATTTTAGTGACAGTTTAGCCTTTTTTGGTTGTAACTTTTTAATGCACAGTGTTTGTGGTCAACTAGACACATATTGAGTATTAGTGGTGGATATACTACATGCTTATATTGGCTCCAATATTATAACATTCATAAATTTTAAACGGGGTTCTGTTTACACGTTTTTTTTTCTAGGATTTGCAGACCTGAGTGAATATCACTGCTATGAGCATGAGTGACTGTTTTTTCTGCTAGATTTTTCTTTTTTTTTTTTTTTTTTTTGATGGAGCATTTCACTTAAAATTCTTTAACATATTTATCATTTGAGATTAATACAGTTATGTATATATTCTGTACTGCAGTGGTGATGCTGAAGATGTTGTCCTGTTCGATTCTCAGTTAGAGCGTCTTCTATGTGGAGACATGTGAGAATGGGTGTACCTTCGTTGAAGGTTGTGCGTCAGAGCTGGCAACTCTGCATGTAAAAATGTACTGCCAATCATTAGCAGACCGGAGTTCCGCTGTGGCAACCCCTAACCGGGAAAAGCCAAAAGACACAACATGTATATATTCTCAAGTGTTTGACAGGTTTTTCTTTAGGATTTGTTTTTATACTACATTTTTTAAATATGTATTGTTTTTAGTCCAAAAAATGTAGTGTTATATATTATTTAACTTTTAATTTTTAATTAAACTTTTAATTTTTGGTTGCTTTTCCTACTTGACACACAAACCCGAGGAAGTTCTAATAGACAAAAGTGATCTATTTTAAAAATGTTTCTGAATGTTGGCAGAAAAGGTTTCTAAGGAATTTTGAAGACTTATGTTGACTTTTTTCTTTTTTGATACTTCAATGAAATACTTTCAAAAATTTTTAGCAATTCTTAATGTGTAGTTTTTAGTTTACCTTTTAGTTTAGTTTCCTGGAATCACAGAGCTAGAAGCAGGGCAGCACTGTGTCGAATATCACACTGGTGTATGGGGGAAGGGGTATTTAGCAAGCAAACGTGCTAATTGTCTTATACAACACAGCTACCCTAGTAAACCACTCCCATGCTTTTAAACTGGTATATAAATGGAATGGTGAATTTCTACACTTTATTCTGTTTTTTCAACTATTATTTGGATACCTTGTTTGTGTGTTTTTAATAAAGAAGATTTGACTAGAACTAGCTTGTGCTTCTCTACTTTCATTAGTGGATTTATACTTTGGAAAGCTTTTAAAGAAAGCATTCCTGCCACTTGATAGTCACAGTATGTTTTTTTATTAGGTGCCTGCCCTCTAGGGAATCTTAAATCTTCCACACAGACGAGTTTCCTCATTATTTGTTCTTGGACCAAGTATATTGCCATACTGGGTTTGTGAGACTTCAAGGGACACCACAGAGACTGTTTATTTCAGTTGTGCACTGCAGGACTTTGTGGACCAGAGTGTTTTTCTTTGTCATCAGTTCCCTGTACTGTAGTGGCTTTCCCATACACTATTCATATCATGGAAAACAGCAGGTTGAGAGACTTATCAGCACCATCCAGGGATGACACTGAAGCAAATCAGATTCAGACTGATACTAAAAGGAGTGAAAGAAGACTTGACCCAGGTAATAAAAATTCAGAGAATTTCTCAAAACTAGACAAGCCACTAAAATGCATGAAAGGGCTTTACTGGGAACATATTTACTTGCAACAAAGCTTGGATAAGAAAAGGTTGCCTAGGGGTTTGAGGCTCAACAAAAAAAAAGACCCATGTGGAAAAATATGGAAGATTCACTATTGAAGGAATGGAATAACATCTTGGAAGATGCCAGCTGCAAACCATTTTGTCTACTTCTGAAGAGCAACTTGACTGCACAGGAAGCAAATAAAACTTTAATCACAAAGCTGGAAGAAACTTTTGAGAATGAGAACCATAAAGGCCTTGAGGCAAAATTCGAAGTTCTGAAAGAAAGAAAGAAAAGATGTGAGTAATCCATAAAGGAGCATAAGCTCACTAAGATGAGAGATCAGCAGGACAAGGAGGACCCTGAGAGGCTTACCAAGGCAAAAAATAGAAAGAGGAGAACCAACAACAGACAGGGTTTTAACTGTTATAGAAATTACAACAGGGTTAGTAGAAGGAATTACCACCATGGCAGCAGACCTCGATGGGATTTTTGCAGTGGAGATCACCACACAGAACTGGATGGGCGTGTTGCACAAGAACAACAGAAAGCCCTCCCACCACCACAATCACCCCTGGCCACCAGTGCACTTCAGAGACGTGGAGTGGAACAGGTGGATTCAGATCAGACCAGAGATCAGAGCCACAGAATGGACCAGAATCACCAAAGAGATATAATGGAAGAACAACAGAAATGACAGGACAACAAAGTCCACCCATAATTCATCTACCATGAACAGCAGCAGCACCATTACTGAGACCCACATAATCAGGAAGTACATTTTCAGCAGAACAGACACCAATCACCATACCACTACCAGAATCAACACAAGTACCACGACCAATTCCAGAGAACCAAGGCCAGTCCCTCTTGCCAGAACCACAATGAGGAATACTACTACAATCCACAGAGGTTCCAAAAGGCATAAGAGGTATTTCAGCATGTTCAAACTCCATCCAGGAACCCCCAAGGCAACAGTAGGACCAGGCAGTGGACTGGGGTAAGAGAAATGAGGTACCTGAGAAATATCAACTATAGCCTAGGTCCCAAGGTCAGATGGAGGAACCAGCCACAGTATTATCTTGTCCGCTAATTTGGAACTAGTCCAAAAAAGAACTGTCTGACAATGAAAGGTGTACTTTCTAAAGGACCTGCCTTTGTACCCAATTGCAGAAGCAGTGCAAACAAATACAGTCCACAAACTAACTCAGGAAGGAAAACAGCGTCAGCCCCAGTTCACACTTTATTATATTCCACAGTTAAGCGCTTTCATCCCTCATGTAGGGACTTCTTCAGAACAAATTCAGACAGTCCACCCAGCACTTTAAATATTCTCTGAATATCCTAATTAACTAATTGACATCCAATCAATTAAATTTAAAGCAAAAGAATCATTAAGAAAAACATGAAATGTTTAAAATATTACACCAGATATTTGGATGATATGTTTTTTAATTTGGACTGATTCCCCCAAAACAAATTGGAGGAATTTTTGGAATAAATAAATCACACAGTACAGTGTTTTAAATTCACACATGACTTTAGTTATGACAGAGTCACATACTTGGACGTGGACCCGAGAGTAGACAAGGAAAATAAATTACTGTTGTCTGGAATATATATTAAGGCAAGTTTTTCTAATTCGTATTTGGATTATTTAAGTTGGCGTCCTTTTCATCAGAAGTCGTCCATAGTCAAGGGACAGTTGGTACAGGCTGCAAAAATGGTAACTCTAGAAAGTGAATTTATTGAGGAAATAAACTATATTTTAGGTATGTTTGCTAAGAGGGGTTACCCAGATGAGTTGCTTACAAATATCAAGGATGAAGTGATAAATAAGTATTCTGGAGGTATATATTTACCTATTTTAGGTTTTAAAAATAAACCATAAAAAGGATAATTGTGATTATAGAAAATTGAGCTTTATCACTACTTTTAACAAGGACTCTTATAGGGTATGTCAACTTATTGAGAAGAACTGGGAACTATTAAAGTTAGATAAAAATATGGCAAAAAATGTTAGTAAAACACCCATGTCTGTATTTAGAAGAGATCAGACCTTTAAAGATATATTGGATTATAGCCCGGGTTAGACAATGATTCCGGTGTCAAAAACATGGACAGTTATAAATGTGGTACGTGCTCCTAATGCCCATGTGTTGGTTATGGTAGAAATTTAGATTAAATGGTAAGAGTATATATATTAGGGGGCATTATAATTGCCAGGGCAAAAATTTGGTGTATATGGCTAAATGCGTAACATGTCCTGTATTCTATATAGGAAAGACGTGTAGACAGTTCAGAGATAGGATATATGAGCACCTGCAGGATATAAAACATGTTGAGACAACTAATGCCCTTAGTAGGCATTTAATGGAATAGAATAACCATGGCTTTAAGTTCTTGGTAGTGCAAGAAATAAGGGCAAATCAGCAGGGAAGGGTGCTAACTGAATATTTAGACATATGCGAGTTAAAATGGCAACTTACATTAGATGCCACAAAGTACCCAGGCATCAATGAAACTGTGAGCATAAACTGTGTGTTAAAATTAAAAAACTTGTTGGGATAATTTTTATTTATTTTAATGTCATTTTTTAATATATTTTTGTGATTATTGTTGCTGTTTTTCTTAACTTTTGTTTTACATGTTGATTGGATATCAGTTAATTAGGATATTCAGGGTATATTTAAAGTGCTGGGTGGACTGTTTGAATTTGTTCTGAAGAAGTCCCTACATGAGGGATGAAAGCGCTTAACTGTGGAGTATAATAAAGTGTGAACTGTGGTAGAAGCATTGCAGCCCAGGTACTTATAGACCTCAAGAGTTATGTGCAAAAACTCAATTTAAAAGTACAGTTCCACAGCAAGACTAAGAATTGTGAAAATAAACCACTGATGAGACAATAAAAAGACCCAGCAACTATTGCCCTCCCTTGCACCAAATGCTGGTTGCATTCAAAGTAAAATGTGAAATAGATATTAGAAAATTGCTACAGAAACCACCAAAGAAAAATTACTTTAACCTCACACATGAGAGAAAAATGTGAAATAGATATTAGAAAATTGCTACAGAAACCACCAAAGAAAAAGTACTTTAACCTCACACATGAGAGAAAAGCATTAATTGAACTGGGGCATGATAAGTCTAGACTCGTAATGAAAGCTGTCAAGGGAGGGGGAATACTAGTGACTGATACTATAAATTACAATTTGAGACTAAGACGTGCTGAATGGCATGAATTGTTATTAGAATTATACTTTGGATGGAATAAAATGAACATACAGTGACTGTAATACCAACCTTACTGCATTATATGAAGAAGGTTTGATTGCAGAGAATCTGTATGATTATTTATGGACCTCATGACCTGTTTGCCTACGTTTTTTGGAATACCAAAACCTCATAAAAAAATAGATAACCCACCATACAGGACAGTGGTGGCAAGCGTGGGATCTCTTATATGAGCAACAGCCATATACCTAGATTATCTATTGAAACCCCTATCCGAGAAGAGTACATCACATATAAAAGATTCTATGGACATTTTAATAAAAATAAGAAAAACTATTGTTGAAGCTGACAGCATCTTGCTAACAGTTGCTGTAGTCACAATTACTGCATAGAAGCAACTGTGGATTCTTTTAAAAGAAGAAACCATAATGGTACAGAAGCACAGCTAGAAAAGTTGTTAGTACGGCGCACTGGTGCAGCGGTGAATTTGTCGCCTCACAACAAGAGATTCTCCAGTTCAGTTCTTGGCTGGAGTGCCTTGTGTGCGGAGTCTGCATGTCCTCCCTGCATTCATGCAGGTTTCTTCTGGGTACTTTGGTTTCCTCTCATGTTTCAAAGACAAGCATCATAAGCATTTCTTCTTGGGCCTCTGCTGAAAATTGGCTTAGTTCCAAGTCGTACTTTCCCGGTAAACAAATGTTAAGTAAAGTAAGCTCATTAATTTGAGTTAAAATTCCTTACTTTCAATGGAAAATATTACAAGCAAAAGACTGGAATAGCTATGGGGCGGTGATGGCAACAAGCATAGCCAACATAGCCCTGGGCAAGTGGGAAGAGGATTTTATGTTCACCGACAGAAATTTCATGCAGCACATCTCATGTTATATTCGTTTTATCTGCAATATTTTTATTGTATGTAAAGGTGACACTTTACAGCTAAAAGAGTTTATTGGGTACCATAATCTACTACCTTCCTGCATTTCACATCCTCCTACAGCTCTAGCTATACCACATTCTTAGACATGGTAATTTCCAAGGACATTAATAACGGCAAAATTTTCACTGATCTTTACCAAAAACCAATGAGAGTTAACCTCTTACTCCATGGTAAAAGTCTGCATCCCACCAAGACAAAATATAATGTGGTTAAGTCCCAGGGATATAGGTTAGCTAGAATAACCACAGAGATGGAACCTTGTCTGATAAACTTTGATGATTTGGAAGTACGAGAACCAAATGTTAAGAAACATTTTTGAACCAGTCATCAAGATTAAAAACACCAATGCACCCACACTAGACCAATCTGTTGGAAGATTTTTTAAGAATTTGTGGACAGGAAATCAAAAGACTGTTGCATACTGACATATACTATGTATTTTCATTGTATCAAGAATATTATCAAGGAGAACTAGGCCACAATAACAGAAAGCCCTTATGTTGTAGACATTTAGGGTGAAGCCCTGACTTTTATATATAGGAAGGCTAGAAATATTAGGAACTTTGTAGAAGGAAAACCTAAACCACAAGAAAGGAACATGAAAAAAATGTGAAACTGTTAATGTTGCGCCTAGATATGAGGGAGACTCTTTTTACTGCTCATATTTAAAGAAACTTAAGACTAACGCAGGCTCTACACTCTGCACAAGTTGTTTTCAGAGCTAGTTGCAATAGATGCCATGCATTTTATGTGGGAAAGACTGTTAATAAACTGAACAAAAGATTTTGGGTCATCTATCAGAGATCTGATCTAAGTGTAGAAATAATGCCCTGGCCCGACACCTTCAACTCCAAAGTAGACACTGGATTTTAATGTCAAATACTTGATCACACAGACCTCACTGAATTTGAAGGAGACATCCCAAATAGTTTAGAAAAACAAGAACCTATGTAGCAACTAAGGGAGAACTATTTTAGAAAGCCTGGACTCAACTTATTATTGGTCACTGAAAAGTGTACTAGAGCTAAGAAAGTTGACCCATTGTTTACAAGCCTGTTGGTGAGGACTTTATTTGTTGTTTGCATTTATTTATTTGCGGTTATCAACCATTACATTAACTGTTAACTTTGTAAATGTAATTTTGAAATTTAATATTTTGTTAGTGGCATATTAATTATTCATTTTGTTTTAGCAGATACATCTGTACACAAATATTTATCTGTTTATAATAACCATTTTTAAATATTTAAATGTTTATTTTAATTATATCTTCATTTTGTACTGTTATAAGAATCAGTGCAGACTCATAAGGCACTTTCTCACATTTTTTTATAACTAGGACTATTGATTACCGTAGAACTGCATTAGAGTAGTATGTGCATACTCCACAGATGATGTGACATTTTATTAATTCTTCAAAAAAAAATTAGAAAAAATAATGCACCAGTCATCTAAGGACTACAATTAAACTGTTAAAACCACTTTATTTTTTTTTACAAATAAAACTCAAAAAAACATTGATTAAGCTCTTTCATCCTAACAGACCATAGGACTTTGTTAGAATCTACTTACTACAGTGACTCCTCACTTAAATAGGAAAATTAGTCTCTAATTAACCAGGGCGGCCACAGTGGTGCAGTGGTTAGCATTGCTACCTCACAGCAAGAGGTTCTCCAGTTCGATCCTCGGCTAGGGTGCCTTCTGTGCGGAGTCTGCACGTCCTCCCTGTGGTCGTGTGGGTTTCCACCCACCTCCCAAAGACATGCTGTAGGTGGATTGGACACTCTAAATTGGCCCTAGGCATGAGTGCGTGCATGTGTGTTCCTTCTGTGGAAGGTTGGGGGCCAGGCTGGCAACTCCACTGCCAATCATGAGTGGACAGGTGATTCGCTGTGCGACCCCTAACCAAGAAAAGCCAAAAGAAGTCATCTCTAATTAACCAAAAATCTGTCACTTCTTAAAGTAACATTACATAAAACACAATAAAGCCCAAAAGGAACTAAAGTACATCTTAATAGCAACCCATGTCACAATTATAAAATATTTTAAAAGCATCATAACTTACATTCATAAAAAGTATTAAAATGGTTAAAAACACACAATTTCAAGTTTAAATGTGGTTGAAGTGTAATATTCTCATTAATGCCTGCGTATTGCTGTGCATGAAGTTTAAGCTGTGATATTTAACCTCTCTTCCAATTTCATTTCTCAAATCACCTCCTCTAGGATTACCTTTAACTTGTTATAATATTCCAAATTGAAAACTTTTAAAAGTGTAGGTACTGTCTTGAATGTTTATAGAGCATTATTCTCATTATGCCTACTGATCTGGTACATATGTTCTTATATTCTTTTTTTGAGACATCTCTCAGCTTTTTCCACATAAAATCCTGGGTAACTTAAACATCAAGATACATGGCACTTTTGGATTGGCAATTCCCTCCAACAAAATTATTTTTTTTAATGTTAGACTATTGACCTCCAGTATAAAAGGGCACTGGGCACAGGACCCATATTCTACTGTCCCTTTCTTTTTAAAACCAGATTGTCCATAAGCTTATAATCTCTCAAATATGTCCTTTAAATTAGGGCCTGTTTTAAATACAAAAAAAAATGGGTCCTTCCCTACAATTTGATGAAGCTGAGGGTTGCCTCTTCCAATATTCCAATTTCTCTTAAATATATTTTTAATATCCTGAGTGTGTGACTTGTATTGAATTACTGGAGCACTCTCAAGATCAATACTGGGTTGCTCCTTTGTTGTACTTTGTAACCCAACTCCTAGTAAGGCTTTATATTTCATCCCCCATTGTGATTGTACATAGTTTTGTGCATCTTCTACCAGGTTGGGAGGATAGCCATGAGCTAAAAACATATTTGCAACCAAAGTTAATTCACGTATAACATCTTCATATTGGTATGTCATCCTGGCAGCTCTTATACACTGGCCTTTAAGAATACTTTTTTTCTGACTGTAAGGATGACAACTAGAAAATTCCAAATAGGTGTTGCTAAAAGCTGGCTTCCTATACACACTTGATTTAAAACCATAGTTAGTGTGCTCAATAAAAGTGTCAAAATAATTTATACCAAACTTGTTAAAGTTGTAGATTAATTTTAAAAATGTGGATGAATGGTTAAGGGAATTAACAAATTCTCAAATTTCATTTTCCATTCCCTTCCATAAAATAAAAATTTTGTCCAAAAATCTCATGTATAATCTAATGTGTTTATAAAAATCGCTACCAAATGCGAATTTGGACTCCCAATCTACTAAAATTAAGTTTGCATAAATGGAGGCATATGAAGCCTCCATTGCTACACCTTCAGATTGTTTGTAATATTCCCTTTCAAAATCTATATAATTAAAGTTAAATACTAAATACATTAATATTTATCTTGTCATACAAAAAGATAGTGTATTTAAACTATTATTAAAGTGTTCCTGACCTCCTCCTTTGGGTATTGAAGTAAAAGGGTGTACTACATCTATGGTTACAAAAATAAGCCCTTCAACCCAAAGGTCATTCTTTAGTCTCCCTAAAAAATCCCACAAATCAATAATAATGTGTTCAACTTTCCCATGTATGGGTTTTAACCACCTGTCTATACAGACCCCAATAGAATAAGTTTTAGACCCCCTTCCTGAAACTATTGGTCTAAAAGGTGGTTCTGTAAAGTTTTTGTGTATTTTAGGGATACCAAACAAAGTAGCAACTGTATTTTTTTTTTACTCTAAGTGCATTGCAAGTTTCAAAAGAAATTCCCTGTTCCAGTAAATATTCTTCTAAACGTTAATCTATTCTTTGGGAGCTTAAATTAATCTCATTAACAGAAGCATTTGAATAAACTTCTTTGTTGTTTAACACACTAAACATTGCCTTTGAATAATCCAAAGAGTTAAGTAAAACAATCCCCCACCTTTGTTTAGTCTCCTAATTCAAATGGAACAATCTTTACTAAGTTGTTCTAATACAAGTCTCTCTCTCTAACTTGAATTGGAATGATGAAGTCTTTTCTTTTTTGAATCGTCTCCAATTTGTAAAGATCTTTGATAGTTACCTTCTCAGATTTACTAAGGGTGGGGTGTAATGAAGAGTTAAAAACAGTCTTCTTAAGAACTGTCTCCTTACCAAAATCTCTATATGTTCCATCTTTACCACTAAACATGCTGCTAAATGAAGCTTTCTAATATAAAACTTAGTTTCTGCCAAAGAATCAACTAAATAAAACTTTTTTGAGGGGACAAATTTCAGACTTTTCAAAAAAAAAGGGAAAATGGTCCTTTGTAATACATCTATCAGTATAATTATAAATATGAAGCCCTTTGTAAGAATGTGTTGCACCATTTGTTGTAATCATTTGGGAACCCAACCCTCCCAGCTTGCCCATCTGTTTCTGGGGGGGTGGGGGGTTATGAAACTTCCCTTGACCTGAATTATGAAAGTTGTGTCTTTCCCTGTTTATCCCTTCTGAGTGGCATTTTGAAAAAAATATTAGTTTTTACAGCTCCTTGTTTGGGTTGTGTTCCTCCATTGGACTGGGGTTCATAAAAGGTACTTTGTTTCTCTTTATTAACTTTGTATTTACCATAGTTTGTACCTGAACTATCCTTTCTTTTAAAACTCATTACACATTTCTTTTGAATTAAATATGTTTGTTGTAAAAAGCTTCCCAATGATTGAATATCAAATCATTCTTAATGTCAGTGTTCAATTGTTACTCTTCTCTTAACAAACAACGTATGTTAACATCATTAAATTTAATAATTTCTTCATTAGTTCAAAACCATGTTTATTGAATGTATCAGTAAATTCTTGATATATTTCATCTGTAAAATCATGTCCAAAGGGGAATTTAAATACTTGAAGTCCTTGGGGAACCATTTTGAGTTCCAAATACCTTTAAGATGACTGTTGTCCAACTACAGTGATTTTATTTTAGAGAGTTTTTTCTCTAGCTTGTAAATCAGTTCTTTAAGGGAACTCCCTATGTTGACCTTTGAGTTCCCAGGTAAATTACACTGAATTGTCTCACTAGTAGTAAAAATTGGAAGTTTTGCCAATGACTTGCAATAAATTAAAAGTCACTTTTGAATTATGCTCCTCAGTCTTGATAAGACATTTAACGGACTGAATGTTGCTGCTGTTAAAACAGCTAAAATTAAACAGCGGAGCACCAGAAACCACAATATAGGTTTTCTTTGGTACAGTACCTTTTACAGTAAAACCACTGTTGTCAGTTTCCTCTCGAATTGTACTACACACCAAAACTTCTCCTTGCCTCTCATCACCATCTGAGGGGTCGAAACCACCGATAGCTCCTGCTCCACACCTAGAAGGACTGTGCTGTGTTCTCCATTCAGAGCAAACACTGCGACATTGTCCCATTGCTGCCCACCAAAGAAGCCATTTTCTGGTTGGGTAAAGAGATCCAAAAGCTCCCTTCACAATGGCCAAATCAGACTATACCTTCCGAATTTCTTGATGGTACACAGGGGAGAATACTGAACGTATATGTTCTAAGGAGTCCTTAGCTGACTGCACCACCAACGAAAACAACTTTTTAATAAGTGAATGTGTAGCAATATTAATAACCAACAAATAATTAGAAAAATATCACACTAGTCATCTACAGACTACAATTAAACTGTTAAAACCACTTTATTTTTTACAAGTAAAACTCCAAAAAACTGTCAATTAAGCGCTTTCGTCCTAATAAGGCCATAGGACCTCATCAGAATCTACTTACTACAGTGACTACTCACTTAAATAGGAAAATTAGTCTCTAATTCACCAAAACTGTCAATTCTTAAAGGAATATTACATGAAATACAGAAAGCCCAGAAGGGAACTAAGATACATCGTAATAGCAACCCATTTCACAATTATATCAGCTTAAAAGAATTATAACATCTAATTATTTGTTGGTTATTAATATCACTACACGTTTGTTTTTTAAAAATTTTATTAATTCTTATTTATAACTTTTTAGTGCAAACAAGGACAGCTTTAATATTTATATTCATATTAGTGAGGGGTTGAATGCTACTTATTTTAGCTGGCTCAAATTATATTAACTTCTGAATATTTTAAATGGTAGACTAATGTTTGTTAACACAAAAAAAAAGAGAGCTAGATTCCACATAGCACATGCATGATTTTTGTGACAGGTTAGCCATTTTAGGTTATAACCTTTTAATTGACAGTGTTTGAACTTAACTAGACACTTATTGAGTTTTAGTGGCAGATAGTTTTTATTGGCTCCAATATTATAACATTCATAAATTTAAATGGGGTCCTGTTTACACATTTTTTCTAGGGTTTGCAGACCTGAGCGAATATCACTGCTGTAAGCATGAGCGACTGTTTTTTTTTCTGCTAAATTTTTCATATATTTTTTGATAGATTTCTGAGTGTATTTAAAATTCTTTAATAGATTTGTCATTTGAGATGAATAGACTTGTGTATATATATATATATATATATATATATATATATATATATATATTTTTTTTTTTTTTTCCTCGGGACTATATTATGTGAGCAGCACACATACAGCGAACGCTGTAAACCATGAACGGCCACATCCACAAAATTCAGTTGGCCGTTATCGAGAATTGCCCTTTTCTTCAATGTAGAGCGGTCTCGGAGTTGGTATATTTAGTTAGGGGGATGTGGAAGGCACAGCCCCCCACTTGTTTAGTGTTTTAAAGTTTGGTTTTTTATTTTACGGCCACGTGAATTTTTCCTGAAGAAAAATTTTGCGGATGTGGCCATTTGCGGTTTACAACATTCGCTGTATATATGTCGATTATTATGTGTTAAAGAAGAGACTCTTCGATCACATAATACAGACCCATATTCATAACTGTTTGGTATGTTTTTATTTAGGATTTGTTTTTTGTACTACATTTTCTTAAATAATATGTATTGCTTTTAGCCAC
Source organism: Protopterus annectens (assembly GCF_019279795.1). NCBI lineage: Eukaryota > Metazoa > Chordata > Ceratodontiformes > Protopteridae > Protopterus > Protopterus annectens. Next base: position 1,240,370,504 of record NC_056729.1, read on the forward strand.
AGAAATGTAGTGTTATGTATTGTTGTTTAACTTTTTTTTAGTTGCTTTTCCCACTTGACACACAAACATGAAGAAGTTTTAATAGATGAAAGCAGTAAGGTTGCCACCTTTCATTGTGGCTAAAACCAGACTTAGTCCTCACCCTCTGCAGCCCCACCATTCTCCACCCACATTCTGCCCATTCCTTGAATTCATTGTTGTGTCACACGAGGGGAACATCCTCTTTTTCCAATTGTGATGCCTTTTTTTCTGCATATTTACTATGCTTTTTGTAATAAAAAGCCTAGTAAATCTTCCATTTTAACAAAGTCTGGTAGTCTGTTTCTTTTTTAAACAGAATACTGGAGTTTGTACAGTGTTTTATGGACTACTGGACAATCAGTTTGATTTCCGGATAGTCTGTAAAAAAAAAAAAAAAAAAAAAAAACACAACAGATAGGTGGCAAAGCTAGAAAGCAATCTATGTTAAAAATGTTTCTGAATGTTGGTAGAAAAGTTTTTAAGGAATTTTGAAGATTTGTGTTAACTTTTTCTTTTTTGATACTTTACTTCAATGAAATGCTTTCAGGAAGTTTTAGCAATTATTAAGGTTTAGTTTTTTGTTTAACATTTAGTTTAACATATCCTGGAATCGCAGAGCTTGAAGTAGGTTAGCACTGTGTTGAATATCACACTTGGTGTATGGGGGAAGGGGTATATAGCAAGTAAACATGCTTATTGTCTTTTACAACACAGCTACCCTAGTAAAACACTCCCATGCTTTTAAACAGATATATAAATGGAATGGTGAATTTCTACACTTTATTCTTTTTTTCATCTATTATTTGGATTGCTTGTTTGTGTGTTTTTAATATAGAAGATTCAACCTGAATTAGCTTGCACTTTCCTGCTTTCATTAGTAGATTTATACTTTGGAAAGTTTTTAAAGAAAGTATTTCTACCACCTGTTATTAGGTTGGATATTCACAGTATTGTTTTTATTAGAGGCCCGAACTCTAGGGAGTCTTAAATCCTCTACACGGAGAAGTTTCCTCAATATTTGTTTTTAGACCCAGTGTATTGGACATACTGGGTTTGTGAGACTTTGATGGACACCACAGAGACTGTTTCGTTTTTTGTAGCAAAGGTATTTTCCTTCCTAGAACAAATGGGAAACCAGATGCATAAGCAAAAATTTCCCATCCCTCACTCTTTCACACGGTGGTCTGTCTAGGTTGCCTGATAGACACTTTATTACAAAAAGCTTTCCTTCTTCAAGAGAAGCTAGATTTGTATTTTTTGTTTTCCTGAACTTTTCTCACCAGTCTCAAGCTACTGCCAGAGAATTTCTCAGCATATTAGGCCTCATGGCTTCTATGGTTTTCTTGATTGCCAGGCTACATATCAAAGATTCATTGGTACCTCAAAAGATTTGAAATTTGTACCTAGCATTCTCATCCCCTACAGTTTCAATTCAGTCTTGGGCTTTACCTAGTTAGAACTGAATTGGTGGAGTGGCAAGATAGGTCACAGTTCAGGTGTCCCTTTTTCTGCAGTCACCCCAACACAGTCTGTCTTGACTGATTTCTTAGATTTTTCTTGGGAAGCATTTTCAAAGGGGGTAAAAGTGCAGGGGTTGTAGGAGAGTTCAGACAGATCAAATCACATTAATATCAAAGAAATGTTGACTGTGATTCATGTCATAAAAAAATCTGCATCATCTTTGGGACCCAGGTTCCCTCCAGAACATTACTAACAACACCATGGTGATGTGGTACATAAACAAGGGAGCACCAGGTCATATATTTTGTGCTGGTTGGCAATGATAGCTTGGGAGTTAGCTCTATGCTACTCCTTAACTCTTCAGGTATCTTACATTATGTCAGAGCAAAACATGGTGGCAAAGAAGGTAAGCAAGTTCTGGGCAGACCCTCATATAAGTGGAAAGTCAATGAAGAAGTGTTCCAGGAATTGATCCAGATGTGGGGAACACCTCAAGTAGATCTGTTTGTCTCCTTCCAAAACAGACAACAGATTCCATTCCAGGACAGCCTACAAGCAGGCCTGGAAAACAGATGCTTTTTTATTTCCTTGATTGGGGATGTTCCTTTATGTATTTCCACCCATTCCAATGATTTCCATGGTAATTCTGAAGATTTAGAAAGACTTTCCAAAATCATTGTTGTCTCCCTTCTGGTCCGGGAAGAATTTGTTCTCCCTTTCTATGGAACCGTCTGTGGGCAATTACTATAGTATTCCTCACTGACTGCATCTACTCACACAAGACAAGCAGAGTTTGATGCACCCTGACATCAAACAACTAGAACTGACCACCTAGATGATAAAATGTGGATACCTTTTAGGCATCTCTTTCATAAGGATGTGTAGCGGGTATTGAAGGAGTCAAGAAAGATTGTTATTAGAAAATCAGGTATTGGCAAATGGAAAATATTTTTGAGTTGGTGCCTAGCTAGTGACCAGGGACCCTTCAGTAATTTTCTACCACTGGTGATTAAATATTTGTGAGAGTTACTTTCTTCTGGCTGGCCTTATTTCTCTGTAAAGGTACATCTTGTGGCCTTTTAAGCATGGCTGCCTATGGTTCCCCTATTTCTTATCTTTTTTTTTTGTCAAACACTTTCTACAAGGACTTTTATACCTGAAACCTATCAGTTTTGAGCTAATAATACTGACTGTGTCACTTTTTGTACTTAACAGTCACTCTGACTAAAGGTTCATTATGTGAAAAACTGCTTTCCTGTTTGATTTGACATCTGGAAGAAGATTTTCTGAGTTGTAAACTGTCATGGTGAGAGAACCCTGTCTGTTTTTTAATAAAGACAGGGTCACTCTATGCACAAACTCCTCTTTCATGCCCAAGGTTGTTTCAGAATTTACACTGAATCAGGCCATCAGTCACCTTGCTTTCTATATGTATCCAAAAGACAAGGAAGAAAAAATTCTACACACTCTGGGTGAGCATAGGTAACTCTGGTACTGTCTTAGCAGATCTAAGTCCTTTAGGAAAGCTAACAAACTGTTTATTTCCTATTCTGAGACTAAGAAAGGTCTGCCAGTGATAAGCAGATCATCTTCTGGTGGTCGTCTTCTCCTATTTTGTTTTGTTGCTGTCACCATGGTAAATACATTCCAGGCAGTATTAAGCACATTCTTTGAGAACCTTAGCTTCTACAATAGCATACTGGAAAGGAATGGACTTTAGAAACATTCTCGTGGCAGCACTTTGGTCCTCCATCTGTTTATTTACAAAGTACTGTAAATTGGACTCCTTTCCCAGGTCCAGAGCAGGCTTTACTAGCAGCATTTTCCAGGGGTTCCTGGGCCCTTGTCCTTCCTCCTCCCAGGCTGGATAAGCTATGGATGTCTGCCTGTAGGTTTTACTGCAGCAGTGAGAATGATGAACATAGTACAGTTGTGTAAGCTGCACTTACCCATAAAGGTAAATGTTCAAATTATTTGCTGCTGTAGCCCTCCCCCCCCCCCCCCCCATGTATATAGCTCTTTTGGGATAGTGTTATAATTTTGTTATTTATATCTTCATTTACTTGCAATGAGTTCCTCATTTTTTGTTTAGGGGCAAGAAAGTCCTGAAGATGTTTAGTCACTTTGGCTGTTTATATAGCTTCTCCCAAAAAGGGCGTAGCCTATAATAAACCAGAGTGACAATGAGGGGAGGAAAGAAAACTTTTGGAAGTTAGACAAATACAACTTGTAGGCTACTGCAACAGTAAAGAATTTTAACATCTACTGTTATGGGGAAGTGCAGCATACACAACTGTACTTTCTGTCCTGACACTCCTTTCTTTGTTAGTATCCATTATAAACCCACAGAATAAAGCCAGTTCTGGAAAATTCCTCTTTGTTGTGCTTATGGTTTTCTCATTATGATAGCTTTACCTTTTAGCCCATTGATTTTTGACAAGCAGTGGCTGTGAACAAGCAGTCATGATCTTTACATATTATATTCTTAGCTGTGAGTCATTGTTTTTCCTTTTTTACTGCTGCTAGTCGATTATAAATCTTTTGGCTTCACTCAGTATTGTGGACTTTGGCTGTAGATAGTCACTGTTGATATGACACCCCGACCGCATGTGTAAAAATGAGAAAAATGGTGTTGTGTGTTGATGGACAGTAAGGTTGTCTGATCTTCAAGATCACCACAGTTTTTCTTTTGATGCTGATTCCATTCCTCCACTATGAAAGAATATAGCAGTAACCGATGATGTGGGTATAGTTTATTGAAGATTTACCCACGGTTGGTGTGGTTTAATCACAAGGGCAAAGATTTTGTGGTGTAAACCTTGGCTGTAGATGATTGTCAATGTTGTATTGACACCCCAACCCCATGTGCAGAAATGGGAAAAAGGGTTGAGGATGGATGAACTTGCATTGTCTGAAGGAATGAAAGTCTGAAACTGAAATGCACGTCATTATTTAGTGACTTCATTCCTCAGTGATTTGTCAGAAAACCGCAAATTTCATGAGGAATGAAGTAACTAAATAATGGCACATATTTCAGTTTTAGACTTTCTTTCCTTCAGACTAATGCGTGTCGACACATACCAATAGATAAAAAAAAAATCTGACTGCTCAATGATACTTCAGCAGCTGGACTTTTACCTTTGTGTATTCTCGATTTACAAGGGCATGCTGGTTGGGATGACCAGTCAGCATGCTCATTTTTGAATATTAATGGACAGCTATTGTATAATATATTTTGTCTTACACAGTCCCTTATTTATGCTGTTGCACAGCTATTTTTGTTTCCCAAGAGTTGTTTTATTTTCCTTTTTGTTTTCACCATACAATATCCCCATGCTTCCACCCCTGTTTTTTTGTACTTGTAGAGTACAGCTTTTTCAGTCTTACTTGCAAGAAATCCTAAATGCTTTTTAAACTGCTTTATTTTTAATCATTGTTACTATATGTTGTCATGCTAGCAGTTCACCTTTTAGACATAAAATTGATTTACCTCTTCTGTAATCACGTCTGCCTGCATTTAAACATACTGTGAAACACACACAGACTGTCTAATGCTAACTTTCCCTGGCTGCCTGCTTCAGTCTCTAACTAACCCCGTGTTCTTCCTTTATACTCTATAGTTTACGTATACTCCTTATACATTCATTTTATTTCATTGTACAGCAGTTCCATACTTTCTATCTACTTATAAAAATCTGTACCCTACAAGCCACTTGCAATTTATGTTTCTGTTAATGGTGTGTCTACTTAAAATAAAGCAAATGATAGCAGTCATTGAAGTCAGACATTGGTGTTCTCCTAGATTATCTCCATTTCTTAAAACATGTTTTCTTATGAGACTATAGCTGTTGTTAAAGTAAAGTAAAGCACAGAATATCACTCCTTAACATCAAGAATCTTCAACTTCCTCTGTTACCCCTTTAATTTATTAATTTCTCTTATGGCAGTGTAGCGGTCAGCCCAATATATAACACAGCCACAGGATTACTTTAGGTGCAGTAAAAATGCAGATCTGTAACTTCCAGTACTTGGTCAACTATACGTTCAGGCCTTCCTGAATTCACCAGATCTCCTCACCAGTTATGTAGAGTTTACTTTCTCTGTCTAGACTTTTTCAGACATACTTGATACTAAATTGCATTACTTCACTTAATGAATTATCTCCTTGCTCTGTTTCTCTCTTTAACAGTAGTTTAGCTCTTTCAAAGAAACAGATCTCAACACTTTTCATAGCACTCGCCAAACTCTTCTACAAAGCTATATCTCTTATTAGGGTACACCTCCAAATCATTTACCCCATTCCACTCTACCTGACAGCCATTATTTCCACCCACTCATAGCTATAATCAATCTTTTTCACCTTCTTATTTCACTTCTTCAAAATAACTGCCAACACATTTTACTATTTTCACTGTACTTTACTATTGTATATATAGTGAAATATTTTTCATTTATAGCTTTATTCCTGACCTTCATAAATACCATTCATTCTCACAAATGCTCATCATTCACACCTGCAGTGTTCTCTTATCAAGAAAACCTGTGTAACAAACACAAACATAGACCTCCTACTACCTCCATACTTCCTACAATACCTATACACCTTCAAACATCCAAAATAATTGCAAAGGTTCATGAAATGTAGGCAGATTTTTCCAAAAGTCTGGACACCTAATTAGTGTAAATTTGCATACATGCTAACATAGGACTTCTCCAGTTCCAGTACGATTATGGTATATTACTAAGAAACACAAGATCCGATGTTCCCTTCTGTCCATTTTGATGGTTGAGTTATCCTCCCTCATCGCAGAGCTGAGATCTCAAACTTTTCACTGAGATGTTTATCCAGCATGTACGCTCTCCCATTTCCCATCATGCCATGTGGTTCCTTTCTGGCATCTCATTTCCCTTGTTCTATTATCAGACTTCATTCCTCCCATCCTTACCACTTTACATCAAACTATTTCAAAATTTTCTTAAGCTTCTCCTGTCTCCCTCTTTGAGGCCTATCTAAGCCTTTGACCCTTTCTGTTGTCTCACTGGAAAACTTTAAAACTTCGTTAGTCTCCACTCTTGAATTTGACTTTGTCATTTACAAACTTACATCTACATCCCCTTCAGAGGTCTTCCTAAGCCTCTTTAAAAAAAAAAAAAAAAAAGCTTTCTTAACTGTTCTATACCTGTTTTTCCCTTCTCTCATAATACTTGTCTTCCTACCTAATTTTTGCTGGAGTATTACATTTTATTTAGTTAAATAGAAAAAGGTTCGGGTTTAAAAATATATGTAAAGTTTGGGCATAAAATCCCACCACAAGATCCACACCAGCAGTGTGTTATCTGCCTTAGACCTAAGCATATAGATGTTCAATGAGACATTTGCCGGTCTTTAAGCCCCCATTTCTTGATTCACAAGAAAAATTTTAAAAGGCCTTCTCCTTGGCACAATGGACAATTGGCCTTTTAATCTACATCTCAGCTTCCCAAAGGTGCTGAAAAAATGACCTTTGAAGACTCTGGACAAGGAAAAGCAAAAAAAAAGATAGACAGATTTAAAGAAAGAGAAGAGAAAGAGGTCATCTGATCTTCCCCAATTCTGAAAGCTTTAAATCCTTCGGCACCATTTCTCCTGCTCTGATCATATTGGAACTGTTAATTTGTCTCTTGGGTTTGAGCCCTCTTGATACTGAAACAACAGTGATTCCAGGCAAGTCACCTTGGGGAAAAAAATGACTCCTTTGAGCTTCCAGTCCTCCAAGAGGGCATTCTCGAGTTTTGTAAGCTTAAGTCTTCCATCGGCAGCCTCACTGAAATTTACTCAGTCCTCCAGACGCATGGTAGAATTCAATTAGGAATGGATGATATGGGCTTTCATGAAGGCACATAAAGATATGGGAGTCATACTGTCTCTACACTCCCAGGGCAGACAAGGCTGACCCTCCAAGCTCACTCATATTTGCTCCTTCTCCTGCACCCATCTCTGTGTCTGTGACACCAGAGTTAAAGTTACCCATAGTCACTCTGCTGTTACTGACAGCTGCACCAGGTTCATTGACACTGACAATGTATTTGATATGCTTGACTCCAAAGTTAGCAGAGCCAAGCATGCCTCAGAACTGAGTGTTCTGCACTGGCTCCAGTTTCTTCAGTACCTCGGCACTGATTTTTTGTCTCATATCTGACTGATGCATTGATGCAGGGAACAGTGCTGTCTGATCCATCTGCCTCATCATTGCCTTTAGACTTTGAGGAGGGTGACACCTCAGGTCTCTCGATGTAGTCAGCATTAGCTTAGGTGTTTGAGAGAATTTTAGCTCTCCAGCCTACATGAGAAGGGCATGATCCTACTGTTTCAGCTCTACTCTTAACTGATTCAGTCTGCAGCGTTCGGCCCTATCTATCAGTTCCAGGATCAGCCTAGCTCTGAAGGCCCTGCTCCCTCTCTTCAGGAAGGGCACAAGCATACTTCTGGCACTTCAGAAGACTTTCCCCAAAGTGCACAGGAAGTGTAAGTGTAAAAGGAGACACCTAGATTCCCCTATGGTATCTCTCACTCAGGACACAGACCTTGATGAAAGGGATGATTCTCCCTGTAGTCCCCCTGAAGACTCCACTTTTGGAGAAGTGGCAGAAATGATAAGAGAAAAGGGGAACTGGCTCACTGACACCACTTCCCTGGATGAGGAAGTGCTCATCAGGGTCTTTAGAACTGGCCTATCTACTTCCTGAGTAGTCTGTCCTGATGACCACCTTAATAGACTTGGTGGCAGAGAGGGCGTAGTGAGATCCCAGTATAGTGGAATCCACCCCCTTGAAACAGGACATTTTAAGGTCTTCCCAAGGACCACTCCTGTTAGAGTATGGGTCATCTGATAGATTCCACTGTGGTTGTAGCAGCCACAAAGAAAGAAGTGTTAGAAGAAAGCTGTGTGGTCCATCCTTTTAATATGAAATCCAAGACGACAGACCATTTTGGAAAGCAGGCTTACATCTTGAGAATTTTTTCACTGAGGGTGTAATTTTATGTATTTCGCATGACTTTTCCAAAGGTATCTAAGCAAGCAGACTTTAGATTCCCTTTGGAGAACCCCAACACCTGACACGAGGAAGATAATGCAAGCTCAGTTACCCAATGTGCTGTCTATTACCAAATTGACCATAAGACTGCTATCTAATGCAGCTAATGGGGCAGCAAGAACAGCCAACACTAGCATTCCCATTGAACGGGGAAGATGTTAATCATTGTGATCACTGTTGCAGTAGCCTTAGCTGTATGGGTTTTATTCTGCATAGGATATAACAGCAGGCCAGCTTCCAAAGCTTCAGTCCACCTTCCATGCACCCAGGCTGCTGTCAGGCCTGTCTGAGACTGTGATTTCTCACTTAACTTCAAGACATCCTTCCTAAATGCTATTTATGACATATCATCACTGTTCAATGCCAAGGTTAAGGATACTTTAATGAAAGCGAACAAGAGGCTAAAATGTGTAGTTCACTTTGTTACACCATCAATGATCCTTTTCCAGAAAAGAGAGAGGCAAGAAGAATCACTGGTTTAAGAGATTTCATCATGCTTAATTTGATTCATCTTCAGACTGGACCCATCACGGCGATGGGGGGCTAACTTTAATTCTGCCCCAGGAGCAGAGGTGGTCTACAGAACCCACAAAATTGGTTGGTCGTCAAGGCTCTGGTATGGATTGTTTTTCAGTAGAAATATATGGCTTGAAAAGGAAAAATTTGTTACAGATTTTTGTTTATTGTCCAGTGAGGTTTTGAAGAATGATTGTTGTTGGTTAAAATATCATTAACATGATGGTTGTCAATTCCATATTTTATGGCCATAGTATATTCATAATTGTCTAAATCCAGTTTATGATCGTTGGTTCGATCATATTTATTCTTATCGAATTGGTCATTACCCAATAGTGGTAAAAATATCTCATTATTTCTTTTGTTTATGACTTTGTCTAATTTTGTTTAACATGTTCATAGGATCCCCTCTTTCATGAAACATCTTACATAATTTATCAATTTCAGCCAAACACAAGTATTTCTTGGATATAAGTCTAGGTGCCTGAACCATTTGGCCTTTAACCAATGCCTTCTTTTGGCACCATTGACTACCGCTTGTATAGTGTAAAAAGTTGTTTGAATAGTTTGACTTTCTGTACAAATTAGAAAAATTTAATTATAGTATCTTTTAAGCTTCATTACCTCCCATTTCAGAGTTAAAGTTCCAGCAGCCTAGCATTTCCAGTGAACAGGGGAAGATGTTCATCACTATGATCACTGTTGCAGTAGCCTTAGCTGTATGGGTTTTGTCCTGCATAGGATATAATAGCTGGCCAGCTTCCAAAGCTTCAGGGCACCTTCTGTGCACCCAAGCCATTAGTTAGCTTGAGCTGCTTTTCTGCTGTTGAGAAGCACACTCCTCAATAGGCTTCCGAGGATCAGCTGTTAACACTGTTCTGTTGGGTAGATAAGTTCCCTTCAGGGAAAAATCTTCCATATCACTTTTGTACTTGTTTAAAGTTATGTTTTGTGCAAAACTAGTATTTTTAGCTAGGAAAAAGTATTTTTCTTGACTGTCTTGTGACTTTTATATAGTTTTAAATGAGAGAGTACTTTATTACTTTTGTGTTATACAGTTTTTATGCTGTTTCAAACTACTTTTTCTGTGAAGAACCTGTTTATTTTACTTTTTGGGACTTGAGAAAGTGTTTATAGTGCTTTCACTATTTTTTTTCTGTAAAAATTTTATTTTTTTCTGCCTTCCTGTTTTAACGACTGTTGCTACTAAGCCTTCCAGAAAACAAGCAGCATTTTTGCCTTGATTGTGGAAAAAAGTACCAGTCCCCTGGTCAAACCTTCTTTCAGCCACAAAAAGAAAAAGCTTTTTAAGTAACCTTTGCCACCACAGCAGGCTGATAATTTGCCTCAGCTGCAGGTGAGTGATGGCCGTGGCTAAAACACGTTCTTCAGACAATTCACTTTTTTCTTTGGATCCTTTTTATGTAGTCTATACATCTCCTGTGGACCAGGGGTTGGCCACATTCTGTGTGGCTATTGGGGTCCCCTCAGGAGGCAAGGAAGAGCCACTCTCATCAGTTACTTGTAAGGTAGTTTCTGGTAAAAGAGAAATAGATTTTTCTTTCCCTGAAGAGGTTCAAGATTTTGAATCTGTAAGAAGAGATGCATTTTCTTCTCAGGTTTCTGATTCAAATTCTGAAAAGTGTGTGGTGATTCTCCCTGTGATTCTGTTTCTGAGACTATTTCCAGGTTGAACCAGTGTTTTCAGTGGGAGAAGAGCCTTCCTAGTCCCATAGAAAATATGATTTGTTGCAACTAGAATTTCTAGAACCTTCACACATCTCCCAATGCTGTTAGTAATGGAAGATGGTTTTGTCATAGCCCTACTGCCCGGATCTGGATTAAGGTCAATTGGGTCCTAGGCAGAGTAATAAATTGGTGCCTCCAGAACAGCCCCTCCTGTGGCAACCCCTCTCCTCCACAGCAGCTCCCAACTGAATAATTTCAGAGTTCCATTAGTTGGCTGTTTCTCTCCAGTTACCATAAACACTGTTCTAACCTGTTAGTGTGCATACTGCTTTCTTATTTAATTCTACAATAATTACAGATATTGAAATAAAATAGTGCAAACACTGATAGCAATTTGCTAAACAAACAATATGGTCTCACAATGAAAATAGACTTGGCATAAGCAGTAAACTTCTCTGCCCTTGTAACTCACATTCATTGAAACAGCATTAAAACTCACATTCAAAGAAAATGCATCTGGCCAGTGGAGGATTAAGTTTACCTTTGGGCTATTTTCAAACATTGGCTCCTTTCACACATTTTTAGGGACAAGCATACATGTATGTGTTCTTTGAATCACCTTTCTGATTGTATTAAATTATATTCCTTGTATAGTCCAGCACCACTTGTTAGAGCATGTTTTAAATTTGTACTTTTGAACATTCTTTCAGTAAGCTGTGAAACGCACAATGTATGAACCAATAATGACAAAACTACCCACATCAGAAAATTTCAACCATAAAAGGACATTCAGACATTTGGCATTACAATCTACCAATATCAGTCAATAAGCACAATTTCTGCAGAAGAAAAATTCTGGAATGGTATCACTACCCTCGTCAACCCTGGCAAAAAAGACAATCCCTGTCCTGATCCTAATGCCTCTGACTTGACCCTAGCCACCCAATTCAATTCCTTCTTTATTGACACTATAGCCAAACTAACAACATCCTTCACCAACAATGCTTCATCTTCAGTCTCTCCTATCCCCTCCCCACCAACACAACCAGCTCTCTTCCCCCTCACTTTTCCATCAAACTCCTCTCAACATCTACCATAAAAAACTTCCTTATGAACCTGAAACGTTGCTCTAATGCCCCCGATCTTCCTTCCTACTTTCTAAAAATAGCTGCCAAAGCCAACGCTTTCCCAGTCTCCATTCTAATAAACCGGTCAATCCAAGAAAGCTATGTGCCCCAACTCTGGAAAAGGCCTTTATCATACTACTTCATAAAGGCGGCAACAACAACAATAATACCAATTTCCATCTTATTGCCATTTTATCCCTTATTTCTAAAATTCTAGAAAAATGCATTCACCTTCAACTTTTACCCTAACTTATACATAACCACCTGCTCACCCCCACACAACATGGGTTCAGACCTGGCCAGAGCACTACCACCGCTCTCCTCTCCTTCCTCGAAAACTTCAATAAAGCTCAAGATTCTGGCTGTCTAGTGTCTACCCTTCTTCTGAACCTATCCAAGGCCTTCTACACTATCTCATAAACTTGTTCTATCCAGACTCTCCAATCTTAATCTGTCCATCCCTTCCACCAACAAGTTCACTAGTTACCTTTCCGACAGACAACAAGCTGTCAAATGGAAAAAAGCCACTTCCTCTTTTCTGAACACTCCTACAGGAGTACCCCAGGGTTCCATATTAGGTCCAGCTTTATAAATGACTTCCATTTGTCAGTCCCCAAGGTTAATTTTATCCAATACACAGATGACTCTACAATCATCTGTTCTGCCATTTCCATCTCTTCTCTCTTAAAACTAATCCAAGAAGCCTTCTCCTCCACTGAGTGCTGGATGTTAGATAATCACTTAGCACTCAGTGCATCCATAACTAAACTTATTATATTCATCCCCTCTAAAAATACCATTATAGACAAAGATTCTTTTTATTATTACCAGCCAAAGCAATACCTCCCTCAAGATAGTATCCCCGACTAAACTCTTAGGTATCCTCATCGACGAACACTTTGATATCCACCTACAAATGAATATAAAAAAAAAACACCAGAAACTTGGTATGCTTTATCGCCACTGTCGCTACCTCACTCCCTCTACTCAGCTTGTTCTTTCTACTACATACCTCATTCCTTCTCTACTTTATGGTGCACCTCTTCTCTCTAACCTACATTCTTCACTAAAGGTTAAACTCTCTTCCTGTTGCAATAAAATCTCCAAGTTTACCACTGGTTATAAATCCTCCACCCACCACTGTAATGCCCTCTACAAACTAAATTGTCTAGAACTCTCCAATTATCTTACCTACATCCAACTCACTCATGCCCACAAACTTATCATGTCCTTCAAGGATGCATCTGCAGTCCTTACAAATGGGTTGTCCTGTCGTCAGGCAGCCCTTCGGTCGGCCGGATTCCAAAGTCTGGGTCTGGCCTCGGCTGGTGTCGCACTTCACCCGACGTCATAGCTGCAGTTCTTCGGGTATAAAGGCATCAGCCGACGCCATTTTCCTCAGTCTTTCTTGCCGCGTGGCGTCCGAAGCAGAAGCTGTTCGCAAGTGCCGGTTGGTCAGATCCAGAGATTACTACTACCGAATACTACTTCGAAGACTTCTAAAAAGCTAAGTACCCCGTTGGGGACTCTTTCTTGCCTCAGCCGATGTCAGAAAAAGTGAATAACTGTTTAACTTGTGGGAAACAAATACCTCATAAAGATTTCCACTCTTACTGCTTACCTTGTTTAGGCCCAGACCACGACGTAGCAGCTTGTTTAGCCTGTGCTTCTTTCAACCGACGAACGCTTAGGCGTCGGTCGGAGTTTGCTGAACAGTTTTTCGGCTCATATTTTGCGTACATAATGCCGTCGGATCCTCCGACTACTCAAATTGTTAAGAAACACAAAGAAAAGGACCGACACTCGCGGTCCGCGGTTTCGGCCGAAACCATGGTTAAGCAAACCGCGAGTGTCTCGGTTTCAGCCGAAACCGAGCAAACGGTTCAATCTTCAGCCGAATCCATGACTACTACCGAGGCCCCTTCTACCCTAGTTGAATCGGCCTCTGAAGTTTTACCTACTACTGTGGTTTCACAAGAATTATCGGACACCATCCCTTTGGATGTTTCTACCCCAGCACGTGGTGCTGCTAGGCCTCCTGCAGCCATGTCTATAAAGGCCTTTGCCAGGGCTAAAGCAGCCAAAACTTCTAAGTCTGTGCCTGTTAAGCCCCCCTCTCACAGGCCCAGTTCCAGTTCCCAAATGCTTACTCTGGCAGAGGATCTCATCTCTTTAATAAGGGGATCCCAATCTCACCCAGACAGGGCCTCTCAACCTCCAGAAAAGAGACCTAGAGCAGAGCCCCTGAGCCAGTGTCCTCAGATGACTCTTCTGATGATACAGACAATACAGACCATCCAGAGGCTCCTTTTTCTACTTATGAAGATTCCGATGCTGAAGAATCGATTCCTTCTGCCTCTCCACCAGAGGAATTTTCCTTTGGGGAAACTTTACATGCCATGAGAGAGCAATTCCAATGGCAGGGACAAGATTTCTCAGATTCAAGAAAAAGGCTTAGGACCTTTTTACACTTACCGCAACATAGGCCTTTAGCTATACCTCCAGTTCTTCCTGTTGTGGATGATGCATTTAATGATGCTTGCACTGCTCCTGATACTTTACCTCCAGCCCCTGCTAAGCCCGATAGGTTCTACAGGGTCCCGGACACTCATCACCATTTATACAAGGCTCCTTTTGCAGATCCTGAGACTATCTCCCAGGGGCCTAAGGCAGTAGCTTCGACCTCAGCGAAAAACCCTCTCCCTTCTGAAAGGGAATCCAGGTCCTTAGAGAGATGGGGTAAAAAAGTATACACCACTGCTACTCTCTCAGCTAGAGCATTGAACTGTCAGTTTCATATGATCCAATACCAAGAGTTTATGCTTGATCAGTTAACTAAGAAACTGTCCTCTGATGATTCTTTAGATAAGAAATATGTTCTAGAAATGGTGAATAACATTCAGCAGGTTAGTAACCATTCCTTAAAATGTGGCTATGATGCACTGGAGGCTTCATTTAGGTCAGCCATGACTGGCACAGTTATAAGAAGGCATGCATGGTTGAAAGAACAGGTCTTGCTGGATCATGTTAAAGCAAAACTATTAGATGCTCCTATGGATAAGGTCAGTTTATTTGGTTCTCCTGCCCAACAGGTACTGAAGAAAATGGAAGAGAAGGCAAAATCTGTACAAACAGTGAAAGATTTCTTACAGGTTCAGCCTCCAAGGTTTAGCAGGAACTGGCCTTCCAAAAATTGGTCCTTTCCAGACTCCTCTAAAACTCAGAGAGGCAGGAATAGGCGTTCAAGAGGCAGAAATCAATCCAGAGGAGGTGCCTACAGGGGACGCCAGTGGCAAGGCAACAACCAACGAGGCACAGACACAACCACTACCACTGCAACAGGACAATCACAGTGACTTGGCTCTGACACCGCCTACCAGGGAACAAATAGCAGCACCCTTAGGCGGAAAGTTAGCCTTATTTTCAAAAAACTGACACTATATCACAAGAGACAAGTGGATTTTGCAAACTATAGACCAAGGCTACAGGTTTCATTTCCACACTTTACCAGGAAAAGAGGAATGCCAAACCTACCACCAAATCAAAAGACAGAAGCTCTAAAACAAATAGCTCAATTAGCAAAGATGAGAGCTGTGGAAAGGGTACCACCTATAGAACAAGGCAAGGGATTTTACTCCAGACTCTTCCTGGTACCAAGAAAAGAGAAAAATTGGAGGCCTATTCTCGACCTGTCCGCTTTAAACACATTCATCATTGTTCCAAAATTCAAAATGCTGACCCTACAGCAACTTCTTCCCATGCTGGGCAAGGAGTATTGGCTGGTAACTCTAGATCGCAAGGAGGCATACCTGCACGTCCCCATACGACCAAATTGCAGAAGATACCTCAGATTTCTTGCAGGATCAGAGCATTATCAATTCTCAGCATTGCCCTTTGGCTTATCTACTGCGCCCAGAGTGTTCACGAAATGCCTGGCATCAGTAATCGCTCACTGCAGGCTTCAGGGAATCCAAATTTATCCATACCTGGACGACTGCCTGATACAAGCGGACAACAAAAACAAGCTGACACAAGACTTACAAAGAGTCATTTGCTTACTACAAGCCCTGGGATACACAGTCAATATAAAAAAGTCAAGACTGATACCATCCCAAACAATAAACTTCTTGGGTGCAGAATTGGACACAGTAAAACAGATGGCATTCCTAACTGCAGAAAAACAAGAACAACTTCCTCTCTACTTCTTGGCATTAACAAAGCAGAACAAACTAACAGCAAGGAAAGTACTGCAGGCCTTGGGCTTCATGGCATCCTGCATAATCCTGGTCCCCCATGCCAGACTGCATATGAGAAAGCTACAGTGGTACCTAAAGAATTTATGGTCTCAACACAGGCACAGCTTAGAAACCGAAATACCACTAATCCCATGCCTGAAACAAGAGTTCCTATGGTGGGCTCAGGCATGCCAGTCAAACCCAGGTTTGCCCTTCCACAGCATTCAACCAAGCCAAACCATCACAACGGACGCCTCAGACCTCGGTTGGGGGCCCACATGCTGGACAAGTGCATACAAGGCTTATGGACTCCAGATCAGCTGCACCTGCACATAAATCAAAAAGAAATGCTGGCAGTAAAACTAGCAATCCAGAATTTCAGACCATTCCTCCAAGAAGGCCAGTTGATGATAAGGACAGACAACACCACAGTCATGTGGTACATCAACAAACAGGGAGGCACTCATTCATACCCTCTATGCCGAATGGCTCTGGACCTATGGAATATGGCTCTGAGTTACAACATTCAGTTACAAGCAATTTTGTACCGGAAAAGAAAACATCCTAGCAGACATGTTAAGCAGAACTACCTCGGATGCTCACGAATGGATGCTACACCCGGACATCTTCAAGGCCATCACAAAGAAATGGGGACTGCCACAAATAGACCTATTCGCATCCCCACTCAATCACCAGCTCAAGAAATTCTGCACAAGGACATACCACCCACTTGCTTGGAAGGTGGACTCTCTATCCTTCAGTTGGAAAGGCCTGACAGCATATGCATTTCCACCTCTTCCTTTGATGCACAAGGTACTATTGAAAATCAAAGAGGAACATTCCAAGGATAATTCTGATAGCTCCAGATTGGCCAAGACAACATTGGTACCCATTACTGAGGAGCATGTCTCGGGGGGAAATGTGGACACTACCCCTGATTCCTTTGATGTTAACTCAGAGCGACTACAACATCCTGCATCCAAACCTGAAAACTCTGCAACTGACTGCCTGGAACATTACATAAGAGCAACTAACCCAGATTTATCCCAAAGGGTTAAAGACATTATCCTTGAGGCCCGCAGACCCTCAACAAGAAGGAACTATGCAGGAAAATGGAAAAGGTTTCTCATTTGGAGTACTGAAAGGGGGAAAGATGTGTCAAAGGTAGACATTGCCAACATCCTGGAGTATTTGGCAGAGCTTTTCCATACAGGCCTGTCCTATTCCTCCATCAAGATACATGCATCAGCTATTTCTGCAGAATACAGCTTGATCCCCTGTCTTTTCAAGCATCCTCTACTCAGGCAGTTTCTGAGAGGAATTAAGAATGTAAAACCTCCTAGGAAACCACCATTACCAGCATGGGACTTGAACTTTGTGCTAGAAAAATTGACACTCCCCTTTGAACCAGCAGCAACAGCAGATCTTCAACACCTATCCTGGAAAACTGCTTTCCTGCTGGCAATTACTTCAGCAAGAAGGGTTTGAACTACAGGCTTTAATGGCAGTACAACCCTTCCTAATCTTCCATCAAGATAGAGTGTCCATGAGAACTAATCCTACATTTATGCCTAAGGTGGTATCCAGAGTGTCTTTAAACCAGGCAATCCACCTACCTACCTTCTTTCCCAATCCACAGAACAGGGGGGAAAGACTGTTGCATACTCTGGATGTACATACAGTTACGCTACTACCTGGACAGAACCAAGGGCAATAGAAAAACTGACCAGCTTTTTGGTAGCATATGCAACAGGAAGGGAAGGAAAAGCAATTTCCAAACAGACAATCTCCAAGTGGATAGGAAATTGCATTAGATTCTGTTACTCCTACCATGGAAAGCAAATTCCACAGAACATAAGGCCTCATTCTACAAGGGCTACAGCCACTACCACAGCTTTCTTACGAGGAGTGGCTACCAAGGACATTATAGAGGCTGCTACTTGGACCTCCGTGCATACATTTGCCAAGCATTATAACTTACCTTTATACTCTAGATCCCGAGCAGGGTTTGCCACTGCTGTTTTGCAAGGGATCCTAACTACACCATAATTTCTTCTTCCTCCTCCCTAGTTTGGCTATGGTATTCTACCCATTTGTAAGGACTGCAGATGCATCCTTGAAGGACATAGTACAGTTTTGTACCTACCATAAATGTAGATGTCCGAACAGGATAGCATCTGCAGTCAGGATTACCCACCCTCCTTCCCCTCTGTGGTATTCCTAGGGTATTTGCCCACCTAATAGCTAGCTGGGGGGGATCTCTTATGGTGTATTTGTTTGTATATATGTACATACATGCTTATTTTTTGTGTTTGCCTTCTACTTTTTGGAAACATTGGCATTTATCCAAAATTTAGCTATCCAAGAGGGCAACTGGCATCTGGGGCAAGAAACACTGAGGAAAATGGCATCGGCTGATGCCTTTATACCCGAAGAACTGCAGCTATGACGTCGGGTGAAGTGCGACACCAGCCGAGGCCAGACCCAGACTTTGGAATCCGGCCGACCGAAGGGCTGCCTGACGACAGGACAACCCATTTGTAAGGACTGCAGATGCTATCCTGTTCGGACATCTACATTTATGGTAGGTACAAAACTGTACTTTCTGTCCATCTCTCTGCCCCTCTCTAGCCTCTTCTCTCAAAATGCATCTACCCAATAGAATCCTAAGATCAAATAACCAAAATCTGATTGAACTTCACAAGCCTGCTCATCCACCAGGCAAACAACTACTGTCCTTTTCTCTAGCAAAGCTTTGGAACTCCATGCCACCTCTCATCCACACCACCAATAATCACTCTACCTTTAAAACCTTAATTCATTCCCATCTTATATCCCTCTGGGAATGTTCCTGCTCTCACCCTACATAACTACCCCCTGTACTATACCCTGCTATAGAGTCTTCCTCCTGCACTCACTACTACCTTCACCCCCTTTTCTTCCCACCCTTTCTCACCCCGTTACACCACCCCTTCTTACTATTTCCCTCTTTTTTACTTTCATACGTAAGCTCTTCCTATACCCACTGTTCTCTGCTATAACTCCAATATGACATCTATCCAAACCACCTTCACTTTTATGCTTAGATTTGTCTACACTTTTTGAAATGTTATTTACCTTTTTCATTTGCAAGTTGTATACTGTATTGCTAATTTTTTAATGATTTCTACACTTTTGAAATGTTATTTACCTTTTCCATTTGTAAATTGTAAACTCTGTTGCTTATTTTTTTTAATGATTTGCCTAAATTGTATAATGTTCTTACGGAGCCTTTCTCCCCAGGACTCCATTGAAAATGGGCTGTTCATGGCCCACTGGACTATCTCGGTAAACAAACTGTAAAATAAAAATAAAATAAATAAAAAAGTCATCTGAATAATTCCACATTAAAAAGAACGGAGGAGGCTGCTACTGGCAAACAACTTTACATTTCAGTGTTTCATCTACAAATTCAGTGCCTACTGCCCCTGAAGAATTAATTTGCCTATGTTACATAAAAAAAGAAAACAGCCTTATGAACCAAAGTTAATTATGCTAATGACACGGCTTTCAAATTCTACAGCACAAACAGTGACTGCCATTTGCTAAACAAAACGGGTAGTTACACGTTAAAAACAGACTTGGTATGAGCAACAATAAACTTCTCTTCCCTTGAAACTCAATTCCATGAAAAAGCACTGAAACTCATAATTCTTTGAAAATACACTGAAACTCAATTCCCTGAAAATGTACTGAAACTCAAACTTACAATTCTGTCAGCAGTCTGGTAGCTGGTGTAGAGGATTCAGGTTCTCATCTCCACTGATTCTCACAATTTCTTCATCAGCTAGGTAGTTGATGTAGAGGATTCAGATTCTTGTCTCCTGTAACCATGTTTCAGGGTCAGGACTGAACTAGTTAATTCACTAACCTGCCTCCCCCACAACTAGGGAATTACATACCACACCATCATATCTCTCATCATCTTAGCATAAAAAATATGGATAAAGCCTAAAATAATGGGGGGGGGGAGGCCTAAAAATAGGGACAGATTTTAAATGTTGCTATTACAGACTTAGAAAGTTACTAGAATAACAGGACTTATGTTAGCATGCATTTTCTGAAGGATATGAATTCTGAAACTCGTATATATGTCATTATTTAGTGATGTCAGTCCTCTGTGAATTGCCAGAAAATCACAAATTTTATGAGAAATAGGCCAAAAATATGAGGCAAAAAATCTGGACAGTTTAGGTACGCATACCCCCCAACCTCTTAGTGCAAGAAATCTGGACAAAGCCTGAAATAATGGAGATACAGTGGCCCAAAATAGGGATACATTTTAAAGGAGAACTGCACCCACAGACTCAAAAAAATGCTTATTTCATCATGGTTTGGGGTTTCCTACATTTTAATGGCACTCTGGGACTATTTACAGTTTTTTAAAAAATTTTATACATAATTTCTGAGAGTGACCACATGGGGTCTAGCATCTTCAAGTGATCCTGATTGTTTAGTTTGCCTCTAGGTATCCTACAATGCAGTGCTTGTCTGTAAAAATTTACATCATGCAGGCCTCTTTCTTCCTAAACCTCCTGTCACTGCATTGATTTTGCATGCATACACTGCTGTCTTTCAGTGAGTTAGTTTTAAGTAACATTTCATGCCATTCAATGACAACTTAAAACACAAACAGTTCAAATGCCACAGAACAGACTTTCAAAGTGCTTTTTACTGCTGCTGCTCTGTAGAATGGCTAAATTGCAGTGTTTTGTGAAGCCTAGATTGTACTACGACGACTCCTCTCCCATCCCCCTTCACACTTAACATCCCTAGCTGTCAAAATGATAAGGGTAATTTGAGCTGTTACCTGCTGTGATTGACAGCTCACAACAGGAGACTTGACTCATGTACTGTTTCCTTGTTCTAGCCTTTGCTTTCTGTATGGGTAGGAGAAGGACCAGGGAGCTGTGACATCACAGCATGGGTGGGTTTTTAGTACGGTCATGGTGATGTCATTTTGGGGAGGGAATGGGTTAGAAAACTACCTGTATCCATTGGCCTTGATAATATCAATGAATTGGAGACTGCCACAAGCTTTTCCAGGGCAGGATTAAAGTTTTTTGAAAGTGAAACCATCACAATACAGTAAGGTACTGTTCTAGTGGAGAGAAACAGTCGATTTAAAATGTTTTAAATACTGTATTGTTGTTGATTCATAGCAGGGACTGTAAATAGGGAGAAAAGGGACAGAGAAGTTGAGCATTTAATAATAGAATCCCATTGTTGTCCTTTAAATATTGCTGTTTTTAACTTAGCTGCTAGAATAACAGGACTTGTGTTAGCATGCATTTTCTGAAGGGATATGAAGTCACGTTTATATATATGTCATTACTTAGTGACTTCACTTGTCTGAATTACCAGAAAACTGCAAATATTATGACAGAGACCAAATCTATAAGGCTAAATCTGGACAGTTGAGAGATATTTTAAAAACATAGACACCTACACACACAGCTACCTTCTCTCACACACACTGTCCGGCAAAGTGGTCATATCAGAGTTGTTGTATCCCAAGTGTTCATAGGCAGGAAAGGGCAAGAAAGTGGGCACTGATTACTTGTGACGAAGCATAACTCAAAAATTTGCCTTTCTGAATAGGACACACAGGTTATGCCATGAAGTGGGAATTAGTGTGAAACAACTATAAAAAAGTAACTTGCTCCAGTTATTACATCCCTGTAGGAAGTAATTAACTTCTCATAAAATCATAATCCTAAAAACTCTAATCCTAGCCCTAAATCTAAAATCTTAACCTTAAAACTCAGACACCTTTCATGTCTGTCTTTCTTGAAAGCACACCTTATAATTGGACTATTGGAAGGAATGCAATGCTTCAAACAGCATAAATGTAACCAGCAGAACATCTCCAAACTTAACTATTATGCCCTAACCCTACAATAGTAACCATGTGTGTGTCACTAACACTATATTGCAAAAGTTTCTTTAATGCGTTTGTTTCTAAGTGAACCTTACTATTAGGCTACAAGCAGGACACTTAACAGGACAACAAGTAAGCTGTTTTCATATCCTTGGTTCCTACAAGTAATCTTAAGTAGAAAACGAACACTTGTATAAAGTCAGAAAATATGCCGGCTACCTATTGATGTTGTGTAAGATGACATTTCATTGCTCTGTGGGAATGCTATCTTTACATATCATTAACCATGTTTGTTATGATTAAAACAAAAAAGCTTACGTTGGGCATTGGCAAGTACTTATTTAGCCCATGTAAAGCACATGGACTTAGTCACATGGCAAACCCATGCATGGAAAAAACTAAAAATGTTTTGAGTCTGAACTAACTTAACTGTGTGCACACTTAATTTACTAAAATACCAAATCACGTCACCTCACAGTATTAGCTTGCTCTGTGTAGCTGTTTAAAGCAAGGATGCGCTCAGACTCTGTCCGTTTAAAATAAATCAATGTGGCTGTCAGCAATCTAGGGAAACCGGTAAAGGGGACACTAACCAATTCATCTCTCAGTGGAAAATGTGTGCTCAGCCATTGTATTCCTTATGCTGGCAATTGTGTGTGTGTGTGTGTGTGTGTGTGTGTGTGTGTGTGTGTGTGTGTGTGTGGTCATAAGCCGGATGTCTCTAATTCTATCGTGCAGCATGAACTGGGATGGGAAGGCATTCTTATTATCATGTGTCCTTATTCTATACAAATGTTCATAGGTTCATACTAGGCTATCTGCCCTGGGGCAATTATAAGCCTAGCCCGATTCTGTATGGCTTACACCACCGCTTGATTTGTGTATACTGTGCCCTTTTTAAGGTTTAGTTTACTGTGCCTCTGTCTAATAGTGACACGGGAGTAATCCCTGGGACAAACCTACGATCCCCCATCCACCTATCGAGATTCTTCTTGAAGAGATTCAGTGAGGTGCTCTGCCTTACATGAACTGGAGTTCTATTCCAGAGCGAAGGGAGCCTCTGGGTTATGAACCTGTCCCTCCAGCAAGTTCTATTTATTTCTGTGCTGAGGTTCAAGTCCCTTGAGCATGTGGCTCTAAGGGATTTAGATTTACTGAGGTGGAGCATGTCCATTAATTCTGGATTTGACATAGCTTTGTATGTCAGGCATAGATCGCCTCGAAGTAGGCAGTATGCAACTGAGTAGAGCTGGAGTTTTTTTAACCAAGCAGCATATGGCATCTATTTGAGACCCTTGATCCTCTTGGTGAGATACTTTTGGGGTCTTTCTAATTGCTGCAGGTGTCGGGTAAGGTACATTCCAAAAGGGGCATTGTATTCTATGATGGGCCTGATGAGGGATGAATAAAGGGGCACGATTACCTCTCTTGATCTAGATGTGAAACCCTTCGTGATGAGGTGGGCTATGTAGAAGGTCTTTCTAACCACTTTGGCAATGTGGTTTTCAAAGGAGAGATTGCTATCAACTTGGGTCCCCAGGTCCCTAATAACTTTCTCTGTACTTAATGGGTTTCCGCCTATGTGGTAATTTGTGGGCACATTATTTTTGCCAAAGGGTATGACTATACATTTATCTGTCTCTGTGAGACCTCTTTGAAGGATGTTTGTGTCAGCTGGAGAGTTGATTATGGCGCCCAGTTTGCAGTCGTCTGCGAACTTGGTGAGCCTTAGTGCTCCCACGTTTGCCTGTACCTCAGAAAAGTATATACCGAACAAGAGTGGTCCCAGGACAGAACCCTGTGGGACGCCACTTGTGACCGGTTTCGAGTCTGACATGGCTCCTGCAACTCTCACTCTGTAGGTTCTGTCTTTGAGCCAGTTTGCGACCCATCTTGTGACATAGGGGTTTATATTTAAGCTGGATAGCTTATCTATGATGCCCGAGTGGGGTATTGTGTCAAATGCCTTTGCAAGGTCCAGATAGGCTGTGTGGACTACCTTCCCTTCATCTATGGCTTTGGTGACTGTTTCAAAGAAGTCAACCAGGTTCAAAAGGCAGGATCTGCCCTTGACAAAGCCGAACTGGGTAGGATCTAGTGTCTGTAGGTCCCCAATGTCTTTGTTTATGAGCTCCATGATGATCCTCTCCATAGCCTTGAAGACTAAGCTAGTCAGGCATATGGGGCGATAGTTTCCAGGGTCCGTAGAGGCTCCACCTTTGTGGAGTGGGACCACTGTTGCTGTACGCCATTCTGTGGGCACATATCCTGTAGTGAGGCTGAGATTGTATAGCTGTTTTATTTGAGGGATTAGTTCCTCTTGGAGTTCATGTAGGAAGCAACCTGGGACGCCATCTGGTCCCATGGAAGCAGTGTTTTTTGCTTTGGAGAGGGCAGCCTTCACCTGAGCATCTGAGATGTTTGGGAGACAGCCCTCTGCCGGGATAGATACTTGCTTTTTTGGGGGGGAGGGGGTGGAGAAGTTTGCACTGAACCTGTCTGCCAGGATATTGGCGATGTCTGTGGGTTCAGTGTATTTTTTGTCGTTTAGAATCAACTCAGAACAAGTCTGGGAGTTGCATCCCAGGTTTCTAACATAACTGAAAAAATCCTTATGATTGTCTTTGGTGTCCTGTGCAATTTTTCTCTCGAAGCTGGCCTTGGAGGATTTTATGAGGGATCGTAATTTTTTGCTAGTACTGATCAGAGATGCCTTCCCTAATAGGGATTTTGCTCTATCATGTAGTAGCTTCCTCCTTCTGTTGTACAGTTTATTTATGGCAGGGGTCCACCAGACTGGATGCCTGCCTTTGGATGATTGGGTCTTGGTTTTGTTTGGGATAGCATGATCCATGCATTCTTGGAGATGTCCGTAGAATGCATTTATATAGGATTCTGCAGTTTGGGCCGTAGTTTCCACTGGCCCTGGGGCCTTGAAGGATTCCACTTCGGTTTTGAGAAGTGAGAAGTTCGCTTTGAGAAGTTTTTCACTGTGGTTTTCTGGGCTGGGGTGGGGTCGGGATGTGGACATCCAGTGAAATTAATTTATGGTCTGATCTTACCAATGAGGGATATACTTCTGGTGTGGAGCATAGAGTGCCCATGTTGGTAATGATCAGGTCTAGTATGTTGTCCCCTCTTGTGGGAGTGGTGACTAGTTGTTCCATAGCATTTGAGTTTATAATTTCTAGGAATCTTTGGGCTAAGGTGCTGGGGCTTGAGTAGTGCTCCCAGTCAATGTTTGGGTAGTTGAAGTCGCCCAATATAATGGTGTTCGGAGAGATCTTCATGTTCTCCAATGTTTTCAGGAAAGCCGAGTGGGATTCCTGACTTTGAGAGGGTGGTCTGTAGGATGCTATAAACTGAAAAGCAGTCTTTCCCACTGTTAGTTGCACATGGATGGTCTCCGATATTTCGTGCAATGCCACTAACCTGGAGGTGTGGATATCCTTGATAAATATGGAAACTCCCCCTCCTTTTGTGGTTCGGTCCGGGTTTTGGGGACGGAAAGCATGATATGAGGTATAGCCTGGTAGTGCTGGGGTGCTCTCTGGAGCCTTGAACCAGGTTTCTGTCACTGCACAGATATCGATGTTCTCCATACTGAGGAGAGCTTCGAGTGTGTGCATCTTGAGGTTAAGACTTCTGGCGTTTAGCAGCATTACCCTTAGTTTCTTGTTCCTTGTGGTGTTTATGGTGGTGGGTTTGACTTTTGAGCTTTGCCTAAAAAAGGCACTATGGGGTGGCAAGAGCCTTTGCCAATATCCGAAAGCCCAGTGGTGACAGGTGCAAGCCGTCCCTAGTGAAGCAAAGTGGCTTGTCGAGCATGTCATCCCAGGCTGACAGACACTGGATCCCCTTTGAATGACACCAAATTTTTAGCCAGTTGTTAAAATCGATCATTTTGTCTTTGTACTGTGGCATCATTCTAGGTGAGGGTAAGATGCTGCTCAAGGTCAGGGTCATACCAGCCTGGGCTACATGATCAGAGAGCTCCTCTATGTCTCTTTTCATGTAGTCCAGGGAGGTACGTCTCAGGTCATTCACACCAGCATGTACAGTGACTGAGTCATATTTGTATTTGCTTTGGAGTGACCTGAGTGCTTGCGTTATGTGTCGGATCCTGGCACCCTACAGGCAGCTCACCGTGACCTTCTCTTTATTCAGCCTGGTGAGCAGGACGTCAGTGTGTCTGACAATAGTGTCACCTATAACAAGAGTATCAGATGTGTTATTCAGCCTTAAGGGCTGTGGCTGCTTGGCACACTGACTTTGTGGGTTATGTGTTGTGTGTGTTTTGTTTTGAGGTAGTGTTTGCTTGGATGTCTGCTTTGGAGGTCTCTGTTGCTTAGGTAGATTTTTATTTAGAACCTCCGAGTATGTTTTTGTGTATTTATGTGTTTGGTTCGCTGATGTGGTGGGACTATGTGATACTGGAATTGTGTTGTGTGAGGTTACCTTCTCCTCCTGACTGGTTACACCAGTTTTGAGATGAGAGAGCTCAGCCTCCAGTTTGGCTAAATAGTTGCATCTCTCACATATATTTGAACCTGTTTGGAGGAGGAGAGGGTTGTCCGTGTACATGAGACAGTTGTAACATTGCCTCAAAATTCCCAGATTCACCAGCTGGACTGGAGAGGAAACCATTGACTGACCTTTGGACATGCTAGAGTAATAGGGAAACTGAATTTAAGATGGACCAATAGAGGGCAGGGTAATTGTAGAGAGTATAAGAGTAAGTAGTGCTTCTGGTTTAATAGTGCTAACTTGTAGGATTACTTAATTGGACCAGTGAAGGGCCTTAGAATGAGAATATGGTGTTTAAATTGAGAGATAGAGCAGTTCTAAGGGAAAAAGTGAAGAGCAGACTTTGTGGAGCAAGGAATAGTTTAAACCCAATTAGGCGGCGCTGCCCGCTGTTGCACTATGCACAAAACCGTGCAAAACTGCGCAAAAGAGGGTTTTAAGAGAGGAAGATGAAGGAGTTTTGGAATTGACCCAAAATGGCCAATAAAACTACAGTTTCAAGTCAGTAACCACTCCCACAGGGGCAGGCAGGCTGCTCAATGTTTTTCACTGCCACTGATCAACAGAGAGACTTCCCTTTAGCCCAAGCAAAAAATGGCCTCACAGAAACTTACAAACAGTTCAAGAACAGCAAGCCTGTAACTGACCTTTTTTAAATCTCAGAAAAGTGGGAAAAAAAGCAAGATTTTTTTTGTTTTTCAGAGATAGCAGAGGTTCACAAGTATCAACAAGTTATAACAGTGCAGTAAATGACCCCACACAAGA
Organism: Protopterus annectens; assembly: GCF_019279795.1. Lineage (NCBI taxonomy): Eukaryota > Metazoa > Chordata > Ceratodontiformes > Protopteridae > Protopterus > Protopterus annectens. The sequence continues at coordinate 1,240,397,839 of NC_056729.1, forward strand.
CTGCTAGGCCAAAGACAGATAAAATGCAAATTTTGAGAAAAAAACGATTTTAAATAGATCATAGATCATAGATTCTTTTTCTAAGTTGTCTTTCAGTTTTGCCAATATAGTACGCAGGACACATGGAACAAACTGCTAAATAAATTACATTCTTTGTATTACAATTACCTCTTTTAAATTTTATATAAGTCCTATTTACATTTCCTAATCTTATTCCTTCACTCTCATTTATACAAAAACATTGTTTACATGAACCACATTTTTTAGTGGCCTTCGTACTCTTGTTTTTTCCGCTATCCTTTTGTCCTTTTTGTAATAATTTCTTAATATTCAAACCCATCTTAAAAACAAACCTGGGTAGCTCACCCAGAATTTGTTTGATTTCTTCATCTAAAACTAAATTTTTTCAATATTTTTTGCCCCATTCCCTAATAACATAAGCAGATACATCTTCCAATAAGCCTTTTGGATAACCTCTATTTAAAAACATAGAAATAATGAAATCAATTTCACTTTTCATAATTTCAAAACTTGAACACATCCTAGCAGCTCTTATACATTGACCTTTAAAAATATTTTTCAGCATATATTTTGGATGTTGACTACTATATTCCATGTACCCATTTGAGAATGTTTTTTTCCTAAATATTTCTGATTGAAAACCATGGTCTGTAGGCTTGATATAGGTATCCAAGTATGAAATTCCTTCCTGACTCACATTATATGTAAATTTTAAAAAATTACTAGTAGTATTTAAATAATTTACTAATTCTTCTATCATTTCATGCGGCCCATTCCATAAAACAAACATATCATCTAGGAACCTCGTATAATACGAAATGAATTGATAATATTTACTTCTGAACAAATAGTTATTTTCCCACTCTAACATCACCATATTAGCAAAAATGGGGGCACAAGAGGCCCCCATTGCTACACCCTTAGTTTGTTTGAAAAATTCCAACTCATAATACATGAAATTATTATTTAAAACAATTTCCATCATATCCATGATTAGATTAATTCTATCCCAACTCAAATTTGAAAAATGTCTAAGACTATTACAAAAATATTCTAGTCCCTGGTCCTTTGGAATACATGAGAATAAATCCACAACATCAGTAGTGATGTATGTTAGTTTTTCCTTCCATTTTTCTGATGTAAGTTGGGAGAGAAACACCCAAGAATCTTTTATAAAATGGGGAATATTTCTATAAATTGGTTTTACCCATCTATCTGTCAAAACACCAATATTAAAGGTTTTTGATTTGCTCCCTGAAATAATTGGATGAAACGGTGGTTTTAATATATCTTTATGGACCTTTGGATGCCTATAATGGTTGCTAGTTTCTGAAATTCAACATAAATAAATTCATATATTTCTTTAGTAATTCTCTGATCAATTAGATATTCATCCAAAGCCAAGTCAATTTTCCTATAATTGACATTTATCTCATTATTAGAAATAATTTCATAATTACCACTATTCATCAATATATTTTGAATTTCATTGACATAATCTGTAGCATTATAAATAACAATCCCCCCCCTTATCAAGTTTCATAATTCTTAAAATATTATTATTCACAAGTTCATCTAAACAATTTCTTTCTTTAACTGATAAGTTATCGATGAACTGTTGCTTCTGTATATCCTGTCCATATGTGTAAATATCAGAAATAATTAAATTTTCAGAATATTCAACCTTCTTATTGGGAGGTGGGATGAATGTACTTTTTTTTCTTCATTCTATCACATAAGTTCGGATAAACGTCTTTCTTATTATTAAATAAAATTGCAAGATTCATTCTACGACAAAACATTTTGACATCAATAATTGTGTCAACTAAATTGAATTTGGACGCAGGTATATATTTCATTCCTTTCATAAAAAGGGTTCCTAATTCTTCCTTAACACTAAATTTAGTATAATTATAAACCGTGAGATCTTTTACTTGATGGATGACTTTTTCAATACAAAGAAAGAATTTAATGCTTTATTTAATTCATTTGGTATTAGTTACATGAAGATATTGGTTAAAAAGAACGATGAGAAGTTAAGTAAAATGGTGTCGGATATAGAAAAACTCAATAATGATATTGTAACTGATTTGTTGTTTCCACAATGGCGTTCGTTGTATGATAAGCAATGTAGATATGCAGAAAATAATGCGGAAAATTGTATGAAAGGACGAATAAGAAATTAAACCGTGATATACAATATAAGGAAGATAGGGCATATAAGTGGAATATGGAAAATAGAAGCAGTTTAGAATATAAGCATGATGATTATGCATGCAAGCATACTGAAGATCAAATGAATTTTCAAGGGGGACGTAACTTCACCCCAATAACAAGACAGAACTATCAGGGATATCTTTTCAGGCCATAGTGCCCGATAATGATATTGATATACAGATTAATAGAGCAATAAGTTTTAATAAAGGAATTGAACTATGCCCAGACATGAATGTTTCGAGTAATGAAATTGAAAAAGTCATCCATCAAGTAAAAGATCTCACGGTTTATAATTATACTAATTTTAGTGTTAAGGAAGAATTAGGAACCCTTTTTATGAAAGGAATGAAATATATACCTGCGTCCAAATTCAATTTAGTTGACACAATTATTGATGTCAAAATGTTTTGTCGTAGAATGAATCTTGCAATTTTATTTAATAATAAGAAAGATGTTTATCCGAACTTATGTGATAGAACGAAGAAAAAAAGTACATTCATCCCACCTCCCAATAAGAAGGTTGAATATTTTGAAAATTTAATTATTTCTGATATTTACAAATATGGACAGGATATACAGAAGCAGCAGTTCATCGATAACTTATAAGTTAAAGAAAGAAATTGTTTAGATGAACTTGTGAATAATAATAGTTTAAGAATTATGAAACCTGATTAAATGGGGGGAATTGTTATTTATAATACTACAGATTATGTCAATTAAATTCAAAATATATTGATGAATAGTGGTAATTATGAAATTATTTCTAAAAATGAGATAAATGTCAATTATATGAAAATTGACTTGGCTTTGGATGAATATCTAATTGATCAGAGAATTACTAAAGAAATATATGAATTTATTTATGTTGAATTTCCGACACTAGCAACCATTATAGGCATCCCAAAGGTCCATAAAGATATATTAAAACCACCGTTTCGTCCAATTATTTCAGGGCGCAAATCAAAAACCTTTAATATCGGTGTTTTGATAGATGGGTAAAGCCAATTTATAGAAATATTCCCCATCTTCTAAAAGATTCTTGGGTGTTTCTCTCCCAACTTACATCAGAAAAATGGAAGGAAAAATTAACATACATCACTATTGATGTTGTGGATTTATTCTCATGTATTCCAAAGGACCAGGGACTAGAATATTTTTGTAATAGTCTTAGACATTTTTCAAATTTGAGTTGGGATAGAATTAATCTAATCATGGATATGATGGAAATTGTTTTAAATAATAATTTCATATATTATGAGGAGGAATTTTTCAAACAAACTAAGGGTGTAGCAATGGGGGCCTCTTGTGCCCCCATTTTTGCTAATATGGTGATGTTAGAGTGGGAAAATAACTATTTGTTCAAAAGTAAATATTATCAATTCATTTCGTATTATACGAGGTTCCTAGATGATATGTTTGTTTTATGGAATGGGCCACATGAAATGATAGAAGAATTCATAAATTATTTAAATACTACTAGTAATTTTTTAAAATTTACATATAATGTGAGTCAGGAAGGAATTTCATACTTAGATACCTATATCAAGCATACAGACCATGGTTTTTAATCAGAAATATTTAGGAAAAAAACGTTCTCAAATGGGTACATGGAATATAGTAGTCAACATCCAAAATATATGCTGAAAAATATTTTTAAAGGTCAATGTATAAGAGCTGCTAGGATGTGTTCAGGTTTTGAAATTATGAAAAATGAAATTGATTTCATTATTTCTATGTTTTTAAATAGAGGTTATCCAAAAGGCTTATTGGAAGATGTATCTGCTTATGTTATTAGGGAATGGGGCAAAAAATATGTCCCTATACTGGGAATAGGACAAGATCTAAATATTAATAAAAATAATGAAAATGTCCCTTGTAACAGGATTTGTACATTGACATATTCTCCATATATAAATGAAATCAAGGAAATGATTTGTAAATATTGAAAAAATTTAGTTTTAGATGAAGAAATCAAACAAATTCTGGGTGAGATACCCAGGTTTGTTTTTAAGATGGGTTTGAATATTAAGAAATTATTACAAAAAAGGACAAAAGGATAGCGGAAAAAACAAGAGTACGAAGGCCACTAAAAAATGTGGTTCATGTAAACAATGTTTTTGTATAAATGAGAGTGAAGGAATTAGATTAGGAAATGTAAATAGGACTTATATAAAATTTAAAAGAGGTAATTGTAATACAAAGAATATAATTTATTTAGCAGTTTGTTCCATGTGTCCTGCATACTATATTGGCAAAACTGAAAGACAACTTAGAAAAAGAATCTATGACCGTTTGTATAGAATAAGGACACATGATAATAAGAATGCCTTATACAAACATATCGAGAAAAAAGGTGGTAATCATAGTTTCAGTTTTGCCATTATAGACCAGGTTTCACCTTCCAATAGGGGAGGTAATTTTAAAGCACTTTTAAGTAAAAAAGAAAGTACCTGGCAAGTGCTAACAGACACAACCAATGCACCGGGTATTAATGATTTTATTTCCATAAAGCCTTTCCTTTTTACACTTTGATTTTCATAATTAATGAATTATATTTATAATCAATGAATTAGTTTTATAATAGTATCATATTTATTAGATAGAAATAGTAAGGCCCATTTATGGAACATTCAGCTACTTATTTAATTATTAATTCCTTCATTCATATGTATTTATATATATAAATCAATTTTATAAGTAATAATTTTCAACAAAAATAATTTTAATAATATTTTATTATATATTATTATATTGATAATTTAGTTATGTATTAAAGTGTAATGCTCATAATAGTTTGAAAGTATGTATATATCAATGTATCAAATACATTTTAGTATGTGAGCACTGTCACTTTAAAAGTTTGTATGAGTATTGGCGCCAAAAAGTTTTTAAAAGAACTGTTTTGCTATGTTTTCAGTAGTTCTGAAGAAGTCTGCATTTTTGCGGATGAAAGCGCTTAACTGTTACAAGTGTTTTTAAGGTATACTGTTGTGCTTCTCGTGGGTGATTAAATTTCGTTGTGGATCAATTAACTTTTGTGCCTTATTCGAGTTAGTGCCAGCAAGCATATCTGTTTCAGCAGTGACGGAGAGTGTCCGTTTGATACGAAATTTGGTGGTACTAACATTATATAGTTTAAAATCACCCGATTTATTACTGACAACGTCCACGTGGTGATTTTAATGTATAGTCAGTATCAACCACATTATAATCATCAAACAAAGGTACATCAGTAGTGTCAACCTCCAAAAGGACAAGATTGTCTTCAATGTTCTTATCACGGGGAAGGAACGTCAAAGAAAGCTCTTAATAGTGGCTTTTGTCGTTTTGTTTGTTGTTCCTCCACTTCGTGTTTCTTTGTGGCTGTTGGAAGTTCCTTGTTTTTGGTCTTGCCCCCATATAGGGGCGCTGCTGAAAATTTGTGTGTTGGTTTAAGGAATTTTGGTTATGTTGACCACTTCTTAACCTCTCGCTCCATGGTGTAACACTTGTTTCACCCACATTTAAGTTCTTATCAAAAAAATTAGGATCATTGTTACCTGGGCTGTGCTGTAACAAACCAGTGCTAGTGGAACCACACTCTTGAGTTGAGGGACTGTGTTGGCCACCGCTGGTTGCAGCACTAAGGTTAGAAGAAAAAATGCCCTTTTTCCATGACTGACCCAATGGGGGGTTAGGGTAAGCTAACCCTTGCTTATAAGCATCACAGTCTCTAAAAAGTTTCTTTATTTTTTGGGACTGTAATTTTAATATATGTTCATCAATGCTGACAAAAGTGCGCTCATATTCAAATTTGTATCTGTTGAACTCAAAGTCATTGGTAATCATTTTATCTAAGTCAGTGATATACAAAGAAAGTTCCTGTATCCACAAAGTATAATGTTTGACTATTAAATCAATTAATTCCAATCCTTGGCGGTTGAACAAGTTAACAAAATCAGTGTGAAACACTGAACCGGCCTCTAGGCCAGTTGGATACGTTGCATGTCTTAAACCTTTTGGGACTATCTTCAAAGAAAGACATTCAGTGAAATAAGCAATGTCAAGTTGCAACTTCTTTAATTTAAATAAACATGCATCGAAAGTCTTTAGTTTGGAACTAATACTGTTTGACCCACCATTTAAAGCGTTATTATCATTAAGCACAGTGCTATTGTTACTAGCACCAGTACTAGATGCTTTAGAAAAGTTGAAACAATTTTTAAGCCAAACTGGTAGACTTGTGTTAGAGGTATTACCTTCATTCCCAGTGTTGGAAAAAGGGTGCGAGGACTTATCAGTATTTACCCCATCATGTAAGGAACGGACAGTCTTTCCAAAGGTAGAGTTTTCCATACTAACAAATTGGCGGTCTCCTCCAACAACAGGCAATTGTTGCTCCCGAACTAGTCCTTCATTAGACTCAGTAATGGGAGTATTATAGTTAATTAAACCCCGCATTGGTAATTCGTTCTGGCGTGTACTCTTACCAGACTGCGCCAATCCAATAGCATCCACTGTAACAGTTTGCTCCGGTTCAATAAGATCCACACCAACAGTATTAGGAACAGGAGGCTGAAAACCGTCTATAGGTGTATTACCATCCCTACGAGACCCATGAATTGGTGTTTCGTTGTGTTCAATACACCTAGCGGTATTATGCTGCACCTTTGGTTGGTTTACCGCTAACATATATATTTCGCGAAAGTCACGGTGTTCAGCATCAGTTTTATCCAGTCTAAGAAATAAGCTCTCCAGCTTACGATTAATTAAATCCAAGCAACTGCCCACGACCGGATCATTTGAAGTATCCAATAAGTCCCAGGCAGGAAGACTCTGTTTAAAGACAGCAGGTGTTTCTTGTGGTTTAAAGGAGTCCATGTCGCTGCTTGCGCCCGTTGCCATAACAAAACAGAAACTAAGAACAGGCGATAAAACTAATAAAAAATAAAAACGAGTGCAGAAGCAACCAGAACAATTTATTTGACAAATATATTAAAGCGCTTTTTCGTCAGCATTAATAATTGACTTCCTCAGAAATGACAGTGAATAAACCACAACAACGCATTTAAAAGTTTCAAATTAGGTACCAATTATTACGTAAGATGCTGAACAACCTTCCCAATGAATTTAAAGAAGCAAACTCAATTCATTAACATATCGATAAAAATATGTAGTACCTATCAATAACCCATAAAAAAACACTTGTTAAACAGTTAAATTCTAAAAAGCATCAACATTATTAAAATATTAGTCAAACATGAATATGTAACATATAACACCCATAAAATTATTTGTAAGTGTGTATTTATAACAAGTAGCCAGTGGGTGACAAATAAGTGAGTCAGCAGCATAAGGTCAAAATAGACTCCACTAGAAACATTATAGTAATCAAAAAAAGTCAATAAAAGAAAGAAGAACATGTTACCAGAGCTAAAGGCTAAAATTCATCTCTTAAGACTGTTCAATTTTAACAGACTTGAAATTGAACACAAGTCATTAATTCCTGGGTAACAGTACGCGTTTAACCTGACTTGCCAAATTAACTCAGCTTCTTCCAACTTGAGAGGTCTAGGCCCCCCCCCTACTATCACAACTGACCTGATCAATGACTAAAAATTTAAATGTATGATTATTGAAAACCGAAACGTGTTTAGCTAGAGCATTATCAAGTTTGGACTTTTTCATAGCATATAAATGCTCATATATCCTATCCCTAAGTCTCTTTTCGGTCTTAGCAATATAGAAGACCAGACATAATGTACATCTAGCTAAATAAATAACAAAGGTAGAATTACAGGTAAATTTTAATTTTAATTTGTAAGAAGTACCATTTAACTCAAAACAAGTTGCTTCTTCCACATATCTACAATAATTACAATTTTGGCACTTCAACATACCTGCATTACGGACTACTGAGGGTTTACTACCCTCAAGGACAGATTTTATACTCTTTCCTTTCTTAAAGGCGACTTTAAGTCTATCGCCTAATTTTCCAAAAATAGTAGGGTACATTTTAAACAATTCCCAATTCTTGTTAATTATGTCAATACAAATATTACTTCCCGTACTAAATGTTGTAATAATGTTGTAATTGAGCTTTTCTTCCACTGGAAAAAATAGATCTATATTTTGATATTTTCCAGGTGTTTTTCAATCATGATTTCTGTATCGGTGAGGAAATACATTAGGATTTTGTCATCTATGATACTCATGATATCTGTTGCAAGACTCCACTTGAGAAAAATACAGTGGTGTCTAAAATCTCTCTGGTCACAGAATCAGCACCCACTGTCTTTTCAAATTCCAGTTCTTGGGTTTGTGAAAAGGAAAATCAGATAGTGGAGACATCAGTTTTCTCAAAATATAGGTTTCCCATTCTCCCCTCCTGCTCCAAAGCTGTCAGTCATAACAGATGCCTCAGACTTTGCTTGGGAAGCTGTGTCTATAGAGATAAAAGTACAGAGTCATTGGGACAAAAAAAAAGACAGACCAAAACACACAAACATAAAAGAAATGTTAGTTTTAAAGCTCTCATCTCTCAGAATCATTAGTGGTCCTGGGGACCCCTTCATGTGTTTACAAACACCACAGTGATGTGGTACATAAACAGTAACCAGGTCTTCCCCCTGTGCAGACTATCCATGTTAGCATGGGATATAGCTTTACTGCACAATCTCATTCTACAGGCATCTTACATTCAAACAGAGATAATTTGTGTGTCAGGCAAGCTGAGTAGGACCAGGGCAGGCTCTCTTAAATGGAAACCAAATCAGGGAGTCTTCCAAGATTTGATCCATTTATGGGGAGTTCCTCAGACTGTTTTGCCTCCTGTTTGAACAATTAACTGACAAAATTCAGTTCTAGGACTCCATGCAAGAGTGCCTGAAAGGCAGACGTCTTTTCTTTTCCATGGACAGGAATGTTTCTGTATGCTTTTCCGCTGATATCCTGGGTACTTCAGAAGATTTAGAAGAAGTCCTGAAAGATCATTGTGTTGCCTCTCTTGTGGCCCAAGCAACAGTGGTTCTTCCTTATTTTGGAATTGGCCAAGGGCAGTTACCACATGCTTTCTAACAGAGTGGATTTACTCACACAAGATCACAGGTGTTTCATACATCCTGACTCCAAACAACTGCAGTTGACTGCCTGCACAATAAGGTCTTAATACCTTTTAGGCAGCTGTTTTTTGAGGTTGTGCAGCAGGTATTAATAGAGGCACTAAAGTCTGCTACTAGAAAATGACATATAAGCAAATGGAAAGAGTTTTGTAGTTGGCACCAACAAAAGAACCAGCAGTCATTCAGGACTAGTATTTGAGCACCTAATATTTTACCCCTTGGGCAGACCTCACCCTGGTATATCAGTGCCCTCAATTTGTCGGAATTGCATCTCCAGATATGAATGAGGCCAAGAGCCCTAATTTCAGACTCAAATTCTGACAAAAACCTTGTACAAGGAAAATATGCAGGGAGAAACGGAAACATTTTTTTTCACTGACAGCCAGAGAAGGAATAGAACCACAATTGGTGCTCCAGAGCAAGTGTTGAAATTTTTGTCCAAGATCTCCAAGTGGGGCCTTAGTTACTCCTCCATTAATGTACAGTTCTCTGACTTTCACCAAAGCCAGCATGTACCCTTCTTAGCCATTGCTAGGGTCAGCAAGGCATTCTTAGTAATTTTTATTGAAGTCCACCAGAAGGAAATTCTGTACCACCTTGGGACAAATAAATACTGACACAACTCCTTTAAAACCAACAGCCACAGTATACCTAAGGTACTTGTCATGGAGGAAAATCTGTCTTGTAATCCAGAACTGTACCACAGCTGCAAACCCTGTTGATAAAGCTCCCTTTCCTAACCTTTCACAAGAATGGATAATAAATTTGACAAACCTATTTTTTACGCCCAGAATAGTGATAGAAACCAGTCTGAATCACTCCACCATCTTGCTAATTTTTTTTTTGATAACTACCAAAGAAGGGGAGCACTTGTTCCACTGCATGGATGTTCACAGAATTACATGCTATATCAGTAGAACAAAAGACTTTAAAACATGGTTCATCTGTTTTTTTTTCCCTTTACGCCAGAAAAGGCCTTTTGGTATCCAAAGTCACCCGTTCTATGTAAATATCCAATCACATAGGTTCATAGGTAGGTACTAGGCTAGGGCCTGTACAAGCCCAGCCAAAAAAGGGCCTGTACAAGCCCAGCCAAAAAGGTACCCAGGCTTTTGCCACCCAAGAAAATGATTTTCCTGTGCCAGTGTCGAGCAGAGCCACAGAAGTGATCCCCGGGGTGAATTTCCTATTTCCCATCCAGTCATCAAGATTTTTTTGAAGAGTACTAATAAGGAGCTTTGTTTTATATAGATAGGTAGTTCATTCCAGAGTATGGGAAGTCTCTGGGACAGGAATCTATCCCTCTGGCATGTTCTGTTTATTGTGGTGACAAGGTTTAGGTCTCTAGAGCGTGTAGCTCGGAGGGATTGGGACGTCTTTAAGTGGAGCATGTCCAACAGCTCTGGGTTTGACATAGCTTTGTATGTTAGGCAGATATCACCTCTGAGTAGGTGATATGTGACAGAGTAAAGCTGGAGTTTTTTGAGACGGTCTGCGTAGGGCATCTGTTTGAGGCCAGTAATCCTCTTTGTGAGGTATTTCGGTGGCCTTTCCAGTTGTAGATGTCTTGTGAGGTACATACCAAAAGGGGTGTTGTACTCTATAATGGGTCTAATGAGTGATGAGTAGAAGGGAACAATGACCTCTTTTTTTCTGGATGAGAAACCTTTTGTGATGAGGTGTGCCATGTAGAAGGATTTCCTGACTACTGTGGTGATGTGATTATCAAAGGAGAGAATGTTGTCCACCTGTGTCCCAAGGTCTCTTATCACACTTTTGGTGTTAAGTATACTACCGCCTATGTTGTAGTTCATGAGCACAGAGCTTTTACCAAAGGGGATAACAATGCACTTTTTGGCATTGAGCTTGAGACCATGGCTTTGACACCAGGCATCTGTCTCAGTGAGGCCCTTTTGTAGGATGTCCGCATTGTTAGGAGTTTCGATTGTGGCTCCTAGTTTGCAGTCATCTGCGAACTTCGTTAACCAAAATACCTTCTGTGTTAGCCTGTACTTCAGAGAAGTAGATACCAAACAGGAGAGGACCCAGGACTGAACCCTGTGGTACTCCACTTGTCACTAGTCTGAAGTCGGATTTGGAGTCTGCTACTTTCACAGTGTGGATTCTGTCAGTGAGCCAGTTGGCAACCCATCTTGTGACATAGGGATTTATCCCTAGTTTAGTGAGTTTATCTATAATTCCAGAGTGTGGGATGGTGTCGAAAGCCTTGGCAAGATCTAGATAGGCTGTGTGAACCACCTTACCCTCATCTACGGCTTTGTTGACTGCTTCAAAGAAGTCTATCAGGTTTAGGAGACATGATCTGCCTTTTACAAACCCGAACTGGATGGGGTCCAGAGTTTGGAGATTACCAATGTCTTTGTTTATAAGTTCCATGATGATACGTTCCATGGCCTTGCAGACCAGGCTCATCAGGGTAATGGGGCGGTAGTTTTCGGGGTCTGTGGTGGCTCCCCCCCCTTGTGGAGTGGGATAACTGTCGCTGTGCGCCATTCAGCGGGCACAATGCCTGAGGTGAGTCTACGATTGAACATGGTACGTAGGTGGGGTGCCAGTTCATTCTGTAGTTCATGTAGTATGCAGCCTGGGATGTTGCCTGGTCCCATGGATGTTGTGTTCTTGGCTTTGGAGAGTGTGGTTTTTACCTGTGCAGCCGTGATTACATGAAGTTTGTATTCTTCTGGTATAGAGATGGGCTCTTTAGGGGGTGAGAGGGGGGTAAAGTTAGCACTGAACCTGTCTGCCAGGATGGTGGCAGTGTTGTCATTTGGTTCTGTATATTTAGTGCCATTGTGGTGCAACTCAGAGCAGGATCTGAGTGTTGCCATTGAGATACTTGACATAGCTATAGAATGCTTTGTGGTTGTCTCTAGAATCAGTGGCAATTTTGTTTTCGTAACTAGCTTTGGAGGATTTTATCAGGGATCGCAGCTTCTTACTGAGGCTGACCAGGGAGCTCCTCCACTCGTGGGATTTTACTCTCTTTTGCAACAGTTTCTTCTTTCTGTTGTACAGTTTGTTTGTGGCAGGGGACCACCAGATTGGCTTCCTTTTTATATAATATTGTTTTATAAAATATTGTTATATCAATGGAGGTTGCAGCCTACAAGTATTCCCTGAGACCCACTCAGCAAGAACAGTAGTCATGTCAGTCATATCTGAGAACCACTCAGCAGATAATTGCATAGTAGCAACGTGGTCTAGCATGCATACCTTCACCAAATGCTGTAAGCTGTTGCTTCAAGGGCACGATCCTTTTTCTGGGACTGATGCTGTTATAAGGGTGTTTGCCTGGCTAGGTCACACCCAGGTATGTAGCTGGGAACTGCATCCTATCTTATACCAAAGATAGACCACTTCTCACTCGGTATGAACATTATGTACTTAATCTAATGATAGACTTGTAATAAGTGTGTTCATCTTTGGTAACATAACCCAAACTTCCCTCTAATGTCGTACAACAACCAGCAGCAGATGACTTGCTAATGCTTGTCAGTCATCTTCTCTTTCTTTTCCAGACATTACCTGCATGCTGTATCCTTAAGATACCCAAAGTGTGCATGTCAGAAATACTTTATTTTATGTATTTATTTATCCATCCATCCTTTGTTGACTGCGTTAGTTCCACTAAGCCATTGTCCTCTTCTCGGGAGAGTCCCATGGTGGTATTCTTACTGAATAGAAGAACTTTTACCAGGGTACTGGGGATATTCTTCTTTACAGCTCCTTTTTGTTTTATCTACAGACAAACCATGCTGATTTGGAACTCCAGTCTCATTCACTCGCTTTATTAGTCAGAAGTCTCCAGTTTAACCTTCTATCATCATATAGTGGATGGGAAACCACAAATTTGTCCCAGGGGTTCCACCTTTGTTCCTCATTGACAGGGGTGACAGGTGCTGACTAAGGTTCTTTTTTGAGGATAAACTCTTGGCTAGACTTGTAAGGGCCCTAGTGTCATTAGCTTAGGAACCTCCTATGATCCTGCTCACATGGTTGAGCTCCCCGTTCGCTCTTACGTACAACTCTCCCCAACAACTGGCTTTTGATGTTCCAGAATATATTCAGTTTGCATACAACAGCATGTTCTGTGCCGTTTACTTCTGTAACGATAAAGTAAGCTTGATGTCAGAGGCACTCAGTTTTTACTTTATAGCCTGTAGTGAACAGAAATAAGGGTGTAGCTTTGTGGTTGTGTAGGGACTGCCAGACTATAATGGACATATGACAGAGGGGCTAGAGAGCAAAATTTTTTAAATAATGGTAACATAAGAAAAGGGTGAATAGCACATAAGGCAGTGTACCACAAATTTTGTATGAAGGAAGAGTTTACTTTGAAAGTATTTGCTTAGCATGTCCGTTCCAATGAACCAGTCCTACTTTGTTGTCGAGCAAAACATTTCCTGTGGAAAAGAGAAGAGAAAATAATTCAAAAGTGAACTAATTTTAAGTTAGTGATGTGCTTTTAAACATTTTTTCATGTTTTTTAGGTATACTATTAAAAGTATCTGTAGCTGTTCTTTATCACATGATGAATTTTATAGCACCTGTTGCTACCAATGTAAATAGACATTTGCAAACAGTACCAACTGACAGTCAGTCCAATAAACTACAACAGTAAGGCACAACAGCTTACTTTCCTGCAGTCAGCTGAACCACCTATTAAATTAACAATTTAGGTATGCAATTCCTGATGATATATACTTTAATAGATTTTGAGCTATCTTACCCAGAAGACCAATGAAAACTGGGATTTCCTAGATGGATATTCCTAGTCAGTAAATATAAATAAGTAGAAACAACAACAACGTCAATAAAGACATACATTTGAAGCGTTTCTCCCTGGGCCTCCACTGAAAATAGGCTCTGACCTAGTCAGACTTTCCCGGTCAACAAATGTTAAATAAATAAACAAACAACTTGTACCAGACTATGCAGAGTAAAGACTTGAACATCTTTAACTTACAATGAATAACCTCATGTTTAGGGGTGCCAAATGACATGCAGCGTTAAGTAAAATAAAGGTGCACACATGCACTTAGTGTATAAACTTTTTTTTTTTATTCTTCGTGTTTGTCAAGTCTCTCATGGCTGCTGTACAGGAACCATTCGTTTCTCTCCAGGACAGAAGCCTAGGTCCAGGCAATTCATTACCCTACTGGGGCAGTAGCAGACCCTTTTGAGATGAGGGCGCTTCAGCCCATTCATTTCACTAAAGGCAAGCACTGGATACTCACAGTGATGCCATCACACACTGTGGAGTGAAATATTTTTTATGTATCTGATTCCCTCCCCTGGTGGCTTTGATGTCTGCAGTCACTACTCAAGTGGACATGTGAATTCCACACGTGTTTAATCCCATAGCTTATGGAGTGCACTGCTATGTGACACAGTGATCACTGTGTCTCATACATATGTATACCACCCATCTCTCACTCCTTAAGTGTCTGGAGTCCAGTGGACTGGACCACCTCCATCCACCCAGGAAGGGCAAGCCAGCAATGCCCTCCAAACGTGCCCCACCTTGATCCAATATCCAAGATGCTAGTTAATCTGGGTTCATCTAGATTCAACCCAGCACCCCTCTACAGCAAGGAGATGGGCTTATAATATTTAAACTCTGAATACTGGCACATCAAATATCCAAATCTTCATAAAATCTTCTGTCATTATTTTGACAATTCCTTTGTATGTGTTCTCATATTTAGCAACTTATTCCAAGAATGTTCAGCGTAAGATTCATTACTCAAGCAAAATGCAAATTTATGCCCACCACCACACACTCTCAAAATTTAATGTTATTTAAGAAGAGCTAAATATGACTGACTAAAAGGTTTGATGCACTTAAAAGAAGCAAGCTTTTTACCTTAGCAACAATGTGATGATGTCTATGGTTCTGCAGCTGCATGCAGTCCTCTGATGGCTTTTATAGAGCAGTGGCAATTTAAAAAAAATATTTAATACTATTTATTTGTCTTTGTTGACCAGGAAAAGTCCAACTAGGTAAAACCCATTTTCAGCAGAGGCCCAGGAAGGAAAGCTCAAGATTTAAGTTACACATGATGTACGTTAACTGCAGGGTAAAAACATCTATACATGAGCTTATTTAAATGATTTTAAATATTTCTTGCATGAACATAATATTTTAACCACAAAAAGCAAGAGAGAAATTAATATAAACTGGTTAATGCCTGACTGAATTATTTTTTCTGGCATTGTTTTCTGTTTCTCATCTGTCCTGAAACTAGTCCCCCCCCCCCATTCCGGTGGTAGAGTTTATAAAACTGGTCTAATAGCTTTTGTGTTATCTGTTTGCTTCAAGGCTTCCTGATTTAAAAATAGTTTCTGTTTATAAATTCTTGCATACACTGTTGGAAACTCCTGGCGTTCTGGCCGAAGTGTGATTCTCAAACAATCTGGAAATATATTGCTGATTGATAAGTATATTTCTTGGCATTTTAACCTTTCAGTGTTCTGCATTGTCTTAATTTTGCCTGACTGAATTATTTTTTTGCATGACTGAATTATTTTATATATTTTCTGGCATTGTTTTCTGTTTCTCATTTGTCCTGAATCTGGTTCCCCCTATTCCTGTGGTGGAGTTTATAAAACTGGTCTAACAGCTTTTGTGTTATCCGATTGCTTCAAGGCTTGCTGATTTAAAAATAGTTTGTAAATTCTTGTACACACTTTTGGAAACTCCTGGTGTTGTGGCTGAAGTGTGATTATCAAACAATCTGGAAATACATCACTGTTTGATAAGTATATTTGTTGTCATTTTAAGCTTTTAGAGTTCTGCACTGTAGTTTTGCTTGACTGAATTAGTTTGTGCCTGACTGTATTATTTTATATATTTTCTGGTATTGTTTTCTGTTTCTCATTTGTCCTGAAACTTTTTTTTCCTCCCTCCCACCCTATTCTTGTGGTGGTGTTATAGTTGGTGGCTTTGCAGTTGCCCTCCCCTACTGTAAATTTGATGTGGGATACACCTCCCAGTCTAGTGTTCACTCTACGTAATAGAGAGAGAACATTTGAGAAGGCCAACGCACTTAGCTTGTCAACCTTGAATTATCCTCTGCTCCTCCTTCCTCTCTCCTTGCACTTTACTTACAAAATAATTGCACTTTATTAATTTGCTTTTACTGTATTTGTGTCTCTTCCTACTTTATTACTTTATTTTGCTTTTGTCTCTTATTAAAAGTACTCAATCTTATGTACTCTGCTGCATTTATTACTGCTTGGTAGTAGCTTGATTAAATTGTAACTGTTATTCTAAGACTTTTGGTTTAAGCACTTGGGCTTCAGACCAGTTGTTTTTCATTAAGAAGGTTTGTGGTCTACACTGTTGTGGCAGGACAGGTAGCTTACATCCTTCTAAGTTGGGAATTGCTGATTTTAAGGCTCAGTGTCTGTTATTCTAAAAGTGTATTAGATCTGGTTTAAGCACTTGGGCTTCAGGCCAGTTATTTTACGTTAAAAAGCTTTGTGGTTTGCTTCTTGTGGGAGGAGAGGCTAGATTCTGCCCTTCTGAGCTGGGAATTTCTGGTTAAAGGCTTATTGTGCCTGCTTATTTGAACTGTTTCTTTCTGAAACTGGTGTGCCTTGTTTGCTGTAGCATAGACTAGATTCAGGCCTGCTAAATCTAGCTTTGTTTGTATAACTTCAGCAGTAATCCAGGCCATCTTTTTTGTAGAAGGTTCCCCTGCACCCTAGTGGCAGGAGTGTGCAGTTAGAACTTGTCTAAAGACTGCTGGAACAGGGCTCAGTTTTGAGCTTTTTTACTGGTTAATTGGGTAATTTGTTTAAATCAGTTTTCTCTTTTCTATTGTTATATAAAAATATTGCACTTTATTCATCTGTTTTTACTGTATTTGTGTTTTTTCCTACTTTATTACTTTATTTTGCTTTTGGTGCCTGTTCTTAAAAGTACTTAATTGCATTTATTCAGCTGCATTTATTACTGCTTGTTAGTAGCCTGATTAAATTGTAACTGTTATTTTAAGCCTTTGGTTTAAGCACTTGGGATTTAGATCAGTTGTTTTACATTAAGAAGGTTTGTGGTCTGCACTGTTGTGGCAGGACAGGTAGCTTACATCCTTCTAAGTTGGGATTTGCTGATTGAAGGCTTACTGTCTGTTATTCTAAAAGTGTATTAGTTCTGGTTTAAGCATTTGGGCTTCATGACAGTTATTTTACATTAAGAAGGTGTGGTCTGCACTCTTCTGGAAGGCGAGGGTAGATTCTGCTCTTCTGAGCTGGGAGTTTCTGGTTAAAGGCTTATTGTGCCTGCTTATCTGAACTGTTTCTTACTGAAATTGGTACACCTTGTTTGCTGTAGCATAGACTAGATTCAGACATGCTGAATCTAGTTTTGTTTGCATAACTTGAGCACTAATCCAGGCCATCTTTTTTTGGAGAAGGTTCCCTGCACCCTAGTGGCAGGAGTGTGCAGATAGAACTTGTCTGATCGAAGACTGCTTGAACGAGGCTCATTTTTTAGCTTTTTATTAGTTAATTTGTTTAAATCAGTTTGCTTATTTGCTACTGTTATATTAAAACAAAAAATACACTTTATGCATCGCCGCTTAGCTAGGGCTAAACTATTCCTGGCGCCATAAAGTCTGCTCTTCAAATTTTCTCTTAGAACTAGCCAGTTTTTTAGTTTTAGCACTCAAATCAGTTTTTTTTTTGAGCTCAGCACTTGTTCAGAACTCATTGTAAGCACTAAATAAGCTACAAATTACTACAGCACTCAACTTTCCTCACTTGTCTAGAGGAAAACCAGTTTTTAGTACTTAATAAATAAGCACCTATCCAGGCATGTCTTAGGGTGAGCTCCCAGTGTTATCTCCTGTCTACCTGAGGAATCTGGGCATCTTGGGGCAATGCAGCAATTGCCTCATGTCCACAGACAACCCTCTCCTCCTACCACCCAACATTACAACCTGTGAGAGATGCACTTGAATAACAAACTGGAAGCAAAGCTCTCTTCACCCAAGACTGGACTAGACCATCAGGAGGAGAAGGTAAACACTTGCACCACACCACACTCATCACATAGTCTTGCAAAACCTACACCACCAAAGCACACACATAGAAACACAAAACACGCACCTATATTCGTGGAGACTCTCAATAAAAATCTGCCCAAGCAACAGAGACCTCCAAAGCAGAAACGCAAGCAACCTCCACCCCCCAACACAAACCAAATGACACGTCTCACAAAATCAGTGTGCCACTCAACCACAGCCCAGAAGGCATAACAACGTACCCAACACTCTAGCCATAGGTGACTTTATAGTCAGGCACATTGATGTTCCACTCACCAGCTTAAACAAGGAGAAAGTTACTGTCAGCTGCCTGTCAGGTGCCAGGATCCGCCACATAATGCATGCACTCAGTTCACTCCACAACAAGTACAGATATGACTCTGTCATTGTCCATGTTGGTGTGAATGACCTGAGATGTACCTCCCTGGACTACATGAAAAGAGACATCGAGGTGCTCTCCGATCTTGTAGCCCAGGCAGTTATGACCCTAGCCCTGAGTAGCATCCTGCCATCAGCCAGAATTATACCACAGTACAAGGACAAAAATGATTGACTTCAACAATTAGCTAAGCTTCTGTTGTCATTCTAAGGGGATCCATCCAGTATCTGTCTGCCTGGGATGACATAATCGACAGACCACGATACTTTGCCAGAGACGGCCTGCACCTGTCGCCGTTGGGATTCTGGATACTGGCTAAGGCTCTTGCCACAAAACACAAGAGGGCAGCATATAGATACTTTATTCAGAAATAAATATTAATTAAGGCATGTAATGCCACAAAATGCACTATTATCAGTTCAAACCTGTTTCGGCTATCCAGCCTTCATCAGTGAAAAAGAATTTATCATGTACAGAATCTCATAAATATTTATAGATACCACCAACCAATGGGAACATGGTATAGTCCAACCCTAAAGCTGGTTTTACAATGCTGTTTATAGGTTCATAGGTTCATAGGTTTATACTAGGCTATCTGCCCGAGGGCATTTACAAGCCTAGCCCATCGCCTTTAGTATGGGGAACTATACCCATTATTTTGCTGTGCCTCTGTCGAGCAGTGACACTGAGGTAATCCCTGGGGTATATCTGCGATCTCCCATCCATTGGTCAAGATTTCTCTTGAACAAGGCCAGTGCTCTGCCTCACATGTACGATTTTGTTCCACAGCATAGGGAGTCTTTGGGTAATGAATCTATCCCTCCAGCACGTCCTATTAATAGGGTTTAAGTCTCTGTGGCTCTGATGGATCTAGATTTTTGAGGTGAAGCATATTCATCAAATCTGGGTTTGACATGGCCTTGTATGTTAGGCAAAGGTCACCTCTGAGCAGCGACTGAATAGAGCTGGAGTTCTTTCAGTCGGGCAGCATAGGACAGATTTTTGAGACCCTTTATCCTTTTGGTGAGGAACTTTTGTGGCCTCTCCAGCTGCTGCAGGTGTCGGGTCAGATACATCCCAAATGGGGCATTGTACTCAATCATTGGTCTGATGAGTGATGAGTAAAGGGAGACTATGACCTCCCTTGATCTAGATGAGAATCCCTTCATGATAAGGTGGGCAATGTAGAAAGTCTTCCTAACTACTTTAGCTACATGGGTGTCGAATGACAGACTACTATCAACCTGGGTCCCCAGGTCCCTGATAACTTCTTCTGTGCTCAGTGGATTGCCACCTATTTGGTAGCTAGGGGTAACCTTGTTTTTCCCAAAGGGTATGACTATGCATTTTTGGCATTTAACTTCAGGCGTGGCTCTGGCACCAGTTATCCGTTTCTGTGAGACCCTTCTGAAGGATATCTGTGTCAGATGTGTTTTCTACTATGGCCCAGTTTGCAGTCATCTGCAAACTTTGTCAGCCATAACCCTCCTGTGTTTGCTTGTACTTGGAAAAGTAGATGCCAAACAAGAGTGGGCCCAGGACTGAGCCCTGTGGGACACCACTTGTGACAGGTTTTGAGTCTGACATGCCAGCAACTCTGACCCTGTGGGTTCTGTCACTCAGCCAGTTTGCAACCCATCTTGTGATGTATGGGTTAACATTTAAGCTGATGAGTTTTTCAATGATACCCGAGTGGGGTATTGTATCGAAGGCCTTAGCCAGATCGAGGTAGGCTGTATGGACTGCCTTTCCCTCGTCAATGGCTTTGGTGACTGTTTCAAGAAGTCAACCAAGTTTAAAAGGCATGATCTGCCTTTGACAAAGCCAAACTGGGTTGGATCCAAAGTCTGCAAATTCCCTATGTCTTTATTTATGAGGTCCATTATGATCCTCTCCATGGCTTTGCAGATAAGGCTTGTCAGGCTAATGGGCGGTAATTTCCAGGGTCGGTGGAGGCACCGCCTTTGTGAAGTGGGACCACAGTTGCAGTGCGCCACTCCTGGAGTGCGATCCAGAGGTAAGACTTTGATTAAACAGCTGTCCTAGCTGTGGGTTTAATTCCTCATTGAGTTGGGACACCATCAGGTCCCATGGATGCTGTGTTTTTGCTTTGGAGAGAGCAGTTCTCACTTGGGCGCTGGAGATGTTTGGGGGCTGCAATTTGGTATAGATATCTCTCCTTTTGGGGGAGAAGTTTGCACTGAACCTGTCAGCCAGTATGTTGGCAATGTCTGTAGGATCAGTAATCTTCACATCATTTTGAACTAGTTCTGAGCATATCTGGGAGTTTCCTCCTAGGTGTCTAACATAGCTAAAGAAGGCCTTATGATTGTCTTTTGAGTCTTTAGCTATTTTTCTCTCGAAATTTGCTTTGGATGATTTTATGAGAGCTCTTAGTTTTTACTTATAGTGATCAAGGGTGTCTTACCTTTTAAGGATTTTGCTGTATCTTGTAGTAGCTTCCTCCTTTTATTGTAGAGTTTGTTTATGGCTGGGGTCCACCAGACTGGGTTGGTACTAAGAGTCTTTGTTTTGTTTGGGATTGCCTTATCCATGCAGTCCTGCAGGTGCTGGTAGAAGATTCAGCGGCTTGAGTACTGTTTTCCACCAGCTCGGGGCCTTAAAGGAGACCACACTAGTCTTTAGAAGTGTGAAGTCGGCTTTTGAGAAGTTCTTTACTGTGGTCTTTTATTTCAGGTGGGGGTGGGATGAGGACCTCCAGCGAGATTAGTTTGTGATCTGATCTCACCAGTGAGGGGTATACTTCCGGTGTTGAACATTGTGCTCCCATGTTCGTGATGATGAGATCAAGTATGTTATCTCCTCTTGTGGGGATGGTGACTAGTTGTTCCATGGCATTTGAGTTTATGAATTCCAGGAACTTTTGGGCTAGGGTGTTTGGGCTTGAGTAGTGTTCCCAGTCTATATTAGGGTAATTGAAGTCACCTAGTATGATGGTGTTTGGTGATACATTTATCCCCTCTAGTGTTTTCAGGAAGGCCATGTGAGGTTCCTGAGTTTGTGAGGGTGGCCTGTAACATGCTACAATTTGCAGAGCAGTCTTGCCTATGCAAGAGTATAATAATGTATAACTAATAATATCATCACCATATTGAAATAGTGTATTTGAAACAATAAAAATTCCATAAAAATATATATTTTAATAAAATAACTTATCTTGATATTATACATAGAAGATGATCAACAAAATTTGAAAATGCTGTCAACTGTATCCTGAACTAATGACATGCTGTGAACAAACCACAAGGTCCCCAATAACATGTAAATATGTGTTATATTAATTTATAATACCTAATTTATTAACAAATCATGGTATACCCTATCAATGTCTCTAATGTATAACTGTACGTTTACTATTAATGGTCATATTAAATATAAAAAATGGTGCACTAACTGAACACACAAATACCATTGAAATAAACTCATACTTTGAAGGAAATTCACCACATATACTGGCAATTGTGTTATCATAAACACAAAATTATATAGAAGAGTTTAATGACATATAGCTGGATGCAGTAGACTGTTTAATGGGTAGATCAAAATAGCAATCCAACAACATCTTGTAACAACAACGGCATACAAATATATAGCCCTCATCTTTACCTGGCACTTATATAAACTGTTAAAACTGATATAACATATAGTAATGTAGAAACATACAACAAACACCATGTCATTTGTTCAACTGGTCATATGGTTAACAAACCAGTACTATCCATTCTATAATTCACAAAATATCTCCCTGGTTCGTATATATTCTTCCCAATCATGACGTCAATACTATAATTCCAACGATATATTAATCCCAATTATAAGTGGTCATTAAGGCCAGGGGAAATAATGCCCCAAGGTGAATTATCCAGTATTTTTCTTTGTGGTTCAAAATGCTATGCCAACCCTGTTGATTGCTCCTGTCTCCAGTAATTTTGTCTATGATCATGAACATAAGTCTGGCATTATTATGTTTCAGGGTGTGTCTGTACAGAGCATTGGCCTCTTTTTATTTCTGATATCACTTTTGTGTTCACCCATCCTGACTCTGAGTGATCGTGATGTCTGCCCAACATAAAATGCTGAGCATTGACACGTTGCTAAATATATGACCCAACTGCTACTGCAATTACCAAACACGCTAAGATCATAAACTCTACTCGTGTTAGCACTGGTGAATTGTTTTAATTTACTTACTTGGTTACAGGAACCACAGTGGCCACATGGAAAAGTACCCAAAAGTTGGTCTCCAGTCATAGTCATCTGTTTGTAAATGGCACCCCCACTTTCTTTATGCTTGTAATGTGAGAACAGGGCTCCTAAAGTTTTGCCCTGTCTGTAGGAAAACTGACATTTGGGGCCCAAAAGGTTTCTTAGTTGTTCGTTTGCTAATAATATATTCCAGTTGGAATCCAAGATGTTTCTGATTACATTATGGTTTCTGCCATATGTGGTGACAAACCTCAATGGGGGCTCGACTCCTGTGGTTTGACATTTCTTATACTCTAGTAACATATTTCTATCCTAATTATCAGACCAAATGCTAGCTGACACTATATCAGATTTGTTATATCCCCTTTGCAAAAATCTGTTTTGGAGATCCGATTTAGCTTCCTCAAAGTCCGTCTAAGATGAACAAATACGTTTGATCCTCAAAAATTGAGATTTCGGTTGTCAAAGGAAAAATATACTTTAAAAATGATCAAAACACGGTAGGTTCAGGTTAAGGCACTTTAATCTTGCAGCAAGGAGACAAAAACGTGCTAATACAGAGTTTGTGTAACCAGAAACAGGAAATGCATTCATTTTTATAGGTTATCAGATTAATCCTGTCCTACCATGCTGACATAACGGATTACCATCTTTCCCATGATTTTCTGCTGATTTAAACAATTTTTATGTGAAACTTCCTGAGGAAAACAACATGGCCTTGGTTACTTTCAGTTAGATACTTGTTATGTTACATTAAAGATACTATAGCTAAATCGAACACAATGCTAGCAGTTCATTTCTCTAATAATCCTTTGTCTACCTTATCTCTAAACTACTGCAGCTGCAGAGGTTCCCATCCTCTGAACAAGGCTGTTTGTCTAGAATCATTACATTTATAAAATGGTATATTGTCTATTCATATGCTTCTGACCTAGCAGATAAACACCTGCTTCTCAAGTACATTTCCACAAGGCATAACCAAGAATATTGCTGTGCTAGCAGTTACTAGGTCAGAGGGCAGCTTGCAAGTTTCAGTAAGCATGCTGCAGTTTTAGTGAAGCATATTTTCAGTCTCATATGAAACTCAATTTATATAAATCACAGTGCATGAGAAATTGAATGAAAAGCATATTAAAAACACTTGATTATTAATTTGGCATTAAGCATACATATATTAATACATATTTTTCTAACATCGGTATATTACGGATGGTGTGGCGTGGATGCATGCTAGATGCATGGAGCAGGGTGTTATATTGTGGATATTTCCTGTAGGTCTTGGTACTCAAGGTGTGGTCATCATTCCTGTAAACCGTAGCATCCAGAAAATCAATGGTGTTAGAATTGTATGTTATTGTGAACACTATACCCCAAATGTTACCATTCAGATATTCCACAAACTCCTGCAAATATGTTGCGTCTGCATGCCACACCATCCAACAATCATCGAGGTATCTACACCAGATGTCAATTTAGACCATGTATATGTTGTGAAGTGGGTTATATATCAGGCATTCTTCAAAGTATGTCATAAATAAGTCTGCATATATGGGGGCAAAAGATGCCCCCATAGCAGTACCTTGAAGTTGCCAATAACACTCCCCTTGAAAGTAGAAAAAATTTTTGTCAAGCACATGTCCAGCCATGCATACAAGCAAAGTATTAAGTCCTGGTGGATATAACTTGGAATGTTCCAACCAATATTGTAGCGCCTGTAGGCCCGCCCAATGGGGTATGCTGGTATATAGCGACTTCACATCCAAGGTGCACATAAGCCAATGTGGTTCAAGTTGTGTATCTTGTATGATCTGAAGAAACTGGGTAGTATCCTGAAGTCTGGCCCTGACCACTGTCAGTAGTGGTTTAAGATGTTGTCTCAGGAACATAGATAATGGTTCTGGAAGGGAGTCAATACCTGACACAATAGGTCTACCAGGAGGTTTAGAACTAGATTTGTGTATTTTAGGAAGCAGATATAGAATTTGTTTTTGGGGGTCCATCACTGTTAAATGTTTGACCGTATTTTGAGTAATGATTCCTTCTTCCTCCGCCCGATTCAAAAATGTATCAAATTCTTTTTTAAAATTGGGGGTAGGATCAATAGACATATGCATATAACATTTAGTATCTGATAGCTGTTCCAAACCTTCATTTAGATAATAACTTATGTTCATAACCACAACTGCCCCTCCTTTATCTGCTGGTAATATAGCAATATTGTGATTATTTCTCAGTTCCTCCAAAGCCATTTTTTCAGATGACGAAATGTTCTGACCCATGACTTGTGATTCAATATGTGGGAAATGTAAATCCCTAAGGACTGATTGTTGGAAAATGGACACGTTTGTTCATTGGAGGTTGGAATTGAGATTTGTGGAATCTAAAATCATTAGATCTTTGAGAAGTTTGTGAAGTTTGATCTGAAAAGAATATCTTTAGATTAAGATTACGGCAAAAACTCATAACATCAGACACAATATTATATGCATTACAAAAAAAGCCTGGTACAAATCCAAGACCTTTATTGAGTAGTTGATCATTGGTCAATTTAACATTGGACAAATTCAACACATTTTTGTATTCATGGTCAGTTATCTCAGTAATGTTTGTATCAATCCCTCTACAGAGTCTGTTCTGCTTCCCATGTTTGTGTTTGTGGTCAGCCCGCCACCCTTTTCCACTTCTAAAGGGTGAGCCGAGTTGGACCTTTTGCGCATAGGTGACTCCTGGTGACGGGCACTTTCACTATCTGTGTAGGAGGATTCCTCCCCCGATGTGCTAGCAAAACATTTTTCATTAGTTTTAAGGATGGACCTAGGTCTCTTCCCAGTTCTGCCCCTTGCCGTCCCCTGGCTAGTATCCATGAATCTAACAGATCTATGTGATTCAAAAGGGCACCCCCTTTGGTAATCAGTGATATCCCTGTTAAACTTTTTAATTTTCCTCTCCCTTGTTTGTTTCTCATAGTTTGCCAGTTCCTTAGACAACCTGGACACTGACCCTTCCTATATAGATAGTGATTCAAATTTTTTACATTCCTCACAGATTGATTTCACTTCTGATAAATTTATATCAATCATTCTTTCATAGTATGAGGCAAGTATTTTTACAGACATCATGGATGCTTGTTGTAATGCCATGTTCCATTCTGTGGTTAGTCTCTCTTCAGATCTACTAACCAATGGCTGTAGCCATATTCTCAGACCCCTATGGGCCATATCCTTGCTGATGTACGCACGGAATAATCTGAGATGCCAGATGTTGGCTGTGAGGTTTGTTAAACCCTTACTTAGATTTTGAAAAGCCACATCACATCCATCTGACGGATTAATAATAGAGTCATTTTGATTTTGCCTGAGATGTGTTCTATCCCAAAGACACCTATGCCATCCCAATCGGCACATAATCCTTGAAGAATTTTTTTCAAATCCATAACTATTTATGGTATCTCAGAAACCAAAAATGATTACAGTGGGTATATTGGGCAAAAAATAAGCTAATCAGGCTGTCCAATGAATCAGCAACCTATGATGCTGTTTCTGTATTCTGAAACATATAATAAACAGGTGAATTCCCTGATGCCAAGTGCAGATATGCCAAGTTAGAATACTGATCTGTGAGTAACAATGAGGCAGAACCAGAAAGAGAGCAGACCCACACTAAATGCACATAGGTATAACACTGGTTCCTATAAACAATTGTATCCAACAACTATTGAGACATCATTGTTGCAGTGATTTTGAAATAACCACATTTCTTTGAGAACCTGGTCTGTTAACTTTATACAGTAACATTCAGATTCCTATTTCTTTCAAATCTGGATATAACAAGGTATTAATACATAAGAAAAAGGTGATTTTATCTAGTTATGAGTACTTATGCCCAATATCTGAAAATAACAATGTGGCAGGACGAGAAAGAAAACCGGCCCAAACTAAATATACATAGATGTGACACTGATTCCTGTTTGCAATGATATCTAAACACTATTCAGGCATCAATATTACTGTAATAATCAGAAAAACACAAGAATTTACAAACCTGGTCCGCAGGTTGTATGAAGAGATGAATATGGATATAACAACATTTTTTGTACACAAGGAAGTGGTAATCTTATCTTGTTATGAATAGTTCCATAGCATGCTCAACACCTCAAAATAAGGTATATTGAATATGATCTAACATGGGATGTTATGCTGAAAGTGATTATGGTACCGCTTCAGTATTATGATAGTATAACTACATAATGTCCTATGGATACAATTCTATCTATTGATGATGTGATATCAGGGTAGAATAAATCAACATATTATATGTAGACCACAATTATAATAGTATGATTTCAACACAATTGCGTATTTATACCACGCATCACATTAGGTTATTCCTGGACAATAAAGATATGCCACTATATTTTAATATGATATGCTTATAGATATCAACCATATCGAGCTGTTGATGAAATAACTACAGCGGTACTATTATATCCATTCGACAAGGTTCAGATAGTTATAGATACATGTGCCATATTGTATCATAGTTGAAAACCATTTAAACTAGTGTGTGTTATCAGATATAGGAGTATATATAGGAGATATCACCATAAAGGTTATACTTTTTGGGTAAAACTGTCAACTGTACTCTTCGGAATTGGATCTAAACTCTACTGGTGCTTTACATGTGGCATTGGCGTTTTGCGGCCCTAAAGGAATAGTATCAGAGATCGTTTGTTGTTTAACTGACTATCCAAGGTCTGTTTTTTGACTTTCTCTTATTTTGTCTCATTTTGGTGTGTTGTGATTGGAACGATTTGGCTGGATTCATTTAGTGTTTCAACAGTAACGGCATGATCTTATGAAGACGCTGGGTGGCCATTTTTCCTGGGCTGTCTGTTTTTCGAACTACAGTTTCAGGAAACAACGGATTATTTCTTTGCATGGTCTTACGAAGACGCTGGGCGGCTATTTTTCTTGGGTTATCTGTTTTTTTCAGTGAACTATATACTTGGAATTTTGTAGGTATTTGAACTACAGTTTCAGGTATTAACGGACTACCTCTTTGAAAATACGGCAATAAACAGTAAGACACTATCCAGCCTCAACCACTACGACCTTGGATTTTCCTTATATCAGGTACTGTTTACACTAAAAATTTTTTACAAGGCACGAGATACATTGGGGCCAATTAACAATGAGGAGATTTACGCTTTTCTCCATTGTACTTCAAGAACACAGTCTTGCAAAACTAACTATTTTGTACTGCTTTCAATTATATTGTATTTTTGCATATTATTTTTCATTTTATGGTTCTGATTGGGACTGGTTAACTACAAAGGGGTTATTGTGAAATATATACTCCATGTATATCCAACATTGGGAACAGGTCTAGTGTAATTTATCCAGTTTGCTATGTTTATGGTTTTTCAGGTTTAGGTATTCAGGGTATACAACTCAAAAGGGTACAGTACTTCACTATATCGTATATATGTGGCTTATATCATTAAGAATTGTTGGACGAGTTTAATATAGAAGTCTTAAGGGCCAATACTTTGGGGCCTATTACTTGAGGATACATTAATGTATTCTCATCTTATATA
Source organism: Protopterus annectens (assembly GCF_019279795.1). Lineage (NCBI taxonomy): Eukaryota > Metazoa > Chordata > Ceratodontiformes > Protopteridae > Protopterus > Protopterus annectens. Next base: position 1,240,426,450 of record NC_056729.1, read on the forward strand.
GTGGCAAGCCATTAGGCTCATGGATGCATTTTTATTTTATTGTACTTCAACATTATAAATCAAAGGATTCCAATTGGACTCCTATATATGTGCACACATTAGTTTAAATGGTTTTCAACTATGATACAATATGGCAGATGCATCTATAACTATCTGAACATTGTAGATTGGATATAATAATACTGCTGTAGTTCTTTCATCAACAGCTCGATATGGTTGATATCTATAAGCATATCATATTAAAATATAGTGGCATATCTTTATTGTCCAGGAATAACCTAATGTGATGCGTGGTATAAATACACAATTGTGTTGAAATCATACTGTTATAATTGTTGTCTACATATAATATGTTGATTTATTCTACCTTGATATCACATCATCAATAGATAGAATTGTATCCACAGGACATTATGTAGTTATAGTATCATAATATTGAAGCGGTACCATAATCACTTTCAGCATAACATCCCATGTTAGATCACATTCAATATACCTTATTTTGAGGTGTTGAGCATGCTATGGAATTATTCATAACAAGATAAGATTACCACTTCCTTGTGTACAAAAAATTTTGTTATATCCATATTCATCTCTTCATACAACCTGCGGACCAGGTTTGTAAAGTCTTGTGTTTTTCTGATTATTACAGTAATATTGATGTCTGAATAGTGTTTAGATATCATTGCAAACAGGAATCAGTGTCACATCTATGTATATTTAGTTTGGGCCGGTTTTCTTTCTGGTCCTGCCACATTGTTATTTTCAGATATTGGGCATGTATACTTAAGTACTCATAACTAGATAAAATCACCTTTTTCTTATGTATTAATACCTTGTTCTATCCAGATTTGAAAGAAATAGGAATCTGAATGTTATTGTATAAAGTTAACAGACTAGGTTCTCAAAGTAATGTGGTTATTTCAAAATCACTGCAACACTGATGTCTCAATAGTTGTTGGATACAATTGTTTATAGGAACCAGTGTTATACCTATGTGCATTTAGTGTGGGTCTGCCTCATTGTTACTCACAGACCAGTATTCTAACTTGGCATATCTGCGCTTGGCATTAGGGAATTCACCTGTTTATTATCTGTTTCGGAATACAGAAACAGCATCATAGGTTGCTGATTCCTTGGACAGCCTGATTAGCTTATTTTTTGCCCAATATACCCATTGTAATAATTTTTGGTTTCTGAGATACCATAAATAGTTATGGATTTGGAAAATATTCTTCAAGGATTATGTGCCAATAGGGATGACATAGGTGTCTTTGGGATAGACCACATCTCAGGCAAAATCAAAATGACTCTATTATTAATCCATCAGATGGATGTGATGTGGCTTTTCAAAATCTAAGTAAGGGTTTAAAAAACCTCAGAGCCAACATCTGGCATCTCAGATTATTCTGTGCGTACATCAACAAGGATATGGCCCCTAGGGGTCTGAGAATATGGCTACAGCCGTTGGTTAGTAGATCTGAAGAGAGACTAACCACAGAATGGAACATGGCATTACAACAAGCATCCATGATGTTTGTAAAAATACGTGCCTCATACTATGAAAGAATGATTGATATCAATTTATCAGAAGTGAAATCAATCTGTGAGGAATGTAAAACATTTGAATCACTATCTATATATGAAGGGTCAGTGTCCAGGCTGTCTAAGGAACTGGCAAACTATGGGAAACAAACAAGGGAGAGGAAAATTAAAAAAGTTTACCAGGGATATCACTGATTACCAAAGGGGGTGCCCTTTTGAATCACATAGATCTGTTAGATTCATGGATACTAGCCAGGGGACGGCAAGGGGCAGAACTAGGAAGAGACCTAGGTCCATCCTTAAAACTAATGAAAAATGTTTTGCTAGCACATCGGGGGAGGAATCCTCCTACACAGATAGTGAAAGTGCCCAGCACCAGGAGTCACCTATATGCAAAAGGTCCAACTCGGTTCACCCTTTAGAAGTGGAAAAAGGCGGCGGGGTGGCCGCAAACACAAACATGGGAAGCAGAATAGACTCTGTAGAGGGATTGATACAAACATTACTGAGATAACTGACCATGAATACAAAAATGTGTTGAATTTGTCCAATGTTAAATTGATCAATTATCAAGAAAAACTACTCAATAAAGGTCTTGGATTTGTACCAGGCTTTTTTTGTAATGAATATAATATTGTCTGATGTTATGAGTTTTTGCCGTAATCTTAATCTAAAGATATTCTTTTCGGATCAAACTTCACAAACTTCTCAAAGATCTAATGATTTTAGATTCCACAAATCTCAATTCCAACCTCCAATGAACAAACATGTGTCCATTTTCCAGCAATCAGTCCTTAGGGATTTACATTTCCCACATATTGAATCACAAGTCATGGTCAGAACATTTCGTCATCTGAAAAAATGGCTTTGGAGGAACTGAGAAATAATCACAATATTGCTATATTACCAGCAGATAAAGGAGGGGCAGTTGTGGTTATGAACATGAGTTATTATCTAAATGAAGGTTTGGAACAACTATCAGATACCAAATGTTATATGCATATGTCTATTGATCCTACCCCCAATTTTAAAAAAGAATTTGATACATTTTTGAATCGGGCGGAGGAAGAAGGAATCATTACTCAAAATACGGTCAAACATTTAACAGTGATGGACCCCCAAAAACAAATTCTATATCTGCTTCCTAAAATGCACAAATCTATTTCTAAACCTCCTGGTAGACCTATTGTGTCAGGTATTGGCTCCCTTACAGAACCATTGTCTATGTTCCTGACACAACATCTTAAACCACTACTGACAGTGGTCAGGACCAGACTTCAGGATACTACCCAGTTTCTTCAGATCATACAAGATACACAACTTGAACCACATTGGCTTATGTGCACTTTGGATGTGAAGTCGCTATATACCAGCATACCCCATTGGGCGGGCCTACAGGTGCTACAATATTGGTTAGAACATTCCAAGTTATATCCACCAGGACTTATTACTTTGCTTGTATGCATGGCTGAACATGTGCTTGACAAAAATGTTTTCTACTTTCAAGGGGAGTGTTATTGGCAACTTCAAGGTACTGCTATGGGGGCATCTTTTGCCCCCATATATGCAGACATATTTATGGCATACTTTGAAGAATGCCTGATATATAACCCACTTCACAACATATACATGGTCGAAACTGACGTCTGGCGTAGATACCTCGATGATTGTTGGATGGTGTGGCATGCAGACGCCACATATTTGCAGGAGTTTGTGGAATATCTGAATGGTAACCTTTGGGGTATAGTGTTCACAATAACATACAATTCTAACACCATTGATTTTCTGGATATTACCCTTTACAGGAATGATGACCGCACCTTGAGTACCAAGACCTACAGGAAATATCCACAATATAACACCCTGCTCCATGCATCTAGCATGCATCCACGCCACACCATCCGCAATCTACCGAAATCTCAATTTTTGAGGATCAAACGTATTTGTTCATCTCAGACGGACTTCGAGGAAGCTAAATCGGATCTCCAAAACAGATTTTTGCAAAGGGGATATGACAAATCTGATATACTATCAGCTAGAATCTGGTCTGATAATCAGGATAGAAATATGTTACTAGAGTATAAGAAATGTCAAACCACAGGAGTCGAGTCCCCATTGAGGTTTGTCACCACATATGGCAGAAACATCTTGGATTCCAGCTGGAATATATTATTAGCAAACAAACAACTAAGAAACCTTTTGGGCTCCAAATGTCAGTTTTCCTACAGACGGGGCAAAACTTTAGGAGCCCTGTTTTCACATTACAAGCATAAAGAAAGTGGGGGCGCCATTTACAGACAGATGATTATGACTGGAGACCAACTTTTGGGTACTTTTCCATGTGGCCACTGTGGTTCCTGAAACCAAGTAAGTAATTTGAAACAATTCACCAGTGCTAACACGAGTAGAGTTTATGGTCTTAGAGTGTTTGGTAATTGCAGTAGCAGTTGGGTCATATATTTAGCAACGTGTCAATGCTCAGCATTTTATGTTGGGCAGACATCACGATCACTCAGAGTCAGGATGGGTGAACACAAAAGTGATATCAGAAATAAAAAAGAGGCCAATGCTCTGTACAGACACACACTGAAACATAATAATGTCAGACTTATGTTCATGATCATAGACAAAATTACTGGAGACAGAAGCAATCAACAGGGTTGGCATAGCATTTTGAACCACAAAGAAAAATACTGGATAATTCACCTTGGGGCATTATTTCCCCCTGGCCTTAATGACCGCTTATAATTGGGATTAATATATCGTTGGAATTATAGTATTGACGTCATGATTGGGAAGAATATATACGAACCAGGGAGATATTTTGTGAATTATAGAATGGATAGTACTGGTTTGTTAACCATATGACCAGTTGAACAAATGACATGGTGTTTGCTGTATGTTTCTACATTACTATATGTTATATCAGTTTTAACAGTTTATGTAAGTGCCAGGTAAAGATGAGGGCTATATATTTGTAGGCTGTTGTTGTTACAAGATGTTGTTGGATTGCTATTTTGATCTACCCATTAAACAGTCTACTGCATCCAGCTATATGTCATTAAACTCTTTTATATAATTTTGTGTTTATGATAACACAATTGCCAGTATATGTGGTGAATTTCCTTCAAAGTATATGAGTTTATTTCAATGGTATTTGTGTGTTCAGTTAGTGCACCATTTTTTATATTTAATATGACCATTAATAGTAAACGTACAGTTATACATTAGAGACATTGATAGTGTATACCATGATTTGTTAATAAATTAGGTATTATAAATTAATATAACACATATTTACATGTTATTGGGGACCTTGTGGTTTGTTCACAGCATGTCATTAGTTCAGGATACAGTTGACAGTATTTTCAAATTTTGTTGATCATCTTCTATGTATAATATCAAGATTATAAGTTATTTTGTTAAAATATATATTCTTATGGATTTTTTATTGTTTCAAATACACTTCTATTTCAATATGGTGTTGATATTATTAGTTATACATTATTATATAAACAGCATTGTAAAACCAGCTTTAGGGTTGGACTATACCATGTTCCCATTGGTTGGTGGTATCTATAAATATTTATGAGATTTTGTGCATGATAAATTCTTTTTCACTGATGAAGGCTGGCTAGACAAAACCGGTTTGAACTGATAATAGTGCATTTTGTGGCATTACATGCCCTAATTAATATTTATTTCTGAATAAAGTATCTATATGGTGCATATTCTGGCCTCTTGTGTTTTATGGATTAATGGTTTGGCCGTGCATACCATAGCTGCGAGGCGTTTAGTTTCTACTGTTAAGGCTCTTGCCACCCCTATAGTGCCTTTTTTAGGCAAGGTTCAAATGACAAATTCACCACCATAACCGGTACAAGCAGGAAAAATTTGAGGGTAATGTTACTCAAAGCTCGAAATCTAAACCTCAAAATGAAGAACATAGACATCTGTGCAGTGACAAAGACCTGGTTCAAGGCTCCAGAGAGCACCTCCTGTATTACCAGGCTATAATTCATACCACACCTTTTGGCCACCTAACCTGGACTGAAACACTAAAGGCGGAGGTTTGTCCATATTCATTAAGGATATTCACACCTCCAGGCTAGTTGCTCAGCATAGTGCATCCGAGATTATCCAAGTGTAGTTAACTCTGGGCAAGACCACAATCCAAATTGTAGCTTGCTACAGATCCCCCATCATGCCCCAGGATTCCCACTCCTCATTTCTTGATACACTGGAAAATATTAGGGTACAACCCAACACCCTAATAATGGGTGATTTAAACTACCCGACCCACCATTAACTGGGAAAACTACTCGTGTACCAACTCTTTTGCTCAACGTTTTCTGGAATTCATAAATTCCAATGCCTTGGATCAACTTATCTACACCCCCAACAGGGGCAGCAATATCCTAGAACTGGTCATTACTAACCTGGGCGACCGGTGTTCCACACCAGAGGTCAGTTTCTCGTTGGTCAGATCTGACCACAAGCTAATCACCCTAGACATCCACATCCCGCCCCCACCCCCCATTAGGGAAACCACCGTAAAAAATTTCTCCAAAGCCAACTTCATTCTTCTTAAGACAGAAGTGGCAAACTTCATGACACCCATGCAGACGGACAATAGAGGTACAACTGCTGGAATCCTACACAAATACACTTTATAAGCACTTACATGAGTGTATGGATTGTGCTATCCCTAACAGAACCAATTTGCTATCCTCCAAAATAAGGAAGCCAATCTGCTGGTCCCCTGCTGTAAACAAACTCTACAACAGAAGAAAGAAACTGTTGCAAAAAAGAGTAAAATCCCATGATTGGAGGAACTCCCTGGTCAGCCTCAGTAAGAAGATGAGATCCCTCATAAAATCCTCCAAAGCTAGCTACGAAAACAAAATCACCACTGATTCTAAAGACAATCACAAAGCATTCTATAGCCATGTCAAGAATCTCAATGGCAACACTCAGATCTGCTCTGAGTTACAACACAATGGCACTAAATATACAGAACCAACTGATATTGCCAAAATCCTGGCAGATAGGTTCAGTGCTAACTTTACCCCCCTCTCACCCTCTAAAGGGCCCATCTCTATTTATTTATTTTATTTATTTATTTAACATTTGTTAACCGGGAAAATCTGACTTGGAACGAAGCCAATTTTCAGTGGAGACCCGGGGAGAAATGCTCCAGATGCATGTCTTTGTAACGTGGGAGGAAACCAGAGCACCCGGAGGAAACCCACACGAACGCAGGGAGGACATGCAGACCCCACGCAGAAGGCACCCCAGCCGAGAATCGAACTGGAGAACCTCTTGCTGTGAGGTGACAACACTACCCCTGCACCACTGCTCCGTCCTCTATACAGGAAGAATGCAAAGTTCCTGTAGTCACAGCCGCACAGGTAAAAACCACACTCTCCAAAGCTAAGAACATAGCATCCATGAGACCAGACAACATCCCAGGGTGCATTCTACATGAACTACAGAATGAACTGGCACCTCACCTAAGTACCATGTTCAATCATAGCCTCACCTCAGGCTTTGTGCTCACTGAATGGTGCACAGCGACGGTTATCCCACTTCACAAAGGGGAGAGTCAACACGGACCTCGGGAACTACCGCCCCATTAGCCTGGTCTGCAAGGCCACGGAACGTATCATCATGGAACTTATAAACAAAGACATTGGTAATCTCCAAAGTCTGGACACCACCCTGTTTGGGTTTGTAAAAGAAAGATCATGTCTCCTAAACCTGATAGACTTTGAAGCAGTCACCAAAGCCGTAGACAAGGGAAAGGTGATTCACACATCCTATCTAGATCTCGCCAAGGCTTTCGACACTATCCCTCACTCTGGAATTATAGATAAACTCACTAAACTAGGTATAAATCCCTATTTCACAAGATGGGTTGCCAATTGGCTCACTGACAGAACCCACACTGTGAAAGTAGCAGACTCCAAATCCGACTTCAGACCAGTGACAAGTGGAGTACCACAGGGTTCAGTGCTGAGTCCTCTCCTGTTTGCTATCTACTTCTGTGAAGTACAGGCTAACACAGAAGGTCTTTGGCTAACGAAGTTCGCAGATGACTGTAAATTAGGAGCCATAATTGAAACTCCTAACGATGTGGACATCCTACAAAAGGGCCTCACTGAGACAGATGCCTAATGTCAAAGCCATGGTCTCAAGCTCAATGCCAAAAAGTGCATTGTCATCCCCTTTGGTAAAAACTCTGTACCCATGAACTACCACATAGGTGGTAGTCTACTTAACACCAAAAGTGTGATGAGACCTTGGGACACAGGTGGACAGTAGTCTCTCCTTTCATAATCACATCGCCACAATAGTCAGGAAATTCTTCTACGTGGCACACCTCATCACAAAAGGTTTCTCATCCAGGAAAAAAGAGGTTATTGTTCCCCTCTACTTGTCACTCATTAGACCCATTATAGAGTATAATGCCCCTTTTGGTATGTACCTCACAAGACATCTACAACAACTGCAAAGGCCGCAGAAATACCTCACAATGAGGATTACCTGCCTCAAACAGATGCCCTACGCAGACTGTCTCAAAAAACTGCAGCTTTACTCCGTTACATATCGCCTACTCAGGGGTGATCTCTGCCTAACATGTGTCAAACCCAGAGCTGTTAGATATGCTCCACTTAAAGATATCCCAATCCCTCCGAGCTACACACTCTAGGGACCTAAACCTTGTCACCACAATAAACAGAACATGCTGGAGGGATAGATTCCTGTCCCAGAGACTTCCCATACTCTGGAATAAAGTACCTATCTATATCAAACAAAGCTCCTCGTTAACACGCTTCAAGAAAAAGCTTGATGATTGGATGGGAAATAGGAAATTCACCCTGGGGATCACTTCTGTGGCTCTGCTTGACATGTGCACAGGAAAATAATTTTCTTGGGTAGCAAAAGCCAGGGTACCTTTTTGGCTAGGTTTATATAGGCCCTAGGGCCAATAGCCTAGTACCTACATATGAACTTATGAACCTATGAACATACAGTAACAGCTAATGAATTTATAGCATGATGGCTGCAGGGAAAAGATCAAAGTGGTGTGTTTTTGAGTATCGTAATTTACAGACAGCCAAGTAGAATGTAGCTTAAATTGATGAGCAATATGAAAAGAGAAGCTGTGAAAATGAGCAAGAAGATAAATGGACAGAGGAGGAATCGTAGCTAGTCGTAGGGTGTGAGAGATGGTGTAAGAGTTTAGGAAGTAATTGCAGTATGAGAAGGAGCAATAACGTATAAAAAGATTGGGAAGCAAAGTGGCTGTAAGAGTTGGAGAAAAGTAACCTGAGTAAAGCTAGCCAGATGAGTAGGATGATTATCCATTTTTTTTCTGTTTTTACTGGAAGGCTACTTTCACTGTGGTTCTCACAATATCCAGTCAGCAAAGAAATGAAATGTAATTAATGAATGAGTGAGTAAATAAAAAAGTTACAACAACCTTCAGAAGCAGTCAGGTCACCACAAACTCCCTAGTTTAGGTATGACACACAGTATAACAAGTGTAACCGAACTTCAGTATTTCTCCCATATCAAGTAGCTAACCTGTATAGATAAGCCATTTCCCTTCTATGCTATAAATACTTTCTCTTTCCAACAACTGGGTACTACACCTGTGCGTAACGATTATCTAAACAGTTCAGTCAAGGGTTTAGATAACATGGCTGATAAAATGTTTTAGTGCTTTGTTATCAAGTCTGTTAACAGCCAGTTCAGAAGCACAGATAACTATCTCAAGACAATAAGGCAGCATTATCTGCATCTGAAACAAAGAGCAAACATTTTAATTATGTAAACTCTTTACTCTCTATCTTGGATCATTCTTGTAACAATAAAGCTGTGAAGTTCCTCCACCCCACCCCCCCAAGATCTGTATGTACATTCAGAAAAAAATTACTCGTTATCACTACAAAGTTTTACTCCTTTTTCGTTACAGTTTAACCTCTCTTCAGATTTCTTCAATGCGCTCTACTACTGCAGTTCAGATTTACTTGCCCTGGTGATTTTACTTGAGGAATTACTATTAGGCTACAGTTTTTTTTTTTCCAGCTACATTCACTTGTCTACAAATAAAAAGACCAGATTCTTGGAATATTGCAGTTTCTCGCAACATTACCGTTTCTAAAATCTTATGTCCAATTCTAGGAATGTGTTTTTTAAGATGTTAATTTTAATGAATATATTATTATTATTACTGTTATAATTGTTATCATTATTCACCCTTTCAATGAATATAACTGTAGAAGTAAGGTAGCTTTACAGCTATAATTTCTTTCCATTAGCTACAAAAGAGTGGTTTATGGGAATATCATCATGTAAGTGCTTAACATGAAGCAAAAGTAGTCAAAACTAAAGCAAGAGAAACTGTAAACAGATGTACTCTTACTGTACCAGCAGGGCTTCTATGACACCCTCATTGACTTACACTTGATAATCACTCCTTCCACTCCAGTTCAGCATATTTTTTTTTTCAGAAGCACCCACAACTCAGGGGCAGTGGGCATTCAGTGTGTGATGTTCTGACCCTGCCACTTCAACCTCACCAATGATTTAGCATTGAGTTAACAATTATTTGAACACTGTTGTGCCCCCCCCCCCCCCAAAAAAAAATTAAGTCAATAAGCAAAACAAATTTCTTGCAAACTGGTGAAAACAGTGAAGATTTGGCAACTTCTGTTTTTACTAGGATAAACTATGCACTTCATAGGTTCATAGGTTGATACTAGGCTATCTGCCCTAGGGCATTTATAAGCCTAGCCAGAGTGTGTTTGGCTTTCGTCACCCTTTTAGATTAGTTGACGGTGCCTCTGTATAGTAGGTCACAGCAGATAGCCCTTTTAAGGTTAGTTTACTGTGCCTCTGCCTAGTAGGGACACAGAAGAGATCCCAGGGGTAAACCTACGATCTCCCACCCACTTTTCAAGATTTCTCTTGAAGAGGATCATTGAGGGGCTCTGCCTAACATGGTTTGGGATTTTGTTCCAGAGTGAGGGGAGCCTCTGGGATATGAATCTGTCCCTCCAGCATGTCTTATTTATTTCTGTGCTGAGGTTTAAGTCCCTGGAGCGTGTAGCTCTAAGGGATTTGGATTTCCTGAGGTGGAGCATGTCCATTAATTCTGGGTTGGACATGGCTTTATACGTCAGGCACAGATTGCCTCTGAGTAGGCGGTAAGCAACTAAGTAGAGCTGGAGTTTCTTTAGCCTAACTGCATAGGGCATCTGTTTGAGTCCCTTGATCCTCTTGGTGAGGTACTTTTGGGGTCTTTCCAGTTGCTGCAGGTGTCGGGTAAGGTACATCCCAAATGGGGCATTGTATTCAATTATGGGCCTGATGAGTGATGAGTAGAGGAGCACAATGACCTCTCTTGATCTAGATGTGAACCCTTTCGTGATAAGGTGGGCTATATAGAAGGTCTTTCTAACCACTTTGGCAACGTGATTGTCAAAGGAGAGATTGGTATCTACTTGGATCCCCAAATCCCTAATTACTTCTTCCGTACTTAATGGATTACCACCTATGTGGTAATTTGTGGGCACTTTGTTTTTCCCAAAGGGGATGACTATGCACTTTTTGGCATTTAGCTTTAGGCCATGGCTCTGGCACCAGTTATCCGTCTCTGTGAAACCCTTTTGGAGGATGTTTGTGTCAGTCGGCGAGTCGATTATAGCACCCAGTTTGCAGTCATCTGTGAACTTGGTCAGCCATAGTCCTCCCATATTAGCCTGTACCTCAGAGAAATATATACCGAACAAGAGAGGTCCCCGGACTGAGCCTTGTGGGACGCCACTTGTAACTGGTTTAGAGTCTGACATGGCACCTGCAATTCTGACCATGTGGGTTCTATCCCTGAGCCAGTTTGCAACCTTGTATGACTTGCATGAAATTCCAACAGCAGCTGCTAGCAGGAAGAGTCAGTCTTCTTCTTCTTTTGGCGTTTTCCCGGTTCTGGGTCGCCACAGCAGATCACCTGTCCGCTTATGATTGGCAGTGGAGTAAAATAATAGGGGGAAGCAGGATGGTATTTGTGGCTCACAAAAGAACAACCCTTTATAGATTAAATTGAGACGTAGGCTCCTAGTTGTATAGACAGCAAGCATATCTGTTTTAATGCCAGCAACTCTCCTGAGTATATAAAAGGGAAGAATTCTAGGAGTCAGAAACTATCAGGGTAGCACAAAAACAAGACAGCCCCATATGAAAGCCAAATCCTAAATTACAGTGATATGAAGGAAGGCTTGACTCCCCAAATCATGGTCCAAGAAATAATGCCTGGTCTGCAGTTTTTCCAGAGGATTAAAGCTGTGAGCTGTTAGAGTTGCTTCCTATTATCATATCCAAAATAACATTAAAAAACACCAAAAACTAGGAATATGTTATAGGCACAACCACTTCTTGAGATTTCTCTTACCCATGCCTACCTTCTGCCATGCTTAACCTATTGTTCACAAATACTCACAAATCTGAACTCCTCCTTACTTAAATTAGAATAAACCTGCCACAAAGTAGCAAGATTTTGTAGCTCAACAAACACACAAATCTCACCACTCTCCCCCTAAAATACCTGAACTACCTCACCTGTTCCTTCAAACTCAACTCCAAATCATACACTCCATCCTATATCAGCCTGATTTCTGCTCAAGTCTATTTTGTCTCAGAGTCATGGCCTCAAGCTCAGTGCAAAAAAGTGCAGTGTCATCCCCTTTGGTAAAAACTCTGTACCCATGAACTACCACATAGGCAGCAATCTACTTAACACCGAATGCGTGATAAGAGACCTTGGGACCCAGGTGGACAGTAGTCTCTCCTTTGATAGTCACATCGCCACAGTAGTCAGGAAGTCCTTCTACGTGGCACACATAAAAGGGTTCTCATCCAGGAAAAAAGAGGTCATTGTTCCCCTCTACTCATCACTTATTAGACCCATTATAGAGTACAGCGCCCCTTTTTTAATGCATCTCACAAGACATCTGCAGCAGCTGGAAAGGCCACAGAAGTACCTCACAAAGAGGATTACTGGCCTCAAACAAATGCCCTACACTGACTGCCTCAAAAAACTCCAGCTTTACTCCGTAGCATATCGCCTACTCCGAGGTGATCTCTGCCTAACATATAAAGCTATGTCAAACCCAGAGCTGTTGGACATGCTACACCTAAAGAAATTACAATCCCTCCAAGCTACATGCTCTAGGGACCTAAACCTTGTCACCACAATAAACAGGACATGCTGGAGGGATAGATTCCTGTCCCAGAGACTTCCTATACTCTGGAACAAGCTACCCATCTATGTCAAGCAAAGTTCTTCATTAGCACTCTTCAAGAAAAATCTTGATGAGTGGATGGGAAATAGGAAATACACCCTGGGGATCACTTCTGTGTCTGCTGGACAGTGGCACAGGAAAATAACTTTCTTGGGTGGCGTAAGCTATGGTACCATGCTGGCTAGGCTTACGTAGGCCCTTGGGCCGATAGCCTAGTACCACCTATGGTATGGGTGTCCTGGGTCAGAGAAGAGGACCTGTTGCTTGTGATGATATGGTATAGGACTTTAGCTATGGTGAGCTGAACAAGGAAGGAGGAGCTCAGGTGTGGCATTCTGCTTGGCTAGTCTTGAGCTGTTGCTGCCTTTGATGAATATTGAGACACCTTCATACTTTGTCCCTTTTTTGTACAGTAACTGGTCTAAATTTATGTAAGGCATTATAACCTTGCACTACTGGGGTGCTGTTCGTGGCTTAAACCGTGTCTGAATAACTGCACAGATATCTACTTTCTCCAGGGTGAGGAGAGCTTGCATGGATTGGAGTTTTTTTAATTTAGACTCCTGTGTTGGTTTTGTTACGTTGCAAGGTTTATCACATTGGTATTGCATAAAAAAGGCACTGTGTGGGTGACCACAGTTTTAGCCAATATTCAAAAGTCTAAATGGGACAGGTGCAGGTTATCTCTGTTGAAGCAGTGTGGTATGTCAACTATATTTATTTATTTGCTTTTATGTATTTTACATTTGTTTACTGGGAAAGTCTGACGGAGCAGAACCCATTTTCATCGGCGGCTCAGGGAGAAATCCTCTACCCAGAGTCATTACATAGATGAGGAAATAGATACAAATTAAACATTTCATAATATAGACGTAACATCTTGATACAGTAGTGAAGATACATAGTAGGGAATCTTATAGTAGTTATAACAAAATGGTATAGAGGTAATACTAGCTGAATTTGTCACCAATGACAGTATTACAGTTGTACAAAATATAGTAAGGATCAAGTCCAGTGTTAGTTTTTGTGCCATGTTGCTTGCATTTGAAGAGTGTTGAAGTAATTAATTAGAGTTGCTTATGTAGTTAGTGATGATGATTGAGGATGGCGATATTGTGTCAAATAATATAGTAGTAAATGCTAGAAAGCTAAGAAGGGTGAAAGAAGAAGATATTGTAGGAATGTAGTAGTAATTAGTACAGATGGTTAGTCAGTGTAAACTGTGGTTCTGGGCACAATTAGGGAATGGATATATGGTGATGTTCTTGGGTAAGAAGCAGAAAATGAGGTTGGCATAGTAGTGACTTATTGGGATTGTGTTAAGTTTGGCTGACAAATATTGTACCTTCTTAGAATGACACCAAAAACAAAGCCATTTTTAAAGTGAATGATCTTCTGCTCATATTGTGGCATCATCCTCAGTAAAGGTAGAATCCTACTCGGTGCTAACCTCATAGCAGTATGGAACAAACGCAGCAAGAGCTCCATTGTGCCTCTTTCTTTTAGGCCAGAGATGTACATCTCTATGGTCATTTGCAGCCACATGTAAAATGACAGAGTCATACTGATACTTGTAGTTCAATGACTTGAGTGCATACATGATCAGGTGGATCCTAGCCCTAACAGGAAGCTCACTGTGACCTTCTCCTTACACATCTTACTGAGTAGAGCTTCTCTGTGCCTCAGGTTGGAACCACTTATGACTGGAACATTTGTTTTTCTGGTGTTTTGCTATATGGGCTTATGACTTGAGACACCATGAGATGAATCTGTGTGTTGTGGTGAATGTTACTTTGGTAGAATGTTTGTGGGGTTGCTGAGAATCCCTTTTGTTATAGCTACATCTGGGGGGGCCTTTGAGGTTTGGGTAGGTTACTGTTAAGTACCTTATGTTACATGAGTGTTTGTGGTAGGTAGAATGTGGTGCCGTGTTTTTCTGACAACCTGTTTGGAAATTATAGTGACAGTATGTGAGAGTCTTGCCTTAAGTAATAATGTATACGTACATCTCTTGCACAGTGTATCTGATTGTTTAAAAATTAAGAGATTCTTTTTAAACATGAGAGAGTTGCTACATTGTCTCAGAATGCCTGTTTCCACCATACTGGCTGCAGAGACAGGAGGAAAGTGCTTATCCATGGTTTTAGATATTTACTTAGTAGATTACAAGGGATGTTGTACTTGGATGTCTAGAATAGGTCTGCTTGGATCCTATTTAATTGAAACTACAATGTTTAAGACAAGACTGTTGGAGCCATACTACTTTGTGTTTAGACCACAGTATCTGTATAATATACGGGTTTACGGCAGATTTGCTTGGGTGCTGTTTAGCCAAGAGCTACAATCTTAGTGTTGTCATACAGACTAGTGGTCCTGTAAGAACAAACCAGGTATTTGCCATGCTATTATGTACTAAGGAAGTATCTGATATTTGTATTGAGAAAGTGGGATTCTAAATACCTGTGTGTATACAGGGCACTGCTAACTTGTACTGCATGATGAGCAGTGTCATGCAAATGTGATGTCTTTATATAGGTAGAGAAAACTGACAAAATAGCCCACTGGCTAATCACAACAGCACATTAATGTTTGTTTGTTTATTTATTTATTTACATTTGTTGACTGGGAATGTCCGACTGGACATAGGTCCATTTTCAGCGGAGGCCTGGGGAGAAAAGCTCCACGGTTAAAATAAATAGACAGTGGTTACATTGGATTACATAGCGATTAACAATTTGATTAACATAGCAATTACTTACAACATATTTACAGATGAAAAACATAGTACATCAGTAGACAACTAGAATCTTTATCTGTGAAGTACATAACAAACATTAGCAAATGTTACAATAAGAAGTTCCTGCTGTATAATAAGTACTAGGCTTATGAGCATCTGAGCTTGCTATAATCAAGGTAGTTAGTGGGGTGGAAAGAAAGGTAGTGTGGTTGGATGGGGTGGGTGATATTAGAGTGGGAGTTGCAAGGGCATAGCCAGTATGTTTTTAGGTGCGCTTTTAGTAAAGTTTTGAAGTGCGTTCATGATGGTACGGAGGTAATTGTGGGTGAAAGGGAGTTCCATAATTTGGCTATGGTGCAAGAAAATAGTGCTTCACCAGCAGAGTTACTGGCTTTAGTGATCTGCAAATGATTTTTGTTGCTGGATCTTAGTGGTCTGGTGGTGCGATAGGGTTGGAGTAGATTCTGGAGGGATGGGACACTTAGAGGATGGTTTACTAGTTTGTGGGCGAGTGAGAGTTGATACCACTGAAGGAGGTGAGGGGGTTCAAGCCAGCCCAGTTCAGCAAGTGAGAGACAGTGGTGACTACGGTAGGATGCCCCTGTGGCGAATTTGGCGATTTTGTTGTAGCAGGTCTCTAGCTTGTTTAGATTGCACTGCCTTAGGTTGGTATATATTGGAGAGGCATAAAGTAGGGTGGAGATAAGGTGGGAATTTGCTATTGAAATCTTTGCTGCTTTGGTGAGAAGTTGCTTATTTCTGTATAACGCTCCTAGTTTTTTGTGGACTTTTTTATGGTCATGGATATGTGAATGTCAAATTTTATTTTATTGTCTGTTTCCACTCCTAGCAGTTTGGTGTGTTCAGTTGGGTATATAGTGGTGATGTCTTTTGCTGTGATGTTAAAGTGAGAGTTGTTTTGAGTATATTTGGTGGGTTGGAAGATGAGTAGTTTAGTTTTGTGTGGGTTGAGTATTAACTGGGCATCGGATAACCAAGTTTCAACAGAGGAAAAGGCTTCCTGTGTGACTTATTGCAGTTTGGGTAGGGACTGGGCTGAGCAGATGATGTTGAGTCATCTGCGTATTGTATGAGTGTGCCATGTTTGGTGGCAGAGGCTAGATTATTGGTGTAAACAGAGAAGAGTAGGAGTCCAAGGATGGATCCTTGGGGAACCCCTGTGGAGACAGGTAGTTGGGGTGATATGTCATTCTGCCATACAACGGCTTGTTGGTGGTCAGACAGGTAAAATTGAAACCAGTTGGTGACTGATTGAGAGAAGGATAGGTTATTGAGGACAGAGATAAGTTGTTTGTGTTGGACCATGTCAAATGCTTTAGATAGTTAGTTTCTTCAGTGATTGCCAAGCTCAGAAGAGACCAGGCAACTCTCCACTCCCACTAGAGTTCTGACCTAACTTTTCCAACTATAAAATCCCTAAAAACAAGCCCAAAGTGCATGAACTCCGCAATTGCAACAGTAAAATACCAGCAAACACTTGAAAAACTGCAAAAAAAAAAAAATTACAACAGCACTTTAAAGTGTGAAAAAACAGCAGCAACTTAGTAAATATGGAGAACTATAACAACAGCATTGTGAAATAACAAGAAAAAGTGAAGTTCAGCAAAGTAGAGTACTTACAAAGTTTGGATGGAGCTGGATTGAAGAGGGTACACATAAATCTCAATGGTATGGTTGCTAAACAGTGGTAAGCACTGTGTAAATGATACAAGTTTTTTACAAGCACAGAAGATCAACAAGCAAGCAAAATAGCCTACTGGCTAATCACAGTAAGGCAGTTTGAGGTTTACTCTGTGATCCCCAAGCTCAGAAGAGGCAGCTACTCTCTGCACCCACTATAGTGGAGACCTGACCTAGCTTTTCTAACTGTAAAATCAGTAAAAAAAAAGTTGTGTGCAGGAACTTTGCAGCTACAACTGTAAAATACCAGCAAACACTTTGAAATAAAGTAAAACGAAAAAAGGGACATACTCTGAATATATGGCAGGGTGCATTAAGTGAACCAAGCTTCAAGAGTCTGAGGGATACGGACCTTCCTAGTTTTTATCCTGTTTGTTTGACCATCATATCTCCTTAGTAATTCGGAAAGCCTTCTGTCTGCCTCATCTAATTTCCAAGTACATTTCCACTAGATCCAAAGAAGTCTTAGTTCCCCTTTACTCATATCTGATCAGATGGCAGAGTTATTTCTATTGGGTCTCCTTAATTAAACTGTCCGCACAGCTCAGTATTGGCAGCACAGCAACAAGCAGCAAAAGAAGGGGAGAAGAGCTGTGGCAGAGACAATGACGCACACCTAACGGATGCTAAACTGGAAGTAACAGAATTGCTCAATTAAAATTTCTTGCCCTGCTTGATTTTTTATAATATATCCTTTATTGCTTTTATGTCTGCTGATGCTCCTGGCACTATAGGAAGCTTAAAGAACATCTGAGACAACTGGAAATTATGTTGTTGCAGATTAGAGTGGCCGAAACTGTGTAATAAGAATAATCAAATGATTATGTAGGTGACTTGCAGTCTATCAAAGAGATAGAGATAAGAAAAATATAAAAATGCATTACCTCTTTGACTTTGTTGTGCTACAAAATCTATTTGACAGTTTATATACCCTCAAGTTATGTTACAGACTTGAAACTTTGTGACTGGAGTTCTATCAAGAAAGCATTCAGCACATGTGGATAGTGTTGTTCTTAGATAGGGGAACAACGTTAATTTTTTTAAAGTCGATGATATAGATCGGCTATGCCATATGGATGACCACACTTTCATTCTTAGGAGTGTATCGGGGTAAGTAAAAGGGGGATAGGAAAATAGGAGTAAATCATTCATAGCAAGAATGTATGTAGTGAGGTTGGGGATTCACCATTCAAATATACAAAGTATAATTTCAGCATTGTACACCAAAAGGCTCATTACAGAAATTCCTGAATTTTTGAAACACAAACTCCCTGGACCAGATTGTCAGTACACCAACCAGGGCTGCAAGCATACTAGATCTTGTCCTTAACATGGCAGTGTGCTGCACACCCCCTAGTGTAATGTCTTTTCTGGTAAGGGCAGACCTCAGAATGGTTTCCTTTGAAGTAAAAATAAAACCTGGACCCCCAGCTAACCCTGGAATATTCAGGAACTATTTCTAAGGTTAAATTCCTGCTATTAAGTGATAACCTGGCAAAATTAGAAGCCCCCCATAAACCCTGAGAACACTGCTGCCTATGCAAAACTGTTCACAAAAATCCTATACAAGGAAGAAGTACAGAACTAACCCAAAAAACAAGCCACCTTGGTGGAATCACAAAATCAGTAGGCTTTATAACAGAAGGCAGAATCATGGCAAAAATTAGGAGGTGCTACACAGCAGGATAAAAGCACTCTCATCAAACTAAACAAACAGCTCAGGGGGCAAATAACATCTACTAAAGCCAAATTTGAAGTAAATATGGCCTCCCAGCCCAAGGACAACCACATGGCATTCTTTAGGGGTCTACTTTACATAGTCAAACATCCAAATGCTCGACTTTCATATGGTTGAGACCATGTGATCGAACATCTGAATGTTTGAAAATGTGGGGGGGGGGCTAAACAGTGCTAGCAGGGGTCAAGCCCCCCTACACCCCCTCCCCCCCCCGCTATTTAAATATACCAACTCCGAGATCGCATTACATTGTGGTAAAGGGAAATCTTCCCGTTCTGCACTCTAGCTTTTAAAAGTTCGATCCTATGGTCTCGGCCATATGAAAGTCAAACTTTTAAAAGTTCAGCCATCTGAAGGTGACCCTTCTTTAGCTATGTCCACAACCTCAAAGGGAATACACAGTTGTGTGCAGAGCTCATTGTAAATGAAGTCACCTATTCTGATCTAGAAGCTATAACAAACCTACTGACTGACAAATTCACCTCCAACTTTTTACCCCTTTCTTCCCCTCATCCTTCCCAAGGGAAATACCATCAAATGTAACTCCTCCTGCTATCACCAGGGAACAGGTCCTTAATGCTCTCTGTAAGGCCAAGAACACTGCATCAGTGGGCCCAGACAATATCCCAGGATGCCTTATTCCATTTTAATTTTTCCAAATCTTTTGGGTTTCTATTACCATGATGGGAATGGACCCCATTCCTAAGCCAAATTATGATTAAATTTCATGAAATTAGTATTGTTTCAGTCTTTGATGTCAGCCACAAGTGCTCTTTCACAGCACTTGCAATGTGACCAGTAATGACTCCTCCTGCAGTTCGTATGTAGTTACATGCAACTGTAACATATCTAAATATGACTGTATATTCTATTTTTATAAGACCCATTGCTTCTACTACTGTTGGAACTGTCTGGGTAGCTTTCTTCTACATCACTCTCATTTCTGCTTGCAAATCCTGATATTTTATGACTTTGTCTCTCTCTGTACGCAAGACACTATAGTCACTGGGTGTAGCAATTTTAATGATCAGTGCTACTTTTGTCTTCTTTTCATGGACCACTACTTCTGGTTTCCTTGCATCTGTCTTTTGAACTGTTGGTAATAGGTGATCACATGTGATGTAGACTTCATCATTTTCTATGATGCTTTGTGGCTCATGTTTCCAGTGTTTTTCAGCCACTTTAATACCATAATGTTTCCACAATCCCCAGTGGAACAGTCTTGCCACATTATTATGCCTTTCAGTATACAGTCCTTCTGCCATTAGTATGTCACAACCAGCAACAAGGTGTGCAACTGTTTCCAATTCTGTTTTACAAAACCTACATTTGTCTGTTTCTCCCACATCTTCAATGGACTTTGTAAACCAAAGTGTACGTAGTCCACTATCTTGGGCCACCAATATTAACCTTTCATCTTTTGGTTTAAATGTGCCTTTCCTTAACCATTCCTACATTAGATCCTGATCAATATGAGGTGGTTCCAGGAGTTTTCTATACTTGCAGCTATATTTATGAATTTTCCACACTTCTTGCCTTTCTAATCTGATCCTTCCCCTTATATTCTTTCTTTTGTTTTTGGCACATTCAGTTGCTGCCTGATTTTTGTCTACTTCTTCTTTGATTTCCATTCCTGCTTGACGCTAATATGCTTTTGTTAGACTAAGAAGGGAAGTCGTATTAGATTTACTCTCCTCGTGTTTCAAAACTTTCACTATGTTTGGGTCTTGTGAGGTCAACAGATATGTATGCAGTCCCACAATTGCAGATTGATATATATATAATCCATTTGAAGGAGCTCCATACCTCCTCCTGAACAGGGAATATGTAATCTTGGTATGCACTGATTTTTATAAATCATTTGATGAACATGAAGCATCCTTCTTGTTTTCCTGTCTAATCTATTTAACACCTTTTGAGGCCAGTCAATCACTCCATAACTGTAAATTAGGACAGGACGAGCAAGTTGGTTTATAACTTGAACTTTGTTCCTAGATGTCAACTCTGTTTTCAGGATTAATTTTAGTCTTCTGAAATATGCCTTACTGAGTTTTATTCGCATTTGTTCATGTTTTATTGTTGATCCTTCATCAATTCCCAAATATTTGTATACTCCCTCTTGCTCAGGTTCTTTTATATCACATTCTTGTTACAAACTGATGTTTTTCACATTTATCAAGACCAAATGACACTCTTATATCATCTGAAAAACTTTTGACTACTTGCAATTGTGCTTTCAGTTCTTCATCTGAAGAGCGATACAGTTTTAAATCATCGACAAAGAGAAGATGAGAGAAGTCTTTATACTTTGTTGCTTTCTAGGAGCCAAATTATAGCCATGACCTAATCTGTTAAGGCAAGGCAAAAGAACAGCTGTGACAGTGAGTCACCCTGGAATATCCCCCTTTGAATTTCTGTCCCTGGAGTAATAATTTGTCCTTTATCATGGCTTAATAGCAAAGTGGTTTGTCACTGTTTCATGGTCGCTGTGATGTAGTTTCAGTGTAGAGTGTATCTTATGCATTTTTAAACACTGTTTTATCCATGATTGTGGAATACTGTCAAATTGTTTTTTGTAGTCTATCCATGTCATGCTTAGATTCTTCCCCCTTTTTACAGTTCTTCACTATGACTTTTAGTTAACAAAAATGATCCTTTGTTCCATATGACTTTCTTTTATGACACTTTTGTTCTATTGCCATAATTGAGTTTTCTTCTAAATGACTATAAACTGTGTCAGCATCAATTCCAGTGTATAGTTTATAAGTCGTCGGAAGGCAAAGTATCGGTTTGTAATTTTTAGGATAGCTTGCAGGTTCACTCTTAAGTAGGAGCATTGTTTGTCTTGTTATTAGCCAGGTTGGTGTCTGTTCAGGGTGCTCATATAAATAATTCTTACTCATGGCTAAATCTTCGTGCAAAGATGTTAATACTTTTAGCCAGAAGTTAGGAACTGCATTTAGGCCTGGAGTTTTCCAATTAGATTTTCTTAACCTTGTTTCAGTCTCACTGGCAGTTACTTCATCCCATTTCATATCCTGTACATTTGAACTTCTTTATTCTTTCTTTTGCTTCTTCTATCCATTTATCATCTTTGTTCCACAGGATCTTCATAAATATTTCTCCAAAGTACGTCTATTTCTTCTTTTTTTTTTGTGGTCTTCAATTACTTTTATCTTGTTTCCCAGTTCTCTATAAAACATTTTTGGGTTATCAATAAATTGCTTATTTTGTACTTTTCCTTTATATTTATCTCTGTATCTTCTACATTTTTCTGCTGCGTTGATGTTTTTAGTTTATTTGTGACAGTGCAAGATAAATCCTGATCCGTTTATAATACTGCACATTGCTTTTAATACATCTATCTTTCTGAATATTTTTGTTGCTCTGTTCCCTCTTCTATACTATTCTAACAGTGACACTTCTTGTCTTAATTGTTTTATAGTTTTCTGTGTTCGATACTTCTATGATGGCATTCAATTTCAACCCATCCTTTCCCTTACTACCCTGTGTTCTTGTGATAGGACTTTTGGCTGCACAGTAATGTATCCTATTTACTTCTGTTATTTTGCATGAATCTCTATGGACAGTCCTAATTACTGTGTTCATTTGTTTTATCAAACTTCTAACTTTTTGGGTTTTAGTGACCTTCTGCAGTCAGTTTCTTTCATTGATCTTAATATGTTTATCCTTCTCTATTAAATCAAGAAACTGTTCTCTTAGATTGTTTTCTTCTAAACTGAGGGCACATTCTTTGTTCCCCATTGCCCGCAGGCATTCTATAGAAAGCTGCAGAACTTCTTCCTATGCCATATTCTCTTCAGTTTCACTCTGTCTTATCCATTGTTCTTTCGTATGGGAACTCACTGGCCTATCACTCCATGACATTGACTGTGTCAGAGTTGCCACAGTTTCCTGTTCTTTAGCTTGCTGTATAGCTGCAACTGAACCTTTGTACTGATTTCCAGTGGGAGGCTCCAAAGTATCTTCATATGTCAACTGATTAGATGTTTCCTGCTCCACTGGTTTCTCCTTAATTTGGGTGTACATTGCTCTATCCTGTTGTGTTGTTATCCAAGTTAAATTTTCTACACTAAATCTTTCATGTTGCAGGTACTCCTTAACCTCAGTTTCTGTTTCTTTAACCTCTCCATTACTAATCCTCTTTGTTTTCTTATTTTTTGTATTGTAAAGTTTTCAATATTCGGATGTCTCTGCCTGTATTTCTCTTCAAATATCTTTGGTGCTGCTCTTTTTGCATTGATTAATTTTGCTTTCACCTTTGCATAAATATTGCACCATATTAAATCTCTTTATTTCCCATGTCCATATTTCGTCTTCAGATGTCTTTCTCCTCTTGTTTCTCCTTACTTTGGGGACAAGTTGTTCCAACATGCTGTGATGTGTTAGACTTTCTACACTGAATCTTTCACTTCGCAAATATTGCACAACTTAAGCTTCTTTTTTTTTTTTTTTTTTTTTTTTTTAGCTTCTACTTGACAAATCTTCTGTTCTAAATTCCCTCTTTGTCATCTTATTTTTTTACTGTGAAATTTTCCATATCGGGATGCCTTTGTCTATATTTCTCCTCAAATATCTTTGGAGCTGCCTTTTTATGTTGATTAATCTGGCTTTCTCCTTTGCATTAATGTTGCACCATATCAAATCTCTTTCTTTCCCATGTCCATATTTCTTTTTTATACCCTTCAAATGTCTCTAAATTTTGTTCTTTAAATTTTTGCACTTACTCATTTGCTTCTTTTTTCAAATGGCAAAACTTTTCCTGGTCTTTATAGTGTTGTTCGTGGACCTGTTGTATTAATGAACACAAAGTTTTATTTGAAACTTCTGACAGTTTTTCTTTGTGGAAGTATTTTTCTTTCCTCTAATTTCTCTCTCACTATTTTTGTATATCTTTTATCTGGAAATTCTGGGCTTCTTGTATAATTGTAACAATACATAAATTCTTTCTTATCCTCAACAGTCCACTCTATCGTCTGTATGACTCTTTTTTAGCCTATCGTTTTTTGTAGACTGCTACTTCCCTCTACAACAGGGAGGCCATCCCATATATGAACGGCGGGGGGGGGCATCTATATAGCTTGAAATAAAGCCGTCTGTATTTACTTCTTAACTGTAGCCTCCAATCCACCTTCTTGCCTCATGAATGGAGAACACCAACAGTCAATGTGCACAAAGGTGGGCCATCTACAGACCCATAAGTCTCACTAGTCTTGTATGCAAAACCATGGAAAGAATTATCATGGAAATGATCAATAATGATATAGTAAACCTCCAGACATTGGACCCAACCCAGTTTGGTTTCATCAAGGGCAGATCATGCCTAGTCAACCTGGTGGACTTCTTTGAGAAGGTCACCAAAGCAATGGATGAAGACAAAATAGTTCACACTGCCTACCTTGATCTGGCCAAGGCATTTGACACAATACCCCACTCAGGCATTATTGACAAACTCAAGAGGTTAGTTACAAACCCGTATGTTACCCGGTGGATAGCCAACTGGCTCACAGACAGGACCTAGGAAGTTAAAATTGGGAGTCCACCTCTACAAAGAGGCCAGTCACAACTGAAGTCCCTCAGGGATCAGTCCTTGCACCACCCCTTTTTGACATTCACTTCTCTGTCTCTGAAGTCAAATCCCCAATGTCAGTGGTCTCTGGATGACTAAATTTGCAGATGATTGCAAATTAGGAGATGTCATTGAATCCCACACTGACACAAATGTTCTCCAGGAAGGGCTGATACAGAGAAACAACTGGTGTCAGAGCCATGGACTAAAACTAAATGCTAAGAAATGTATAATAGTAACCTTGAGGAAGTCATCTACCACTGGTAGCTATCATGTTGACAACACACCCCTTAGAGTTGACCCCGTAGTCAGGGACTTAGGGACACACACAGATTGTAATCTAGCCTCTGACCATCACATGTCTACAGTAGTGAATAAATCATTCTATGTTCTGCAACTTATAAACAAAGGTATGGTATCTAGGTCCAAGGAAGTCATTGTTCAACTGTATTTGGTATTCATCATTGGTATGCATCTAACCTGGCATGTCCAATAAATGGAACGTTCACAGCTTCCTCATTAAAAGTATACAGAACATAAATAAAATGTCCTGTGCAAACCAACTCAAGGCCCTATCCCTGGATTCTGGCTCCTACAGACTGTCGAGGAGAGATGCATGCCTTGCATACAGGGCATTGTCAGGCCCCACTCTGATGGACCTTCTGCATATCAGCAAAACAAACAGCACAAGAATTACCCATTCTAAAGACTTAAACCTTGCCTGTGATATAAGTTAGGACATGCTGTTGAGACAAGTATGTATCCCAGCGACTGACCTCTGTCTCCGGAGCAGGCTCCCCTTCCATATGAAGCAGAGTTCCTCCCTAAGCCAATTCAAGTGCAACTTGGATAATTGGATGGGTAACAGGAAATTCATTCAATTCTATGTCTCTAATGGACACTGCTAACCTGTAAATGGTTCATCTCCCAGGCCTCTGTTTATAAATGTTTCATCTCCCAAGCCCCTGCTTACACTTATGAAGGGTACCAGACCTTGTCAGAGATTTGGGGTGCATGGCTAGATTTAAAAAGGCCCTTATGGTCATTAGCCTAGTAAAAGCACCTATGAACTTATGTTACCAAAATCAAACTGTCATTAAACAACCCCAGAAATTACAATTTTATACTTTTTAATAGTCGGAAAAAGTGTCTTAATGCAAGTACTTTTACAGCACTAACATTCATAGTGAATGCTCGTAGTATTTAAAAAAAATGTCCCAGATTATTTTTCAGTTTGTCCTTGATTTTTGAGAAAAAAAAAGCTTAAGAGCTATATTGCCAACATTAATCTCTGTCTGTCATGCAAAGACATTTCAACTTAAAGTGCTTATGACTACTGACAGTCATACCAGCAGTAACAGAACTTAAAGATGTTTCACAACTACTTGGGTTGAACTGCAGGGTTAAGGACAGGGTATCTGCTAGGTGACCAGCAGCTCAAGTTCTTCTAGTAACCTAGGCAGCGGGTGATCTGACGAATCAGAGCATTCTGTAGCACGCTGTCTCATTTGGTTATGTGTTGAAGGGTACATTGGTATAAATTCATCAGATGCAGCCAATTCTCTGTCTCTGCAGGGGTCTGTAAGGAAACAGGACCATGCAGGTCATTGTCTGCTCCTAATTCATACATATTCCCCTAATAGACAAGACAGAAGTACAAAAGCTTAGGCAACCAGGATATGGTAGCAGTAAATTCCATCTGTCTGTCAACTTTTGTCACCCTGTTTTCAGTGCATCACCTGTATTGGGAGGTTTAAAGGAATTTCTGTCTGGGTATGGAGAAACGTATGTGATTACAGATCACACTAGGTTGGAGTACATTAAGTAGAATAGTGGGGAACAAATAAGAAGGCAGTCATGAGAAACAAAAAAGTTAAAGTTACAGATCACACTGATAACTATGGTGAGTGTTGATCATCTGTTATTTGTTGTTTCTGTTTTTAGGTAGCTGTGAAGACTCATTATTCTTCTGGGCTGTCACTCTATGGGCACCAAGACGTTGATGTAGTTAAGTGATGTGAATTGAAAGACACTTGTACACCTCATGATTTTTTTCCCCAGCAGTATTTTTTGATATATAATAATGCCACTTAGTAGCCACACTGTGTGTGCACAAAAACTCTCTCTTGTGTTGCCTTTGTATCTCAGTGCTTCAGTTGTATTCTCAGACGAAGTATTCACACAAATAATCAGTTTGCAGCTCTAGTTTAAATTCAGTGTTTTGCACTTTATCTCAGTTATAGCATTCTGGCTTGACGTTCTTGTCTGTCTGTGCATTTTTCATGATTGCAGTGTCCATTTTTTTTACTTCATTAGTATCCACAAATGACTCATTTTCCTATTTTTGTTCAGTGGCGGGCAGATGTTTTTGAACACACTTGCTTTTGCTTCTGTACATCTCTGATAAATGTGAGGACAATAGTTAAGGTAGTACTAACTGTGTGTGATCTAGAAATAAAACAGTGTATTATAAATGCACACTGTAAGTAGCAAAAGGTTAAAATTGGTGTTTCAACTGATGTATTAGACAGAAAAATCTTGAAAGTAAAAAAAAATTAAAAAAATCAAGTCTGATAATGCAGTCTGGTAAATGAAGTTCTGCCTGATTCCTGCAATTTTTTCTTTCTTTTCAAGGAAATTAAAAGATCGCATATTTTTAAGAATTCTTTTTTACTGGTTAACAAAGTAAGCTAACTGAATGCAAATGTCTCTTTTCGGGATGACCCAAGAGCACTGCTCAGTTAATGGACTTTTTCACTGCCACATGACTACTGAGGGACTCGAACCCTGGACTAGGAAGCAATTTAACAGTTAATAAGGTTAATTCTCTGTGCCAGCTGCCATGCATTTATTTATTTTATTTTACGTTTGTTGACCGGGCTAATACAGCTGGATGTATGTCCATTTTCAGTGGAGGCCCAGGGAGAAAAGCTCCACAAGTTAAACAACAACTACATAAGGACAATGATATTTACAAAGACATTGGAACTATTAATTAGAAAGTCACACAAAAAATATCAAAAAATGAAAAATATAGTGAATATTCATTAGAAGCAGTACTTGAACACACTCGTACTATAAAAATTACACGAGGTCTAAAAAGTAGACTGGTTATAGTTGATAGACAGACAATATATACATAGGCACATGCCCTAAATAAGAAAATGTGATAAGAATAATGGTATAATGGGAAGGGTTAATTGTTTAATCTGGGTTAGCACAGGGGCATAGCCAGTGTGATTTGAGGAAGGGTTTAAGTTTACTTTTAAATAGGTTAGCTGAGGATAGTGAAGTTAGGTGATTGGGGAGACTTATTAAATTTCTGGATTCTTCCCCATGTACCTTTCCAGTTTCTTTGGTTGATCCACTTGCAGCGAGTAATAAATTGAATTTGTATATTCAGGGATTGTACTATTCTGCTTCTTTCTCACGCAAGGAGAGAAATTTAGTGGATTGCCAGTAAAGCATATTTCTGCAGTGAACTGTACTGCTGTATTCCCAAACATACTGATACTTGAACACAGGTGTCTTTTCTCTTTTCCTGGTACACATGCAGTTCTTCACTGCTGACACTGTGCAGTGTCTAGATATCCATTAACTAAGATGAAGGCAGAGTGGATGGTCTAGTGTCGGTGAGGTCTACATATTCAAACTGAGAGCTTTCTGGAAGAGCTCTGTAGCATATCACTTTCAAATCATTGTAGCATTAAAGCTATGTACTCCTTGTATAACAGCATTCCCCAGTCATCATGTCCATGTTATCAGTTTTGCCCTCCTCTATTTCTAGCCTAAAGATTCTGCACATCAACCCCTGAAGTGTTAGAAGCAGATAGGCAGAACTTGAAGTATGCATTTTAAACTATGAACCAGAAAGAGTCTGCATCACTGAGTCCTTTTATGCTGCAACGTAGTTCCAGATACTTGTCTTTGACTTTTTCCCTCCAGTAATGGTAGGCCAGTAGTTATACTAACCGCCCACACTATTAAAGCTGGCAACATCACTTTTAGATAGCAACTCAGACTGGGTTGCCATAAAGTGCATGTTGTATCATTTCCCACTATAACATTCAACTCTGTAATGGTCACCCTGGCTGAAAAAGACTCAATCATTCTGGGAGACTTAATTATGTAATAGCTGTAGAAGACAACTCACCCCTTACCAAAAGGGTGTTGTTAAAACCCAGTATCAACATAATCAGGAGGCATTGTACTCAATGATAGGTCTGATGAATCCCAAATACAGTGGAACAATGACTTCCTTGGACTTAAATGCCATACCTTTGTTTAGAAGTTGTGCAACATAGAATGATTTCCTCATCACTGTAGACACGTGATGATCAAAGGCTAGATTACTATCTGTATGTATCTCTAAGTCCCTGACTGCTGGGTCAACTCTAAGGGGTGTGTTGTCAATATGATAGTTACTAGGGATGAATGACTTCCCAAAGGACACTATTATGCATTTCTTGGCGTTTAGTTTTAGTCCATGACTCTGACACTAGTTTGTCTCTGTCAGTCCCTCTTGGAGACCATTTGTGTCGGTGTGAGTTTCAAAGACAGCTCCTAATTTGCAATCATCTGCAAATGTAGTCAGCCAGAGACCGCTGATATTAGCCTCGACTTTCTGAGAAGTCAATGCCAAAAAGGAGTGGTCCAAGGACTGATCCCTGTGGGCTTCCACTTGTGACTGGCCTCTATGTAGAGGTGTACACCCCAATTCTAACTTCCTGGGTCCTGTCATGATGCCAATTGTCTATCCACCGGGTGACGTACGGGTTTGTACCTAACCTCTTGAGTTTGTCAACAATGCCCAAGTGGGGTATTGCATCAGATGCCTTGACCAGGTCAGGGTAGACCGTATGAACAATTTTGCCCTCACCCATTGCTTTGGTGACCTTCTCAATGAAGGCCACCAGGTTGAGTAGTCCCGATCCTCTCTTTATGAAACCAAACTGGGTTGGGTCCAGTGGCTGGTTTACTATATCTCTATTGATCATCTCCATGATAATTCTTTCCATGGCTTTAGATATAAGACTAGTAAGATTTATGAGTCTGTAGTTTCCAGGGTCTGTAAATGGCCCACCTTTGTGCAGAGGGATGACTGTTGCTGTTCTCCATTCATGAGGCACGAAGGCTGTTTGGAGTCTACATTTAAATAGTAATTCCAGAGACCCTGACAGATCATGTTTTATGCTATTTAGAAGAGTCCTGGGATATTGTCTGGGGCCCATTGATGCAGTGTTCTTGGTCTTAAAGAGAACATTAAGGATCTGTTCCCTAGTGATAGTAGGAGGAGTTATATTTGGTGATATTTCCTGAGGAAAGGTTGAGGGGAGAGAGGAGTAAAGTTGGAGCTGAATTTATCAGCCAGGAGGTTTGCTATATCTTCTGGCTCAGTATAGATCGCTCCATTTACAATGAGCTCTGCACACAATTGTGTATTGCATTTGAGGTTGCAGACATAGCTAAAGAATGCTTTGTGGTTGTCCTTGCCCTGGGAGGCCAAACTTACCTCAAATTTGGCTTTGGTAGACTTTATTTGTCCTCTGAATTGTTTGTTTAGTTTAATTTGAGTGCTTTTATCTTGCTGGGTGCTGCACCTCCTAATTTTTGCAGGGATTATCTTCCTCCTGTTATACATCTGATTGATTCTGTGATTCCACCAGGGTGGCTTGTTTTTTGAGTTAGTTCTGTACTTCTTCCTGGTGGGTACAACTGCTTCTATACAGCTCTTAACATGCTTGTACAGGGTTCTGTGAGTGGTTCTACATAGGCAGAAGTGTTGTCAGGGTTTATAGGAGCTTGAAATTTTGCCAGGTTCTCACTTAATAGCATGAGCCTTAGAATAGCCTTAGAATAGTTCCTGAATATTCCTGGTTTAGCTGGGGGTCCAGGTTTTATTTTTTACTTCAAAAGAGACTATTTTATGGTCTGACCTTACCAGGGAAGGCATTACAGTAGGGGGTGTGCAACACTCTTCCATATTAGTGAGGACCAGATCTAGTATGGTTGCACCCCTAGTTCGTATATTGACTATCTGGTCCAGGGAGTTTGTGTTTACAAAATCCAGGAATTTCTGTAAATATACGTTTGATGTCGTATAGGATTCCCAGTTAATAGTGGGGTAATTAGTCACCTATGAATATGGTATTGGGTTGGATGGTTAGTATTTCTAATAAGTTTAAATACATGGCATGGGTTTCCTGGGTCATAGCGGGGGACCTATAGCTTGCAAGGAAGTGGTACTGGATTTTACTTATGGTGATTTGAACAGGGAGCAGCTCAAGTGCATTGTCCTGTTTGACCATCCTTGACATGTATTTATTTTTGATGTAAATAGAGACACCCCCACCTTTAGTCCCTGCCTGTGAAGTAGCTGATCTAAATGTGTGGAAGGCATTATAACCCTGCACTGTTGGTGTGCTGTCCATGCCTTTAAACCCCATCTCTGAGACTGCACAGACATCAGCATTCTCTAGGGTAAAGAGACCATCCAGAGAGTGGAGCTTTTTGTTTAGGCTCCTAGCACTGAGCAGTAATACCTTTACATTTTCTTGGTTTTGATTTGCTATGTCAGAAGTACTTTCCGTTTGGCATTGCCTTAAAAAGGCACTATGGGGAAAGACAGTGTCTTGGCTAATATTCGAAAACCTAGAGAGGAGAAGTGCAGGCCATCCTTGGCAAAGCAGCGTGGTCTGTTGGCCATCTCCTTCTATTCTGACAAATATTGCACCCCTGTAGAATGTCACCAGAAATTATTAAAGTCAGTCATCTTTTGTTCGTATTGTGGCATCATCCTTGGAGAAGGTAAAATGCTGCTCAGTGCTAGGCTCATACCAGCCTGAGATACACATTCCAAAAGCTCTATGATGTCTCTTCATGTAGTCTAGGGAGGTACGTCTCAGGCCATTTACTCCCACATGGACTATGACTGAGTCGTATTGGTAATTGTGATCCTGTGACCTGAGTGCATGTGTAATGTGGCGGATCCTAGCCCCTGATAAGCAACTAACCGTACCTTTCTCCTTATTCAGCCTGGTGAGAGGGACATCAGTGTGTCTCACAATGGAGTCTCCAATGACTAGAATGTTGGATTGTGTGGTGACTTTCCTTATGGGCTTAGAGGTAGAGGCTCCATGAGATGTAGCTTTGTGTGTTGATGTTGGTGTTGTTTTGAAAGAGTGCTTTTGGGGCTGCTGAGCGTATTTTTTATCTGTACTTTGTCTAAGAGGTCTTTGTGGTTTAGGAAGGTTACAAGTGCCTCAGTATATGTGTGGGTCTATATGTCTGCTTTGAGTTGTGTGTGATGAGTGCAACATGTGTACTACTAACAACCTTATTGACATTAGGAGTACGTTTTTGTGAGAGCTTTGCCTCCAGTGACATTGTGTAAATACATCTATCACATACAGTATCAGTTTGTTTGAGAATTAATTGGTTGTCAGTAAACATGAGGTAATTTCTACATTGCCTCATGATGCCCATATCCACCAAGCTGGTAACACAGACAGTAGGAAAGTTCATATCCATGGTAACAGACCCTTTTTTATTGATCAGACTGTTGGAGTGAAAATATCAATCACGGTCAGGACTATCCGGTTTGCAACTGTGTGGATAGTGCTTGTCACCACAAACTAGTTGTCCTGTGTGCAAGAAAGGATCCTAGATAAACTGTTGATAACTACTGAGCCAAACAGTGGTACCTAATAAGATTTATCTTGGCATTCTGAAATAATTTAAGGGAAACTTTTGATAATTCTGACTTTTGTTTCAAGAATAGGGAGATGATTTTACACATGACGATCAAAGAAAGACAAGTGTAATTCTGTTCCATAAAAGTGAGAATAATACAGAGGCTGAAAACTGCATATTTCATTGACAGAAGATGCAAGTGAATCAGGTCTGAGAGTGAATTCTGCAATATCAGGAAAAATGACTCGTGGACTGAAAATTCACAGTGGCCATGTTTACTTTATTTTAGTGTTTAAATTTGTGGGAGAGACTATTTATTTATTTATGTATTTTATTGACATTTGTCTACTGGGAAAGTCCAACTGGGTAGATGCCCATTTTCAGTGGAGACCCGGGGAGAAAAGCTCTGAATTATTACAAAACATTTTAAGAACAATAAATTTACAGTCTTCAAAAACAAAAAAAATATTTGCAGTTTAAATAATTATGACAAATTAGACAAAATATAAAAACATTTGTTAAAAATCGATGCAAGGTAAATGACAATCATTTAATATTTAGAGAAACTTTAGACAGCTTGTAGAGAACATAAAGGTAACTTTGTCTAATACAAATAGGAATTGCAATATGAGGTGAGGGAAAAACAGGCTTATGGAATATTTAGAAAAAAAGTCAGGGAAGAGAATTAGATAGTAAGGAAGTAAGTGAAGAAGGGAGAGTAAGGAGGTACAAGGAATGAAAAGGTACTTGTTCACATTTAAGGATATAGTTTATTCTATATTTGAGCAAGAGCAGAGCCAGATTTGAGCTAAGAAGTCTTTCAAAGTGGTTTTTGAAAGATGGGAGGGAGGGTATAGACCTGATGGATGCAGGTAAGGAGTTCAAGGCCTTAGCAACCTTGTTCAAGTACAGACAATGCCCAGCATATCTACAAGGCTTGTAGACAGACAGGTGTTTTTGGTCACTAGGTCACAGTGACCAACTAGGAACATAGTTGTGTAGACTGCTTTTTGGTACTGGACAGGCAGATGGATGCTGGATAATTTTACAGGTGGTAAAAAGCTGTGTATATGTTACTTGATGTGGCAGTTCTAACCAATTTAGGCTTTTCACTGCTGTACAGTACAGTGTTCTGAAAGGGGTATGTGCTGCAAATTTAGAAACTTTGTAATAGCATTGTTCAAGTTTTAATTTTTGTGAAGCTTGGAGGTTGTTAAGGATGGGAGCACCATAAAGGAGAGTTGGGAAGAAATAAGTAGTGAGACTGTATGTGTGGCTTACCTAAAGTTCAATAAAACGTATTTGATTCTAAATCGCAGAAAATTAAGGCACAAGTTACCTAGTAGATTAGTGTCCCAGTGTGGTGACTTCACTAAAATTTGGTTGACAGTTTGAAGTAGAGAGTTTTTAGCAAATGAAATACACTTTAAAGACAGAGAATTTCTAATCTGGGTGCCACAAGAATCCATGCTGGCAACAGTCCCTTTTACTTCCTTTGTAAGAGACACTTTGAAGACACATGTAGGAATACTAAATTCGGCTTATAGATATTGCATAAAATAAAACATTAGGATGTTTAATGATGCCACTATGCAGTACAGAAGGGAATGAGGTAGGATTTGCAGTTTGAGTTATGCTATCACATGTTGGGCTGCTTAGATTCATCAAAAAATTGAAGCCTTGTTTAGAAAACAGCAACATCAGTGGAAGAGTTTGGGAAGAACTGGTGTCTAGCAGCTTCTGAATTTGAAAGGGAACTGATACCTGTAATTTCTGATTAGGTTAAAGTAGACGAGCAAATGAAAATGAATGTGCTTTGGGATGCCGAGCAGGCTGTACTGGAGGACATTAATTCACTATCCCTCTTCATAGAAGACTGTAGAGACTCTTTGCAGAGTGAGCGCTGTCTGCAATCCTAGAGATGTTATTTAGACAGTGGTAGTGTCAGGCTGGAACCATTCAAGAGAAGGTCAGCTAAAATGATGTTGGAAAATATAAAATGACTCTAAAATGCATATTATGAGGAAGGAGGTGTGTTGGGTTGGGCATGCTGGTATTGCAATGCCTCAACAGAATCTTCCGTGAACAAGAAGTGGCATCTTTGGTAAAAGATAATGTGCAGAAAAAAAAGGAGCACAGTTTTAAAATGTGGTGGTTAGAGGATACTTGATTACTGAAATTCCAAAAATTGTTTTATGGTGAGAATCTTGATCAGCAAAAGCATAGTAAGTTCATACTTGGATGGAATTTGCAGAGGCATAGAACAGTCATAAAGCTGTTTAAGTGTTTAGCAGTATCACAAACAAGTAAGACGTAAACATATTATGTCAGGCAAACACAACTTGCATCTCACTCAAGTTCATATCCATCTTGGGCATGAACTGCTTATAATTGCTCCTAATTTCTTGTAGGTCAGGTGAACAGAGTATTCCAGTCCAACTATATATTTCAAGGTCTTGCCATCAACATCATTTTTGTGCAACTCCTATGAATTTTCCCACCTTATGTTGAAAACCAGCCTTTATTTTCAGCTTGTACTACTCTATAGGCTCCTAAAAACATGCTTATTAACCCCATTTTATCTTCTTTCCATACACATCATTACTCATGTATATGTCTTAGCCCAGTCTAGACTTGGCTTTTTTCATATTTCAAACCACATTATCTCCATTCCCAGCCTTGGCAGTAACATCTCAGAAATCACATATTTCCTCCTGGTACTTTCCTTTTTCTTCAGTATCTTGTAGTCAGGGGTACCAAGTTTGATTCCTTCCTGCTTTGTGTGCCTGTTGTGCGACTCCGAGCAAGGTACTTAGCCAGACAATGTTCCTAGGTCACCCCTGAAAAGGGACACTTGCATCCAGTGGATTTATCCTGTTAAAAATGTGTCCAATGTGCTTCCCCAATTAACTAATTAACTATTTATATTGAGTACTTTTGTCACGTCAGCTCTGCAGTGCAAACATTTTAGGGAAGTACAGTTTTGATTTTACTACTGTCATAATTCTGTCAAATGAAATTATAGTATTGTGACAGATATTTTTTCCCTAGTTACAAATGGTGCAGTTATCTTTCATTAGATGTGTGTTTCTGTGTAACTGTAATTCTGAACTGAAAACTTTATTTGTTGCAGGAAAAGATGGCATCTTTTTCCTCCAGAAGATACTTCCTTTCTTTACCCTACACGGATCCCCTATGAAGAATCTAGCATTTTCAGTAAAGTGAACATAGCGAATCCCGATTTTAAGATGTTTCCAGAATTCATCAAAGCCAGACCTCACTTGGTTACTCTTCACCCAGGACAGGTCATAAATGTTTTTCTGTTTTCTTTCTGTCTATATATTTACTGTTTTCTGCACTGCTGTGAAGCAGAAAGCTGTCTCTGGCTAGCATCTAATGAACCTCAGAATGTAGGCAGAACTAATAAGTGAGCAGCAGTGCATGGTGGATTGCATATGTAATAGAAAGAAGCAACATAATTTTAGGAACACAGACTTAGATAATAGAGAAAGTAGTATTTATAGTCTGTTTACAAATAGTGCAAAATGTGTCGGGTATAAGGGAAAATCTGAGTAAAGCAACGTTATGTTACGGCTAGTTATAACAGCTTCATTGCACATGGATTGATTTATTTGGGTTATGAATTTGATCAGCAATGAACAGTATAAACTTTGGTCCTGAAATGGCTTTCATTTATTTAGTTATTTAATTTTATTTTATTTTACATAGTTTATATGTTATGTAACTACATCACAGTCTGGACACAACTTAGCATCAGTGAGTAAGGCTCATGTGCAGGCTGTTTTAAAAAGATAATTGTTCAGAATTCACATGAGGAAGACGTCAGCGAGACAACAGCATAACAAGGAAGATTAATGTTGTGCTGGCAGAACTATGAAAAGAGTGGCCACATGAGTAAGTAAAATGAGAGCAGCAGACACTTGTCTATCAATTTTTTGTAAAGCATTTGTACTAGTGATTAGAGATATAATTTATCCCGCTTGTCCTAGGTGTGCTTCAGCACCTCCTGTTGTGGAACTTGATTGACACACATGCCACAGGAAGAACCTAACAGCATTCTCGTTAGTTGCCTAAGGCTCTCCCGCCGGTTCCTTTGAACCTGGAAAAAGCATTTGCTCTACTTCAAGGTCATTACAACCTGTGGAGCTCCTTTCTTTGTCACAGAAAAAGAGCCCAACTGCCTTGTAAAGGACCTCCTCTTTCTGCTGCTCCTGACTGTGTTCATATTTTTTCCATTTACTTCCCATGACTGTGAATAATTGTGGGAGTTGGGAAATACAGACTAGTCAACAGAGAGTTTCTTGTATAACCCCTATTTTTGCTTTACCCACCACTTTATGATATGATGCTTGAAGTAATGTTGCCACTGCATGCATGTACTGATCAAGCTTCTGTTACCTGTACTCATAATTATGAACAAAACCCCAATATATTTATTGCTCACCTGAGGTAGTTACCTTCCTTCCCTATAAATAACGATTGTCAGATTTCCAGAAAAGGAACATGATTTCTGATTATCGAGGTGCCAATATTCATCCCAGCAGCTTCAGACTTGGTGGTAAACTGCTTCACTGCACACTGGAGGTTACAGTCACTTTAGACTAAGATGACTAGTGTCATTAGCAGACAAATGCAACCCTGATTTCCCTTAACGGGAAACTCTTCAAATTTCAACTGTTCCTCGATAGTCTGTCCATTAAAATCATGAACAGAAATGGAGGCAAGCATCATCCTTGTCCGAGATACTACCTATGATTGTTTTATTGTACTTAATGCTAAAAATGCTGACAACTGTTCCTCTGAAAACATAGTGACCAGATGGTACACAACATCAGTCCTGGGACCCTATATTGTTGTAGAACCTTCCACAACATATTCCAGATTACAGAGACATATGCTTTATTCAGGTCCACAAAACATGAACACCATACTGAAACAATTACAGTATTGCGTAGAGGCAAAGTGTTGATGTACTGTTCTGCAGTCAGAATCAAATCCATATTGTTCCTCCTGGATTAGAGGCTGGACTTTTCTGTTAGTCTGATATTCACTTTTTCGGGTGAAGATGATGAGAATGGTACCTGTCTAAGTGGAACACACCCTCCTAACACCTCTTTGAAAATGGGGCTATACACCTCAGTTGGCTAGTCTAGAGAAACTGTTCTTACCCTCCTTGCAACATTGAAAAGGGATGCTAGACATGGCATCACAACAGTGTCCAGTCTTGTAGCCTTGCACAGTAGAACTTTTAACTATCACAGTGGGTGCAGTGCCATCAGTCCCTTCTAGCACTGCCTCCTGAAGGGAGGGCATAGGAACCAGGTCCAGGAGTTCCTTAATACATATTCCTTCTATTTCCCGAAGTATCCACAACACAGTCATTATTTCTTAATCCTTATTGATAACAGTCTGGACATTGTCTTGCCACCTCCTCTTGTGTCACCAGATAGTTTATTACAACCTTTTATAGGCTATCCCAGTGTCCTTCTTCTTGACGTCACCAAACTTCTCCCACATTTGGTCCCTCTCCTCTTTGATGCTGCAGCTGCTGCTTTCCATGCTTCTATATACTAGAAAAAACTAAATGAAAACTCCATCCAAGCTAGAGCTTCCAGCGAGTGACCTCCCAAACTTCCTGTAACAGAGGCACATGGGATATATGCAAATGACCCTTATGAACATCAGGTGTTTCAGCTATATGGCGATTCTGATTGCCCATGACTTTTACATTTGAAGTCGTTTTAATGGACAATTTCAGGCCAATTATTTGGCTATCACTTTTTCTCTGAGATGCAGTGGCCTCATAGTGAAAACAGTGAAGTTAAAGGAGTTAGGGGATGTTGTCACATTTTCTCATAATATAATAACCTTACATGCATTTGTAAGTACTGAAGTATCATTTTCAAGAACTTGTAGCTGAGTTAATGTGATGTGAGCTCAGATAAGTCAAGAAAGCATAATGGGCTTCATGGGGGGGGGGGGGGTTTGATCCAAGTGGGATAATTTGTGGGTACCATATGATAAGGTTGAGTAGCAGGCAGGCTGTGTAATACTGCTGTTTATCTGAATATTTGTGGGGCACAGCTCATTGCAGAAGCAGTGAACCGAATGTTGGTGTTTAAAGGAAGGATTGGGTGTTTCTGAGGGGATTATATTACAGTAGGATGTTTGAATCTTAAATATGCAGTACAAGCATTTATGTAGTAGTCGATAGAAGGATTGCTGGAGTAGGTAGGGCTGTTAGAGTAGAGAGATGAAGGGCTAGTTGAGCAACACTTTTATATAAAGAAGAGTCATTGAAGATGAATTAACAGGTGAAATTTCCTAGAGAGTTAAATGTTGGGTGGTTGTTTTAAAAGAGTTGGAGATGGGTTGGGATATGCTTAGTAGGGTCAATAAACTTGGACATGTTTTTGTAGCACATTGGCTTATTTGATGTCCAAGTGATTATATGAACTTGGGAGTGTTTATTGGAGGCATATGAGTTCACTCACTTACGGGAAGTGGAGAGACACAGGCTTTTTGAGATAGCTAATAAGGTGTTTGAAGTTGAGGTTTTGGCTGGATCTTATACATTCCTGCAAGGCTGACTGGAGCTGTTATGCTTAAGAAAGAGTAGTTAACTCATTACTTCTGAGTTACACCTCCAGATGTTTCTCTAATCACATCCTAGTGATGCCTGTAGGCATCAAATATTGCTTGTTCATATTCCAAAGCCGTGATACATGGAGTATTAGAAAATTTAATGTTAAAACATATATAACTTTGTTCATATATCACCCCTGTCTAGTGCTGATAGAGAGATATTGTTGATCATATAATATTTACTTATATTGTCATAAATGCTATGTTTTTCTAAGTATTTTAACAATCAAGTATCACAAACATAAGTGCTTAGTCTCCTATGAATCCTCTCAGCTGGATGAACAAAAGAGATTAGTAAGCTGTTTACAAAATATTACAAACTTAATAGTTACTCTGTCAATAATGCCTATACTAAGTGTACACCATTCTGAGTGAACAGACAACACTAACATAACTCACACCTTGTTCCTCCTAATTTTATTTTCCTACTGATATTCATGCAGCTTTAAATATTGACATGGATTTAAAAAGCTTACTACAAAGTGTAGACTACATGTACACCTAGTGTAATCTTTCTGAGTGACTAGAAAGCAGGCCCAGGAGAATGGCAGACAACCTTGATAGTAACGTAGAACTGCCTTATGTTCCGACGACGTCAGTTTTGACCAATCGGAAGGGTGAATGCTTTAGGAGTTGCATTCAATGTACTGACAATCTGTTAATGCTATACGAGCCGCATTTGGATACCTCTAACGTAGAAGGCAACGACGAAAATATTCCTAACATAACAGAAGACCTTAATCTTTTGGAATTAGACTTTCTCAAATTGAAGAGACTTCAGCTTCAGCGCCAGCACTTTGAGGTATGTCTGGCAAAGAGAATTGTACCGCGTGGGCTTCGCATACTTCAGATGCCCACGTCAGATAATGTATTTCCTGAGCTTTTATACAAATGGCAGCAACTCAACTTAGAGTTGAGTTTTAACTACATGCGTTTATTGATAGACTTCCATTCTACTGAGGAGGAGACTTTAAAGAAGTCTATAAATGATATCTATGAGCGTATTAGAGCAAAGGATGACAGCACTAACACTGACTTGAGACTTGATAAAGTGCTCGATAACGTTTCCCTTTTTGAGAAGCGTTTATTGGAGCAAAAGAAGACCAAAATATTAAGAGATGCCAAGGATTTCAAAAATAATAATGTTTTTACTTGGCCAAGGACTCATGATAATAGAACTTTTGTTAGTAATGCTAACAGGGCTGTTAATACGCCAGCAATGTCTAACAATGCAGTGGGACTGAGTAATGTAAATAATCCTGTTATATTAGAGAGGGTTGTAGATGATATGGCTTCAGGAGATAAGGTGAATTTACAACCTGCTGTTTTTGGCAATGTTTCTATACCTATTGTTGATTCAGGCAATGTACAGAATGTCAGTATAAGTGTAGGTGATTCTAATACTAATACTAGCAATGTGCATACTGATGCAGTAGTGAGGGTACTGGCCACTGTTGCTGTGAACCAACTTTCCAAAGCACAGGCTGCTTGTACCCCTTTCCCCATAGCACAGCAACAATATACTGCGAGACAGAGGTCCATGAGCAGGGGCCGTCAAAAAAGGAAAGGCTCAGGCAACGAACAGCACGGCCCAACTCTAAAGAAAATGTGGGAAAGAACTGGGATACGTTGATTATTAACATTTCAGGAAGGGTACTTACTGAATATGAGGTTGAGGTATTAAATAAAGGTCTAAGTTTTATACCTACTAGCAAAGGTGACTTAGTCAACTCTATTTTAGATGTCAAGACCTTCGTTAGAAATATACAACTGAAACTAGACTATGGCAAGGATGCCATAGGTAGGATGGATTTGGGATTTCGTCCTAACAGTGTGTATGTACCTCAGTTGCACCCTTTATTGGATGTCTTTTCTAGACTTGTTGAGGAAGATATTTATTTGTATTTTGAGACCGGGACTAAATCCAGATATGCATCTAATTTAAATTTTCATCAGAGACAAGCTCTGAATACATTAAGAACTGATACGTCCATTATTATTAGGCCAGCTGACAAAGGAGGCCCTATAGTAATAGTGGATACTGATGGTTACAATGACATTATGTGTGATCTTTTAAATGAAGAGATTTTTTATTTACGAGCTAGTATGGCTATGGTTACTGAGATGGTGTTCAATGTCTATAACATATTGGATGATCTATTGTTATCAGGGACAGTCTCCACTGACTTATATAATTATTTGAAAGTCCATAACCCAAGATTACCTATTATACAAGGCCTCCCTAAGGTGCATAAATCATTGTTAAGACCACCCATGAGACCCATAGTTGCAGGCCAGGGGTGGCTAACGGAACCGATGTCTGTTTATATTGAACATTTTGTTCGACCATTAGTAGAAGCAGTCCCACATATTTAGAGATAGTAAACACTTCTTGATTGAATTATATGATTATTTGAAACAACTTGATGATTCATGTGAGTACATATTAGTGACTCTAGATGTGGTGAGTTTATTCACCGTGATTCCGAATGATGTGGGGATTACATATATGCAGAGGTTTCTGAAAGCACATTCTTCCTTTACTGATGAGAAGATAGATATGCTGTGTTTGTTTATGGAGACGATATTACACAACAATTTGTTCATGTTTGGTGACTCTGTTTTTTTGCAGAGAGATGGCGTAGCTATGGGCACTCCGTGTGCCAATAGCTACGCCAACATTGTCATGGCATATTGGGAAGAGGATTTTCTGTTCAGGACAAATAAGTTTAAGGAGAAGGTGGGGTTTTATAAGAGGTTTGTGGATGACCTCTTTTTGATATGGCGAGGGGATGTTGAGTCCTTATTATTGTATGTGGAGGAGGTTAATATTTCTACCAATTTCTTGAAGTTTACCCTCTCCTACTCAAAGGAATCCATTTCCTTCCTAGATGTTGCCATGAATAGGTTACATTGTGGGCTTTTGAATACGTCCATTCATAGGAAGCTGTGTTATAAGAATACTCTGTTACACTGTCAGAGTATGCACCCCAAATATGTGTTTGATAATGTTCTGAAGGGGCAATTAATGAGAGCCTCAAGACTCAACCCCAGTAATGGAGGATACCAGGAAGAGTTGGTTAAGCTAAGGAACATGTTCCTTGAGAGAGGCTATACTGATCAAGTGTTTGACTACATGGTGCGGGATGTGGATGCCCTTAGATCCACTACAGCTAAACCTTATTTCTCTGAAGGAGCAGTGAGAACAGATGACATGAGCACTGAAGTAGCACAGGTGTTGAGAGCTCCTATATTTTATACCAAAGATGCAATACACATTAGGAATTCCCTAACCAAATACTGGAAGGTACTCAGTCTGGATCGTGAACTAAGTGAATTAGTTGGTCCAGAACCTAGGGTTGTGTACAAGAATAAACCAAATTTAAGAAGCATGCTATGCTATAAGAAGGTTGCAGGAGAGAGGGTGCAACATTTTGACTGTGTTTATAACACAATACCCTGTGGAAGGTGTAACCAGTGCGTAGCTATAGGTACTGATACTATTTTTGTTAATCCTAGTAATAAGTTGGTTTATGAGTTTAATACAGGGACTGACTGTATGAGCAAAAATGTTGTTTATTTAGCTAGGTGCCAAGCCTGTACCTCGTTTTATATTGGAAAAACTAATAGGACCCTGAGGGAGAGAATCAGGGAGCATTTATATCATATCAGACTTGGCACAGAAACTAATGACCTAGCTAAACATGTAAAGCGCCTAGGAGCTGAACATACTTTTTTATTTTTTGTAATACAGACAATCCATGAGAGCAGTAGAGGTGGTGATTTGATTAATTACACCCTAGAATGTGAGATGCGATGGATTATTAGGTGTAAGTCAGATAGCCCCCCGGGCCTTAATGAGAGGGTTAATATTAAACCCATACTCAGGAAAAGGAGATGTTTTAGGCCTAAGAGATGAAATATGGATAAACATAGTCATACATCCACCCCCTGAGATATGGAGATTTCACCTTAGTAAGCTTCCCATTAGCTATGCAGCATTTGTGTTATCATGAGCAGGAATAACTGGTTGTATAAATTGTTTTTGATAAATATTTTTATGCATTTAAGAGAGACTTCTATTTTTATCTATGCAGAGCAGTTTTTATTAAGATGCAGTAGATGTCATTCGATATTGGTCATGGCATACACATAAGAAGGACCCATTAGTCATACAGCATTTGTATTAGAGCTGGATTAACTCTTT
This sequence comes from Protopterus annectens, assembly GCF_019279795.1. Taxonomy (NCBI): domain Eukaryota; kingdom Metazoa; phylum Chordata; order Ceratodontiformes; family Protopteridae; genus Protopterus; species Protopterus annectens. The sequence continues at coordinate 1,240,469,632 of NC_056729.1, forward strand.
GCATATTTATGATTTGTTTTTATGCACTTAGAGATTTTTAATCATGTAGTGTAGTTTTTATTAGTATGTAGTAGATGTCATCTGATACCTGTTAAGATATGCTTTTAGGAGTGCCTTTGATGTCAACTACTATATATATATATATATATATATATATATATATATATATATATATATATATATATATTTATTTATTCTACGCAAGCATTTATGTGATTGGCTTATGTTTTATTAACATTTTGTCCTTAAGTGCATACATTCTATGCAAGTATTTATGCGATTGTTTTATGTTTCATTGACATTTCCTGTTCTTAAGTACATATATTTGTATATAATTCATGCATAGCTTGATTATACTTGTTTACATAAATTGTTTTTGTCCTTTTAATGGGATCGCATAGTCACTAGCACTTTATGTAGCTAACAGCTTTTGTATATTTAATTGTTAACCTCAACCAATAGGGTTTACTCAGTATGTATTTAAACTCTTATAGAGCAGTATGTGTTTGTACGTCTGATGAAGCCTGTAGGTGAAGGCGCTAACGTGTTTAATAAACCGGAGTTTTTCAAACTGCATTATTTTTTGTTCTGGAGTGAAGCTGAAGCTGCGTAACACTATTAATTAACGAGAAGTGTCTCTGAATTTAGAGGATTGCTGTTTTGGTTGGCTACACAGCGTGGACTTATTACGTTGGTTTTGGAATTATACTGCCAGCGACCCTGCATTCATTGGTGTGCTTAGTGTTTAATAGTTACTCTGTCAATATTGCCTATACTAAGTGTACACCATTCTGAGTGAACAGACAACACTAACATAACTCACACCTTGTTCCTCCTAATTTTATTTTCCTACTGATATTCATGCAGCTTTAAATATTGACATGGATTCAAAAAGCTTACTACAAAGTGTGGACTACATGTACACCTAGTGTAATCTTTCTGAGTGACTAGAAAGCACAAAAAATGTGATAAGAATGTTCTTGAATACATATTATGTACAATGTAGGCTTTATTGAGTGGTGCTGCGGTGGTGCAGTGGTTAGCGTTGTTGCCTCACAGCAAGAGATTCTCTCGTTCAATTCTCAGCTGGAGCACCTTCTGTGTGGAGTCTGCATGTCCTTCCTGCGGTCGAGTGACAATAAAGACATGCAGATAGGTGCGTACTTTAATGAGTGTGTCGTCTTTGAAGGTTGGGCGTCAGGCTGGCAACTCGGCATCGTACAAATCCACTGCCAGTCATTAGTGGACTGGAGTTTCGCTGTGGCGACCCCTAACCGGGAAAAGCCGAAAGACATTACTTTAGTGTAGGCTTTATTGAATCTGTCTCACTATGTATACCATGACTTATAAAATCCAGTTTAGGACCTAGAATCTAAAGAATACTAAAATTATAAAAACAGATTATGCTGAAAAGTTTGCCATTGCTACGTCTTTCATAACCATAGGTCTCAACCTCCAGTATGAGGAACACTAGCCATCATAAAGTGGAACAAATGGCAAAAATATGCAACACTTACTAGTGACTTACTACTAACCACTTCAAATAGGAAGGTCATATGATAGTTAAAATATGCTGGATTTAGTTATAAAAAAGATCTTTTTAATGAATTAATATGATTCATTTCTATTTACCATGGATAAAAAAATTCCTAACACTGAATGTGCGACAGACCCTGTCAATGTGGAATGTTGAGGAACATGAACTTTTTAAGATCCCAAATTGAGGTACACCGCAAGGGTGTAATCAGGCATACTCAGTGTACTCAAGTGAGTACATTTTTTTTCAGAGTATCTCTTGGAAACCTCAACACCCAAAAAACACAATGTTTAGAACTGTGCAAATTAAAATTTAGAGTGCAGAGGCATACAAAGAATGCTTGTATAAAAGGAATACAATTGTAAAAACAGCTTTTCATGGGAATAAATGGTAACAGTTGAAAGTAATGTATCACCTTCCTCCATGTAATGGGGGTAGCATTTTGAGGGTTGAGTCCATTTTTAAAATGCTAGGAGGGTGGTAGAGGCAGCAACATTAGGTTTCGGTACAAAATGTAAATTTCTGGCTGCGCCCCTGCACTGGAAAGGTTTGTTCATAACCCCTGTGGTTCTAGAGATATGAATATATGTTTGAAATGTGAGGACATAATTTGATTCTGTCAAAAAAGCTTAGGCTCTGCCCATTGGAAGTTACAGTGCAAACTTCCACAGCTCCATTGCTGGGAATGAGTTAACTAGGCATGTGTTGTTAGGTGTGGATATTACAGCACAGCAAGTTTGCAGAAGTTTTATAACCTCTAGTACCATCATGAAATATGCATGCAGTGCTTTCCTGAGCAGAACATGCAGTTTGGACTATGTATTACCAAAACCAGTGTCTTGTCAGAATCTTGGGGCTGCCACGGTAGTGCAGTGGTTAGCGTTGCCGCCTCACAGTAAGAGGTTCTCTGGTTCGATCCTCTGCTGGGGTGCCTTCTGTACGGAGTCTGCATGTCCTCCCTGTGGTCGCGTGAGTTTCCTCCGGTTTCCTCCCACATCCCAAAGATATGCTGTAGGTGGATTGGACACACTAAATTGGCCCTAGGCATGAGTGTGTGTGCCTTCTGTGGAAGGTTGGGCGCCAGGCTGGCAACTCAACACCGTAAAACTCCACTGCCAATCATGAGCGGACGGTGATCTGCTGTGGCGACCCCTAACCAGGAAAGCCGAAAGAAGAAGAAGTATCGTGTCAGAATCTTCATGTTATCCTGAAGCACTTGTGTTTATTTTATTTTGTTCTATTTTATTTTAAGGAAATTGGACTGCAGAGGTCCCTTTTTATTCACAACTTAGTTTAGAGTAAAGCTAAAATATACAATATACATTGTAGAGAAAAGGTAACACAACAACAAACAAAAACACAATGTACAGTATATTCACAGAGTATTATAGGTGGGATGTGATGCACATATACACAGAGGAAGCACAGCATTAGCACTGCTTTGTACTATACTGCAGAAAGCAGTCTTGTAGGTTAGTGCAAGCAGTAAGGTTAGTGACTCATAATCTTTAAAATCCACAGCAAAAATATTTACCTACTTAAGATGGTTAAGTTACACACCGGGTGCACCTGCATTCACCGTTGTTCTTTAACCACGTCCTCAGTTGTTTAGAGAAGGAGAAATATCAAGGGAGCTGATAAAGGAAGAAAGTTACAGACTGTGGGATGTAAGTGACAGAAAGCTCTGTCAGTACAGGCAGTAGAGAAAAGTGGGGGGTGTTAAGAGGGAGAAGAGTGGAAGTGAGAGATCTAAGAAGAAGGGAATACGATTTCACAGTAATAAACTTGTGTAGGGGCTCACAGTGCTGTACAAAGAGGAGTTTGTATAAAAGAGTGGTATAAAGAAAAGTAAGTCTGAGATGAATTGATAGCTGACATGATTGCTTGTTCAGAAGGTAATATTGAAGCTTCCTCCTGGCCCAAGCAGTAAAGCAACAGATGCAGTTCTGAAGTGTTTGGAGTTTCTGTAGATTTTTGGAAGAGGTGGAGCCATTGATATGTAAGGAGTACTCAAAGGTTGGCAGTAGTACACTCCTGACAACCACAAGCCTGGTGTACTTGCTGAGGAGGTTACATGTGTAGACAATAGGGGTAACTTTATTTCCAACGTGAAAGAGATGGCGTAAGACATCTTTCCTAAGATACGCTATGGATTGCAACAGTTTCAGTGGGCCATCATCAAGACCATAGTACCAGCTGTTACTCTATATGCTAAGATGCTCCAGAGAGCATTGTGTACTTTTTCTGATATTAACTATATTGATATTATTAATTGGATATTAATGCTAAAGCTAGACAGGGATACTTTGAGGATATTGAAGTCAAATGAGAATTAGGCATTATTGGTGAAGGTGCCGAAGTGAGCCATCAGTGTAGTGTCTGATATCAGAAGGTCATTCACCATCAGAGAACAAGATTGATGTTGTAATGGCATTCCAGAAAGGTTATTGATATATATATATATATATATATATATATATATATATATATATATATATATATATATATATATATATAAAATCCAAAGTGTAAAAAAAGTCTCACAGGCAAACTAATTGGTAAAAACTACAAGAAAACCTTAGCCAAGCTAGAGTTTTCATTGTGTGATACCTTAAACCTGTAATAAAGGCCTATAGAACATGTGCAAATGAACCCTTAAGGACATCAGTTGTTTCAGCTATATGGCTTCTGAATGTCCATAATTTTTCCCTTTTAAAGTCTTATGGACTCATTGAGGCCAGTAAAGCCAAACCCCACTAGCTGTGGACATGCATATTTTGGCCTTCTTATGACCTTGTTAGCACATCATAAGTGGATTGTTTGGTTATACTTCAGAAACACAGGGTCTTTAAATCCAGCTGATGTCCTAAACCATTAAGGTGTCTGCAAAATATCCCAACTAACATACAATCCAAAAATAAAAAGGTCACACAGACCTATAAGAAAAACCTAGCCAAGCTACAGTTTTCACTATGTTTCATAGCCACATGCATGTCCACAGCTAGTGGGGTTTGGCTTTATTGGCCTGAATAAAGACTTAAAAAGGAAAAAGTAATGGATATCAAGAAGCCATATTGGGTTTTGTTTGGTTTGTTCCTTTCTTCTGCAGGATTTGGTGGTACAGGGAACCATCCATCCTTTAACACTGTTTCAGTACTGAACAGGTTTCTATTCCAGGATGTTTCTAGTTCCCAAGAAGGAGGGGTCATGGAGACCCATTCTGGAACTCTCTTCTCAACACCTTTCTCAAGGCTCCTTCTTTCAGGATGTCATCTCTCTACAGACACTTTTCCCTGTTTTGCATCCTCACGCTTTTCTGGTATGCCTGGATTTGAAGGACACTTACCTCCCCATTCCTATTGACCCTTTCATCAGGATATTTTTTTTACACTTTTCTGTTTGTTCCTCTCATTATCTCTTCTCTGCTTTGCTTGTTAGACTTTCTACAGCTCTGAGGGTCTTTGCCAAATGTCTGCCCCCTGTGTTTGCCTTCTGCAGACTTGTGGGAATTCAAATATCCCATTAGTTTGATGACTTTTTGATTCAAACCCTCTCTCAGCAGCTCCTGCTTTAGGATCTATCCCTCACTGTCACAATCTCAAAAAGTATTTTGTTGAGTCCCTCTCAGGACCAAGTGTTTCTGGTTGGCAGGATTCAGACCATTCCAATGCTGGCTTGCCTTCCGTCTCCCAAGGTCCTCTCTTTGACTGCTTATTTCCAGTCCCTTCTTCCTCTTCCAGTCCTTCCTTCAGCGGAATTTCTCTGAGCTACAGGGTACAAGGCATCCACCATTCTCATGGTTCCCTTTGTCAAACTCAACATGAGAAAATTTCAGTGGTGTCTCATGACTGTTTGGCTTCAGCACTGCCAACCTCTGAAGTATCTGGTTCCTCTCTTGTCTTGTCTCAAGCTTGAGCTCTGCTGGTGGATTCATCAGATTTTCCTGAATCCAGGGCTGCCTTTTCAGGTTCCTCTCTCTGCTCAGGAGCTGTACACAGCTGCTTCTGAACACTGTCAGGGAGCCTCTTCTAACAGCTGAAGAGTCCAGGGTCTTTGGTCCCATCAACAACTGGCAGGCCATATCAGCATCAAGGAGATGCAGGCTTTTCACTCAGTTTAGGTTGCAGGGCCTGTAAAGGTTTTTACAAACAATACCGCCGTCATGTGGTACATTGACAAGCAAGGGGGCACAAAATCTTACCTTTTTGCAGGCTAGTTGTTCAGGCTTGGGATTTTTCTGTCCACCATCACTTGGTTCTTTAGGCAATCTACATTCCTTCAGAGCAAAATATGATGACCGACACTTTGAACAAGTCCAGGACAAATCCTCAGGAATGGATGCTTCACAGGGAGGTGTTTCTTGACATTGTCCATTGGTAGGATATTCCTCAGGTAGATCTTTTCACGTCCTTTTTGAGCTGATAACTTTCTCAGTTCTGTTCCAGAGTGCCAAGTCCCCTGGCTTGCAAAGTAGATGCCATGTCTTTTTCTTGGAAGGGGATGTTTCTGTATGCTATTCCCTCTTTCTCTACTAAAAAGGTCCTGTACAAAATTATGTGGGAGATGCCCAGAAATCTTGTTGGTGACTCAATTTTGGCCCAGACAGCACTGGACCCCTTTTATTTTATCTTTCCAGAGCAGTCATCACAAGTTACCCTACAGGATGAATCTTCTCACATAAGAAAAGGGATCCCTCATTCAACCTGATTTGTCCACCCTTCAGTTGACACTTTGGGTGACACGGTATTGATTCTTTTTAGAACCAGTGTTTTGAGAATGTGCTTCAAATTTTGCAGGAGGCCAGAAAACCCACAACTAGAAAATTGTTTGTGACTAAGTGGAAGAGATTTTTTAATTTGGTGTCTCAAGTATGACCAGGACCTTTTTCTTTCTGGGCTTCTACAGTCCTTTCTAATTTGTGTGAATTACTCAACTTTGGCTTGGCATATTCATCTGTTAAAAGTTCATTTGTCAGCCATTTCTGTTTCTGTCTTTGAATCCACCTTGGCTTCTAATTTTGAAGTCAAATATTTTTTTTTTAAAAGGCATTTTCATATTCGGTCACCAAGAAATCCAATTACTCCTTCTTGGGACCTTAATTTTGTTCTTGAGAATTTAGCTCAGTCCCCTTTAGGGCCTGCAGTTTCTTCTTCCCTACAACAACTTTGTACTTAAAGGCTTTATTGTTGGTGGCTCTTATATCAGCCAGGGGAGACTCTGAACTGCAAGCTCTCTTTTTTGCTTTTTCACTATGACAGGGTGCCTCTTCATACTAGTCCTTTTATGCCAAAGGTTGTTAATGATTTGTCCTTAAATTATACCATTTATCTTCCTTTTTTTCCCTTCTCCACAGAATCCTAGTGAAAGGGTTATTCACACCTTGAATTTGTATTTACTTAGCTCTGGTATTATTTGTACAAAACAAACGTATCAGAAAATCTGAGCAGCTTTTTGTTTCCTTTCATGCTAGGAAATTGGGTCTGATGGTATCTAAGCAAACCATCTCCTCCTGGATTTCTAAGATTATTTATTTTTGCTACTGTTTTCGTGGCAAGCAGCGTTACTTTTCTCTCTGTGGTCATTCTACCAGGCAGTCACTTCTTCTGGGGCTTTTTTTCAAGGGTCTGGATACTGCATCCATATTGGAAGCTGCTACTTGGTCCTCTGTTCATACTTTTACTAAACATTGCAAATTGGATGTCATTTCTAGGGCCAGGGTGGATTTTGCTAAGGCCATCCTTCATGGATTTTGGAGGGCTTCCTCCTTCCATACTTTACAGTAGCTTTTGCACCCTCTCAGGAGTAAGGAATACTGCAACAGTGATAAGGAAGGAAATTGTACAGTTGTGTAAAATCTTACCACATCAACAGATGTCCCACTTCTCACTGTTGCAGCATTCTGTCCCTCCCTCCTACCCACTGTTATTTCTGCTGTTTTTCCTTCAGGCTGAGAGATCTTTCTTCTTTTCATCCCTTCTTGGATGTACATATTATTACTCTCCCATGGAATTGGTCTAGTTCTTCTGGAGGACTTCAGTTCCGAGGATCAGATACTAGTAGTACATCATACATACCCCCAATGTACTATGCCCGGAAGATGTAAAGGCTTTGTTATGCTGGCCTGATGATTGGCTATCCTCGGCAAGATATTCCAGGAGCAAGGAATCCTGCAACAGTGAGAAGTACAACATCTACTGTTATGGTATGATCTTAGACAACTGTACTTTTTTGCTGGGAGAGAGCAATGCTCCTTAATTTGCTGTTGTCTATAAAGTTAATGAGCCAAAAAGGCTTTTGTCTTGTACCTGTACTTCAGAAAAAAAAAGATGCTGAAACTTAAGCATAACAACAGTCAAGCTTCTAGAAGGCTAGTATGTTGTAAGCTTGACAGGTGAACCTATGGTCACAGATAGTGCCTGAGTATAAATCTCTGTGACACTCTGGTGAACACTTTAGTGTGGAGGGTTTGCTACGTACCACTTACCATATGGGTTATGGTTGTGCACAAAGGCATTTAGATTTTTGTGTACTTTTTGAACACCTATAAAATGATCTGTCCACTTTATTTGAAAAGGGCTTGTACATAGCAATGTTCCTTATTTTACATTAGAGCAAATGGTTCATATTTTTCCTCTTTCCAGATTAGTGGTAAGGGAAAGTATGAAAGAAAATAATAATAGTATGAGGACTCAGTTGCTTCTTTGCTCAGATTCTGCACAGGAAATAGTGCCTCAGATGTGTGCCAGCTGTATTTTTGATTATACTGTAATGATGATTTCTAGACACGTATTGTGTGTGTTTTTCCCTTGGGAGTCTGTTGAAGATTTTCTAGTGTTCCAAATAATTGATTTGCTGTTACACTTTGAGTGACTTTTAGGCACCAAACCCCTTATGGCACATAAAATATCTGCTTGTCATTCTTGTAAAATAAAATATGTTTAGTTAAAAGCCATTACTTTTCTCTTGAGACAGTCATTCTGAAATTTCTTCTACTAGGCTAATGAGCCATAGCCCGAGAGCTAAAGTGAAGTATTACTAGTGGTTTTGTATCATTTGATGTGTGAGTTGGTACTTACAAAGAAAGGCTTATGTGCTGTAGGCCCTGTGTCTGTCTTTTATACATTGGTTTCTGGACTTCTGGTTAGCCAGGGTTCTCATGGTAATTTATATGCTTTGCTTTCAATACTGCAGGTAGTAACTCTGAACATAATGTGTTAGAAACAGTTTCGCAACCAGTGTAATAAAAAAAAAACGGTGCAGAGGTGAAAGAAATATGTTTAACTTCCTCATGAAGTGAAGTAGGTCGTATTATGCCAGTGCCTAAAACTTTATTTCATTAGAAAATCAGACATAATTTGTCATCACCATCTAATATGCAGTTTAGGCCTGTAAGATACTAAATGACTAGTATGCAATAAAGTTTGGTTTTACATATCTGTAATGAGTGGCAAGTTCATTTACTTTAAAATACTGTATGAATTAAAAATGTCTTAAACTTCATATTTTTGTTGTGTTTAACCCATACGTAGAACACTAATAGGTTGCTTGAGTTAGTGTTTTTAATCACATCTTCCTTCTGTACTGTGTGACATGTTGCAAAAAATGCTATTAATACTGCATCAGTTTGATGCTGATTTGATGAATTTCTCTGCCCCCCAGTTTCATAAGCTATTGTCTCCAGCTGTCCTCTGGGCTGCATGACTATCTGGCTTCCAGTCCTTTCTTTTGCTGTAACCTTCTGCCTCTCTATATTTTTTGCTGCACATCCCAAAATCAAGGTCGCCATGATTATATGTGCATATAATTATCATTGTTTCAGCTGATGACGCCAGTCAACTACTGGCACATGAAAAGTTGAATATAATAACTATCTTTTTTATATAAGTGAAGAGCCTGTGGTCTGTCTGTCTTTCTTCTCTCTGCCATATGTGACAGCGAGAAATGTTTGTAGCACACTGTATATTTGGGTATCATTGTTAGCCCTACTGTCAGTCCTCCTGCCCGATTGTCATCTGTGCTCATGTTATGTGGAAGTAGCGTACAAGGAAGTACTCACAAAGCAAGACAAGTATATAATTAATTTTACTCTATTTCAGTTTTTGATTGATTTCTTCCTTCCACAGCAACAAAATAACGTTGGATGGTTATAGTTTCAAGTATCGACACTGTAGCTGACCTTATGCTGCTCTGTCTGTAGGTATTATATTCTGTACAGGAATCTGCCCATGAGGCAGTTAATATTATGACCCAAAGTGTATTTAAAGAATATCACTAGCTGTAGATAATAGTACGGTTTAACTACTAGTTTGGAACTTATTTGGCAATGTGATAATATAAGACTGAAACCTTATTACTCAGTACTGCTGACTTCTTGATGCAAATTAGTGTTGTGGTTATTTTAATAGTCTGTTACAGTTCCTACTACTTATATTGTTTTGATTTACTGTAGTAAAAAATAAGAACAAATAAATGAAGGGCTCACTGGCTAGTTAAAAATACCAGTGGCCTTTTCTGTGCTTGCATTTTGTGTGTTTGTTCATTAATGCATTATTAGACTGCCAGCTTAATGGTACAAATTCAAGTAGAAGCCAATGTCTTCCTCAGCAGTCTGTGAGCAGAAGGCATATCCATTACAGAATGCACACATATTCACTTTTACACAGCTCATGCACCTACAGATAGTTTAGAGATTCACCAGTTCACTAGTGGGAATAGTTGGAATGTGATAATAACCTGGAGCACCCAGCAACAAATTCTTATGAACACAGGGAGGGATTCCACACAGACAGCATGCAGGCAAAAATCAAACTGGTTTACAAACCAATTTCATAATGTTCTTCATGTTTCACTGTTGCAGTCATTACATTAGGGTAATCTGCTGGCAGGTTGTCCTCAGTCGGACTGAATTCCAAAGTCTTGGGTCCTGCGTCGGTTGCTATCTTTTCTTCCATGACGTCAGGGGCATAAAACATGCAGCCGATGCCATTTTCTTTAGTCTTTCTTGCTGCGTGGTGCCCGAAGCTGAAGCATTTCGCAAGTGCCGGTCGGCCGACTACTGAAATATTCACGTTTGAGTTTCAGAACTGAAGTCTTCAACAAAGCTAAGTACCCCGTTGGGAAAACTTTTTCCTTGCATTTTACTGATGTCAGAAAAAGTTAATAATTGTATTACTTGTGTGAAGCAAATACCTCATAAGGATTTCCATTTATACTGTATTCCTTGCCTAGGCCCTGACCACAACGTGCCTGGCTGTCGGTTTTGTGCTAGATCTAAACAACGCACTATTAAGCGTCGGTATATTTTTGCATCTAAGTATTTTGACAACAGATTTAACTACCCAGAAATGTCGTCGGATAGCAATCCGACTACCGGAGTACATAAAAAACCGCAAAGAAAAGAACAGAGAAAGGCAGTCGAGATCCAAAACCGACGACGAAGCTTCTCCTATGCCAGTCGCCGGTTCGCCGGTACTCAGTGAGGTGCTTTCGCAGCCCCGGATACCCGCTACCTTCGAGTCACAGGCCTCTACTGACACCCATGTGGAGTCAGGCAAGCCGCAAGATACTCAAGGTATTGGACTGACGGATGTATCTCCCTCAGATGGGTCCAGAGCCGCTGAGCAGGCACCAGCTTCTGAGAGTGTATTCAGACCTCAACATTTTTACATCAAACCGACGAAAGCTGCAAAACCAAAGGCAAAGACACCTAAAACTAAAAAAACGATGCCTGAGCCACGTGCACAGGCCTCTATGCATAAAAAACAGATGATCAAAATGGCTGAAGACCTTATTACCTTGATCAGGGGTACCCATCCCCCTCCAGATAAGAGGCCTAGGCAAGACACTGACTATGAATCTTCAGATCAGGTTTCTATTTCTTCTGATTCCTCTTCTGATCAGGAATTATCTTTACCTCCTTATGAGGATTCTGATGCTGAGGAATCTATTCCATCTGCATCTCCTCCTGAGGATTATTCTTTTGGCAAAACCTTGCATACTTTGAGGGAGCATTTTCACTGGGAGAGTCTAGACTTCTCAGAATCAAAAAAGAGGCTCAGGGATTTCCTCATTCTCCCTCAGCACAAGCCTTTAGCCATTCCCCCATTCCCCCTGTGTTAAACATTGTGGATGATGTTTTTTCAGAGTCAAGCCTGACCCCTGACTCTTTACCTCCGGCTCCCAGTAAGCCTGACAAGTATTACAGGGTCCCTGACTCTCATAAATTTTTATTTAGAAGCCCTGCTGCTGATCCTGAAACTATTTCACATGGTCATAAGGGAGTTAAGGCCTCAACAGCAAAAAACCCTACTCCCTCCGACAAGAGATTCCAGGGAGCTGAACAGATGGAGAAAAAAGGTTTATACTTCTGCAACCTTGGCAATCGGGGCCTTAAACTGTCAATTTCATATGCTTAAGTACCAACAACATGTTATGGGATTGCTGAAACAGAAAATTATGTTGATTTCAGAATGTGCAGAAAATAAGGAATTGCAGGAATTATTGCATGCAGCTGAACATGTTGGAAAGCATACTTTGCAATGTGGTTTTGATTCTTTAGAGGCCTCCTGCAGGGCCGCATTACTGTATCTGTGATTAGAAGGCATGCTTGGTTAAAGGAACAAAATTTGCCTGATCATGTTAAATCTAAATTACTAGATGCACCTTTACAGCATGATTCCCTGTTTGGTATTAAGGCAGAAGAGGTTTTAAAGAAAATGGAAGACAAAGCTAAGTCTATGCAAACTGTTAAAGATTTTTTTACAAGTGCAGCCACCTAGATTCAGTAGACACTTGCCTACAAAAAACTGGTCCTTTCCTGTATCAGACAGAGCTCAAAGGAACAAATCCAGATGCCCTAAGGATTCCAGGTGCCAAGCTCAAGACTCATACAGGTCAAAGCAATGGGGCGCATCCACCTCCAAATCTGGAGGAGATAAAGCGCAAACTTACAGAAAGCAATCCCAATTGCTTCCCTCTGCCTACACCAAGCATTTATCTTTTGCCAGCACCCATAGGGGGAAAATTAGCACTTTTTGCTCAAAATTGGCAATTAATAACCCAGGACAAGTGGGTACTGAACATTGTATCACAGGGATACAGATTCCATTTTCTCACACTGCCAATGACAAATGGTTGGCCAGACCTGCCAAAAAACCAATGGGCAGAGGCACAGAAACAGGTTACGTCCCTCATCGATATGGGGGCCATTCAGATAGTACCAGAACAGGAAAAAGGACAAGGTTTTTACTCAAGACTGTTCTTGGTACCCAGAAAGGACGAGGCCTGGCGGCCAGTACTGGATTTATCGATTTTGAACACATACCCGGACATTACAAAATTCAAAACGCTCACTTTGCAACAGCTTCTACCCATGCTGGGCAAGAATGCTTGGCTGGTGACATTAGACCTAAAAGAGGCTTACCTGCATGTCCCAATCAGACAGTCGTGCAGAAGATACCTCAAATTCAAGGCTGGCTTAATGCATTACCAATTCTCTGAACTGCCCTTTGGCTTATCTACTGCACCCAGGGTCTTTACAAAGTGCCTGGCACCAGTAATTGCATTTTGCAGACAAAGAAGTATTCAAATATATCCTTACTTGGATGACTGCCTCATTCAAGCAGAGAACAAGTACACTCTTCTACGACACCTGGCATTTGTGAAAAGGCTTCTAGCATGCCTAGGGTACACAATAAACTAAAAGAAATCACAACTGGTACCCTCTCAAAAGATAATTTTCCTGGGTGCAAGCTTGCATACAACTGCCCAGATGGCTTACCTCATGCCAGACAAACAAAGGCAACTGACTAATTACTTCAAACTGATGGCAACAAAAACCCAGTCTTCTGCAAGACAAATTCTGCGGGCTCTGGGCTTCATGGCATCCTGCATCCTACTAATTCCATATGCAAGACTGCATATGAGGAAACTTCAATGGTACCTAAAATGTTTATGGAGTCAGCATTCACACAGTCTGGAAACAATGATTCCTCTCATCCCCTGCCTGCAACAGGAGTTTCTATGGTGGGCAAAGGCCTGTCACCAAAACATGGGGTATCCCTTCACTCTACCCCCTGCCAGCCAAACCTTAATGGATGCATCAGATTATGCCTAGGGGGCTACATGGCAGGAAGATGCATTCAGGGCATATGGGCACCAAATCAAATGCATCTACATATCAACCAGAAAGAGATGCTAGCCATTCAAAATGCCCTAACAGCATTCAAGGACTTACTTCATCCAGGACAACTACTGATAAAGACGGACAACACCACAGTTATGTGGTATATAAACAAGCAAGGGGGTACACACTCATACCCCCTTTGCAGATTAGCCATGGCACTGTGGGACACAGCTTTGACCTTCCAAATAAATCTTCAAGCTCAATTCCTGCCAGGAAAACAGAACACTCTGGCAGATGATTTAAGCAGAAACCTTATGGATCCTCATGAGTGGAAACTAAATCCACAAGTATTCAGCATAATAACAGAGAAATAGGGGAGCCCAGACATAGATCTGTTTGCCTCTCCTCAAAATTATCAACTGAAAAGATTCTGCATAAGGACTTGTCACAGACAAGCATGGAAAGTGGACGTCCTATCTTTCAGTTGGAAAAACCTGTTAGTTTGCTCCTTTCTTCTTCTGCCTCTTCTACCCAAGGTCCTCCTAAAAGTCAGACAAGAGAAGCCAAAGATGATATTAATTGCTCCGGACTGGCCTCACCAATACTGGTACCCAATCCTAAGGAACTTGTCTCAATACCCAACTTGGACCTTGCCACAAAGACCACAACTACTGTCCCAGCAAAACAATCAGATCCTGCACAATCAACTACAGACTCTGAACCTGGCAGCATGGCTAATCATGTAATCATACCAACGACACCTCTCCGTAAAGCTGTGGTGGATGTCATTTTGGAAGCCAGAAGGCCTAGTACTAGAAAATCTTATGCTGACAAATGGAAGAGATTTTGTTCTTGGAATCAAGCACAAGGAACTGATACAGCAGAACCACATATTCCTCAGATATTGCAATACTTAACTGAGATGCTTGACAAAGGCCCATCTTTCTCATCAATCAAAATCCATGCCTCTGCCATTTCGGCTCATTACAATACAGAGCCACCAATCTTTTCTCACCCATTACTAAAGCAGTATCTTAGAGGAGCCAAAAACCTAAGACCTCCTAGAAGATCACCATTACCTGCATGGGACCTCAATTATGTGTTGGAAAAGCTCACCCTGCCTCCATTTGAACCAGCCACTACGGCTGGTATAAAGTTCTTATCATGGAAGACAGCCCTGCTACTAGCAATTACTTCAGCAAGAAGGGTTTCAGAGCTACAGGCCCTCATGGCTGTAGAGCCTTTTATCGTATTTTACCCGGACAGGGTGTCTCTGAGGACAAATCCTACTTTTATGCCTAAGGTGATTTCCACTGTGGCTCTTAACCAAACAAGCCATCTGCCAACTTTTTATCCAAATCCACAGAACAAAGTGGAGAGAATTCTGCATTCCTTGGACGTACACAGACAGCTAAGATTCTACTTGAGCAGGACAAAAGCTCTAAGAAAAACTGAGCAATTATTAGTGTCATATGCTGCAGGATCAGAAGGAAAGGCCATCTCAAAGCAGACACTTTCAAAGTGGATAAGCTACTGCATCCGTTTCTGCTACTCACACTATGGTAAACCTGTGCCCATGGGCATTAGGTCTCATTCCACCAGAGCTGCAGCTACTTCAACAGCCTTTCTCAGGGGAGTACCAACCAAAGACATTCTAGAGGCTGCTACTTTGAGTTCTCTTCACACCTTTACAAAGCATTACAATTTGCCTCTCTACTCTAAGTCCAGGGCAGGCTTTGCCATTGTAGTGCTGCAGGGCCTTATAGCCGCACCTAATGCTGTTTATCTCCAGCCTCCCAACCATAGCTTTGGGATTCTACCCAAATGTAATGACTGCAACAGTGAAACACGAAGAACATAGTACAGTTGTGTACACTTACCACAAATGTAGATGTTCGAGTGTATTCACTGTTGCAGTCCAGGTTACCCTCCCGCCATCCCCCTGACATTCTACAGTTTATCCTTCCTTCTTAGTCTTCTACAACCTATGTGGTGTATTTGCTTGTAGATGAAGGTAAAGTTTATATTGATGCATTTATATATATATATATATGTATATAGATATATTTATATATATATGTATATATGTATATAGATATATACATATATATATATATATATATATATATATATATATATATATATAATTTTGCTATCTTTTTGGGGGCACCTGACATCGGGGGCAAGAAAAACTAAAGAAAATGGTGTTGGCTGCATGTTTTATGCCCCTGACGTCATTGAAGAGAAGACAGCAACCGACGCAGGACCCAAGACTTTGGAATTCAGGCCGACTGAGGGCAACCTGCCAGCAGATTACCCTAATGTAACGACTGCAACAGTGAATACACTCGAACATCTACATTTATGGTAAGTGTACACAACTGTACTTTTTTCTTTCTTTCTAGATTTATAGATATATTGTTTGTTTGTTTAGGTAGGTGGGCGGGCTACTTGTGTCCATTTTCTGCAGTTTACTGTTTACATAAATGCTGACAAATGCTCAAATAACATTACAATGCCTTTGCAAAGAGTGCAAGAATGAAAGGTTAAAACTTGGCAACAGTAAATTTATATAGTCATTAAAATTACAGACTATTTTTGTATTCCCTGAATTTACAGATTTTTGGCAAGTGTTGATGTGAAGTTGTTCAATCTTGCCGTTCTTTCTTGACTGATGGGTTCGGAGCCAATCCATCAGCTCTGGTAAGGCCATATGTAAAGCTCAAGGTCTTCCAGTAGCTCGAAGCCAAGCCCATATCCCATGATGCACTGTGAATTACCCCAGATCTAGTTTGCCGCGGCATCTGATCGGAGGTTCCAGTGTATGCTCTGGCCAGTAACTTTTAAAAATGTTCTATTTACAAGCTTTCTATATAGCTTTTTCTAGTTGTTTCTATATCTAGTTAAATTATTAGCTTCTATAGCTTTCCCCTTCCTGTGTGATATCTTATTCTTGATATTTAGTGTTTAGATAGTTGGCCTTGTTCTTTTCGGCCTAGTTGAACTGAGTGTGTTTTGATAGTATTTTGAATTTTGATAGTATTTTGCATTATAGTGTAAGTGTTTTTTGCTGTGATATTTCGCTAGTTGGATTTACTCTTAGATAGTTGGCCTCGTTTTTTGTTTTTGTGGCAGATGATAAGGACAAGCACCCCAAGTCCGGGTTTAAAAATGACCGGACTGTAACCAAAAAATGTCAGTCACTGATGGGCATATTACATGTCTACTGTTTAGGGGCTGTCCACCTTGTGCTATATGCCATTCCTTTTATTCTAGGGTGCTTTTGGAGAGGAAAAAGAAATTGATGGATAGGGGTTTGCTAAAACACCCTTTCCAAGAGGCATTGAGTGACCAGGATGTTGCCAGCAAATCCTCTAAGTCCTCAAAATCATCTACCAGATCTAAGGACTCACAAAAATCGAAGTAAAAAAAATCTGATGAGACATCGGCTCCACTGGTTTTGGAGCCGACTGTCTTCTATTTTCGAAACCGGCCCACAGCCTTGGAGCCAGTATCCAAAGTGCCTCAGTCACCACCATCGGTGCATTCATCTAGATCATCTGTCAGCCTTTCAGATTTTGATATGGACCGATTGGTGCAGAAGCTTTTACAGGCACCAGGCCTTGCTACATTGCTGTCGGCTCTGACCCAAGCGACTTCGGAGCTGAAGACCACTACTCCTGCTTTGGCTACTCCTCCTCTGAGCCGTATCGGCCCTTCGGAGCCAGAAGAAGCAGACCTGCTGATTGTGAAGCCTTTGGAGCCGAGACCTGCTCCAGTGTCTTCGGCTCCATCTACTGTGCCATCCTCTGTGCCAACTGGGGACTCGAGGAGCCGACACTCTCCAGTCGGATCTGGAGAGGATAGTTGGACAGACTTGGTGCCGACTCTCCTTCTCGGGACTTCGGCTCGGATGAGCTCGGCTCCTACCTCCATCTCAAAGCCCACTGCCTTGGTGCAGGAGGGTTTGATGGTTCCCTCGGATCCATCGGTTTCTTCCCATTGGAGCCATGGTGCCTTCAAAGCCATGATAAGAGCCCTGTCTCCAAAGACATCCTCGACTTCAGGTCTTACTTCCTTGTCCCCTAAAGCACCTGTGTCTGCTTCTGCTTCCATCATTCAGGCTAAGCGTAGAGACCCAGAGCCTCAGGTAGCCTTACAGGGTACCCCTTGCTCTTCCGAGACCTCCCCAAAGGCTCCCACTGAGGAGGTCCCCAGGAAGAGATTGTGCAAGAGGAGACACTTGGACTCCCCACAGGAATCTTTAACATTGGACACTTTCTTAAATGAGTTAGAAGGGTCCCCACGGTCCCCCTCTGAGGATATCTCCTTTGCTGAGACACTTGAGATCCTTAGGCAGAGGGGTAACTGGCAGTCCAAAAGCCCTACTGAGGTTGAGTCAGTTCTCCTGAAGGCTTTTGGGTCTTAACCCTCCTGTAGTTGGTTTCTCGAAGGGCGTGGGAGTCACCAGAGTCCATGGAGCCTGTCCCTAGGAGGCCTAATAAGTTTACTTCAGCCCCACTGGACAAATCCTTCTTATCCAAAGGAGTCCCAGTTGATGCCATGGTGATGGCGGCGGCCACCAAAAAGGAAATGTCTGAAACTTCCTCATCTATCCATCCTCCTCATCTATCCATCCTCCTAATAGAGAGTCTAGGATCATGGATAGATAGGGGAAATGCATGTTTAGTTCAGTGACTTTTGCTCTCCGTTCACTGAACTACTTGACCCATTTTGCCAGTTTGCAGATAGATCTCCTTAAGGAGTTGGGAGATACTGTTTCGGGTACAGTAGCTGCAAGAACTTCTGACAAAGTTGCTGCCCAGCTTTCTACTCTAAATTCTATTGTCAACTCGTCCATGTATCTCATATCCTATGCAGCTGATGGAACGAGTAGAGCAGCGGGTACAGGAGTCGCTCTTAGAAGACATTCCTGGATGTGCTTGTGTTTTTTTGCGGAGCCTTTCAAGTCATCCTTTAACACCCCCTTTGATGGCTCATCCCTGTTTGGGCCTAAAGTGAAGGAAACCTTGACCAGGTGTGAACAGGAGGGAAATACTCTGTCTGCTGTCGGAGTCTGTTTTTCCACCCCTACCCGACCTTATCCCAAAGGTCAAAGGGGAGGAAATATGTGGTTCTGGAAAGCCCAAGGAGCCTTTCCAAAGGGGAGGAAAGATGTGGTTCTGGAAAGCCCAAGGAGCCTTTCAGAACACACATGGTGAATCCCCTTCCAGGGGCAGAGGAGGGGGTAATAGTGGAAGACGTCACCCTCGCGGCACAGGGGGTCCACAACATCAGGGTGACAGAGAGCACTTCTCTGGGCAACCCTATCAGTGCTCCTGAAAGGAGGCCTGACTGTCCTGCTCTGGAGGCAGTTGGGGGTCACTTATCTTTGTACCCAAACGCCTGGCAAAAAAATAACACAAAACACCTGGGTACAAAGTATCATTTTCAGAGGCTGCTTCATACCATTCACCACCCCCCAGTCCATAAGGAGAATCCCGGACATTCCACCCAGTTACAGGGAACAAGCAACTATAGAGGTCTGAAAGTTGCTGCAAAAAAAGAGTCATCCAGCCAGTCCTAGCAGACCAGACAGGATCTGCAACTTACTCAAGATTCTTTTTGGTTCTGAAGAAAACAGGGGACTGGAGACCTATTCTGGACCTCAGCAGACTCAACCAATATGTAAAGAAGGAGAAGTTCTGGATGGTCATGCTTCAGTCTATTCTTCCCTTCTTAGGGAAAGACAATTAGATGTGCTAGATAGATCTCAAGGATGCGTACCACCACATAAAGATGGCCAGACCATCCAGAGTTCACCTGCGTTTCCGGCTGGGAGACAATCATTTTCAGTTTCGAGCCCTGCCCTTAGGTCTCACTACAGCCCCCAGAGTGTTCAAATGCATGGCAGTGGTCACGACTCACCTGAGGTGGCTAGGATACCAGGTGTTTCCGTACCTAGACGATTGGCTCATTACCGCCACCACCAGGCATCAGCTTATTCAGGCAAGGGAGTACACTCTGTCGCTCTGCAATCATTTAAGTATTAGTCAACTCAGAAAAGTCTGCCTTGTCACCATTGCAGCATATCATTTTTATCAGGGCAGAGCTAGATACCTCAACTACCACTCTAAGGCTACCAATTGAAAGAGTCTTTCTTCTGCACCAGCATGTCAGCACATTGATATCGAAAGATACACCAGCTCCAGAAGTTATGAAAGTATTGAGTATGATGGCTGCAGCAATTCTAGCCATTCCATTAGAAAGAAAGCATATGCTGATACTTCAATGGCTGTTGTTCACTCAATGGTCTTACCAGGAACTACCCATGGACCACACAATATTGATTACGAGCTCTTGCAAGAAAGATCTCCAGTGGTGGTTGATGTCTCTTCATGTCAACATAGGACGCCCCTTTGTTCTACCCCCTCCAGTAGCCATCGTGACAATGGACGCTTCCCTGATAGGGTGGGGGAGGGGCATTTTCAGGGAAAGACCACCCAAGGCGCATGGACCGATCAGGAGTCACACTTGCATATCAATGTTCTGGAGATGAGAGCAGTACTTTTGGCATTGCAGTACTTCCAGGACTCTCTTCCTCTAGGAACGATTGCGATTCAAACAGACAATATGTCAGTGGTCTGGTACTTGAACAAGCAAGGGGGAACCAGATCTTACCCCCTTTGCTGAGAAGCCCTCAGAGTTTGGCAGTGGGCTGTTTCCTCCCAGCGCTTTCTGTTGGCACTGCACACCCTGGGGAGATCCAACGTGATAGCAGACAAGCTGAGCAGGGCAGCCTTATTGCCACATGAATGGTCCCTCAAGAAAGAGATTGCGGACAGGATTTTCTGCAAATGGGGACAGCCTTGCTGCAACCTTTTTGCCAGTCACATGAACACAAAATGCAGAAGCTACTTTGCCCCGATTCCCCTTCCGGGAGAAGCCCCGAGGGACACACTCATACACGATTGGCCCCCGGGCCTCCTCTATGCATTTCCACCAATCCCATTGATACCCAAGGTTCTACAGAAAGCAAAATCCCTGAGAAGGACCATCATCCTTATAGCCCCTCATTGGCCTCGGCAGATTTGGTTTCCATTCCTTCAGCATCCTCTCTTGGAAGATGCCTGGATTCTGGACCCAGTTCAGACCTTCTGACACATCCGTCTGGGGACCTTCATCCCTGTCTGCAGTCATTGAAGCTGACAGCTTGGCTGCTCCAGTTCCCCTCATAGCCAGGCTTCATAATTTTTCCAGTGAGACAAAACAGATTATTTTGTCTTTTCATAAGCCGTCTGCTAGAAGATTGTATCTTAGTAAGTGGAAGAGATTTGCCATGTGGGCCTCTAAGCATAATATTGATCCTCACCAAGCCCCCTTGACATCCATACTAGAATTCTTGACTATGATTTTTAATAAAGGAGTGGCAGCAGCAACCGTTCGAGTCCAGTTGACTGCTATATCTAATTTTCATCTTGGGATTGACGGGTTAAATATGTCTCGCACGTTATCCAAGGCCTTTTTCAAGGGGACATTTCATATGAGACCATCTGTGGAAATCTCCCCATTCCACATGGAATCTCAATTTTATGCTGTCACGTATAATCCTTCCCCCTTTTGAACCAGCATCATCTTGTGACCTAAAATATTTGTCATGGAAAACCATATTTCTGGTAGCTATTACTTTTGCCAGCAGAGTGTCAGAGCTTCAGGCTTCATCGATCAGCCCTTCTTATTTGATTTTTCATGCTGACAGAGTATCACTTAGGACAAACCCCTCCTTTCTCCCCAAAGTTTGTTCAGAAACCAATATCAACCAAGTTTATTGAGTTACCAGTTTTCTTCCCTAATCATTCCAATAAGTTGGAGTATATGCTGCACAAACTTGATGTTCACAGACAGCTCAGATTTTATTTGGATAGAACAAAAGATATTCGGAAATAAGACCAGCTCTTTGTTTCATTCTCTTAATCCAGGAAAGGTAGACCAGTGGCTAAAACAACTTTGTCTAAATGGTTATTTGATTGGATCACCTTTGTCTATTCAGCTGCGAATGTCTTTGCAACACAAGATTAAAGCTCACTCTGCCAGAGCAGTTTCAACATCTTCTGCATTCCAAGCCAAACTTCCCCTTGATATCATTTGTGCAGCAGCCACTTGGTCAAAACCTCATACCTTTATCACCCATTACAAAGTTGATAAGGCCTCCAGGGATAGGGCTTCCTTTGGATCTACGGTCCTGAAGAATGTACTCCCATGAGCCACCCGAGGTTGATGGTGCTAGGGACGCTACCCATCAGTCAAGAATGAACGGCGAGATTGAACAACTTCACATTAAGAAGTTACATACTCACCATAACGTTCCATGTGAGTTGTTCATCTCACCTTCATTTACGTCCCTCCCTCCTGACTGATAGCTGACCGAGATGTTGGTCTCATCCTGGTTGCTCAATGTCTTCTCCCTTTCCACAGGGAGATAGCTAGTTTATATGGTTATAGTACATGCAGCAAACAAGATCTGAGGTATTCACCGTGCATCATGGGATAGGGGCTTGGCCTCGAGCTACTGGAAGACCTCGAGCTTTGCATATGGCCGTACCAGAGCCAATGGATCAACTCCAAACCCATCAGTCAAGAATGAAGGCGAGATGAATAACTCACATGGAACGTTATGGTGAGTATATAACTTCTTATTTTCTTCCATTTGTTTAATGAAGTCAGCTTTGATTCTATTGTCTTGATATGCTGCAGTGTTATTTATTTAGCCACTCATTAATTTCTGTCTTTTTGCCCGTTTGTTCGGGTCTACTTTGATCCATCAAATTAACGTCTCAGTGAAACTCAGTTTCGCGAAAGTGCATTTCTCTGGAAATGCACTTTTGCGAGACTACAGTTCACCGAAGAAATAAAAAAAAATACACTACACTAAATTATGCAGGGGGGCAAGCCCCCCTCCACCCCCACACCCCAGGTACTAATGTATACTAACTCCGAGATCGCAGTACAGTGGGGAAATGAGAAAATTTCCTTATCCCCACTGTACCACAGTCCCTAACAGCAACCTCGGTGAACTGTAGTTTCACAAAAGTGCATTTCCGAGAAACTGAGTTTCATTGAAATGTTAATTTGATGGGTCAAAGTAGACCTGTTTATTCACATGCTATCTTGACAACACAAAGCTAAATGGAAGCAGATGTCATGGTTCGGTGAACTGTAGTTTCACAAAAGTGCATTTCCTGGAAACTGAGTTTCATTGAAATGTTAATTTGATGGGTCAAAGTAGACCTGTTTATTCACATGCTATCTTGACAACACAAAGCTAAATGGAAGCAGATGTCATGGTTCTTGTAGTTTATTCACCCTGTCTAATTTTGTTAGATGAGTACACCACTTTTCCTTCCTTCCTTTTGGCGTTTTAGTACCCATACTGTGTTCATGTGCCTATCGTTTTTCTTTCTACTCACCCCCAACCTACTGCTGGCTTCTGGCTATCAACCCGACACACCCAATCCACTCTCCTCCCCAGATACCATCATAGCTTCACTAGACATTTCTGTTTACCGGATGGGCCCCCTGACGTCTAGTGAAGTTGGTCTTAACAAGAGAAATTCTAGATCTGGGGAGATCTAGAAGTCTGACAATTAGTCCAGAGGGTTATGTCTGTGAGCTGTAAATGAGCTGTTTCCTGTTGTCCAAAGTTTGATTCCATCAGCCTCCATTTGCCTACTGTGAGACTGTTAGCAAGCCACTTTAACTAGACAGTGGTCTGGGCAGTTAGGAAGTTGGGCTAGGCTACTTGGTGGCTTCCTGGATCATATGCCTAGTAACTAGCTATAAGCCTATGAACCTACGAGCAAACTCCTGAGAGGGAGTCGTCAGTCTTGTGACCAAACGTGTCATGATCTCTATTAGGAGAAGCAGTATGCAGCGATGTAATCATATGGCAGAACTAGTTAAACTGTTAGGTGCTTTCTTTCCACCAGAGGTCATGTATGCAGAAATTCTCTCCAAACCCACCCCCGGGATAGTAGAGCTTGGCTATCTGCCTCTTCATTCTGTCCTTCCAAGATGGGCCTACCCATGACTTGAATTCATTCCACGTTCAGGTCACCATTAACACAGACACTTGGCCTATCCCATTTTTGTTTGAAGTACCAGTCTCAAACCTCCCACCAGTTTAGGTTTACTTGATTTTTTTTTTTTTTTACTTTGATGCTATGCTTTTATTATAAAAGTGACCATAAACAAGAAATCACTGGAACCAAGGCAGTTGGCGTGCACAATTCCAATTTAATGTCAAAATAACACAAAGCACCCAAGTTAAAAGTTAAAACATTGGCCCAGAGGGCTTCCACAGGCATTTAAGATAAAATAAAATGTGTCTTGGAGAGTCCCCGAGACCATCTAGATCTTCCACCCCATTGTCGACAGAACCTCCTAAAAAGAGGCATAGGATAGATCCGAAGGCTTCTGCATTGAAGCTGGCTCCTGGATCTCCAAAGACTTCCTCAGATCAAAGTTAATTGGATCCAAAGCTTCTTCTGAGAACTCCTGATTCACCAACCATTGACCTGGTACTGAATAGAGTCCCATCTCAATTTTTGAAAGATGGCGTTCAAAATCTCCTTCTGTAGCCTCCTCTCATTCTTCCAGAAGTCTCACTGAAGCTGACATGGATAGAATGATGAGATTTCTCTGAGCAGATACTGGTGAAGTTTTTCCTGGCTCCTACCCTTTCAGGTCAGGAAGCCTTGGTTTGCTCTACCCCTGCACACTCTGCTCCTTCTCTGATCTGGAAGTCCATTTTGGAGCCCTTGGATCCGAGTTTGCCAAGATCGTCTGTGTAAGATCCAAGGATATTTTTCTCCTTGAATCTGAGGATTTCTCTGATCTCTCTGGCACTGACAAGTTTGGACCCAGATGACTCTCCGAGCAATAGCATCCCTGCTGGGCCCAAGGTGTTATAGCCGACACCAAAGTTGTCAGAGCCATCTCTGCCCCTTGGAGCCTTGACTTTGGACAGCTCGACTCTGACCTCTGCCTCAGGTGAAATGCCCTCAGAGGAGTCAGAGCCAGTGGGGCGGAAGTGTGGCTTCTTGGCTCTGTTGGCTTCCCTTTCCCTGGGGCATTCTGCTTTTGAGGTGGTGGTGAGAGTTTTTTCTGCCTTGGCAGGTCGGATGATCTGTCCCTTCTCAGATCTCCCTTCAGGATCTCATGCGTGTCTGTGCCTTGAGCCTCAACATTCAACTGTACAGGGACAGCCCACCCAAACTCTCCAGGCTACCCAGCAGGGTATTACCATTTCTTCTGATACTTCTTCAGAACATCCCACCAAAGAAGTACCTTGGAAGAGAAAGTGCAAAAGGAGGCACTTAGATTCTCCACAGGAATCTATCACTGAAGATACCGATTTCGATGAAGGGGAAGGATCCCCAGGATCATGCCCCGAAGACATCTCAGTTGGAGACATTCTAGAGATCCTTAAGCAAAGGGGTGGTTGGGCCTCCCACAATCCTTCTCCAGAGGAATTGCTATTCCTGGAGGAGTTTGGATCTGGCCCGTCTACCTCATGGGTAACTCCACCCACTGATGAGCTCATTGATTTGATCTCTAAGTGGGCATGAAAGGAGCCTGACTCGGTTGAACCTATACCCAAGAGACCAGATCGGATTTTGGCACCACCTGCAGAAAGGGTGTTTTGGAGTAAGAGTTCCTGTGGATGCTATGGTCAAGGCGGCAGCCACTAAGAAGGAACTTGTGAAACAAAGTTTCACTGTTCATCCCTCTAACAGGGAGTCTAGGGCCTTGGACAGATTTGGGAAGGGTGTCACTCTCAGGTCACTGAACTACCTGGCACATTTCATTAGGTTACAAAGAGATTTGATAAAAGAACTCTCAAAATCTCTTTCAGGGACCACTACTGATGAGACTTAGGCTCCTGTCGCCTTACAGTTGGCAACCCTACAGTACTTTTCAAACTCGTCCATGAGGCTTGTCTCTCATGCAGCTGAGGGTATCTCAAGGGGAGCGGGTTCAGGCATTTCCATTAGGAGGCATGCCTGGAAGCACTTGTGTCACTTTGTGGAGCCCTTTAAGTCCTCCTTCATCAGTGCTCCCTTTGACAGAACTTCCTTATTCAACCCAAAGTGAAAGACTCATTCTTCAGGTGGAAAAAAAAGATGGAAAGCCTCTGCTGTGGGAGTATGTTTTTCGACGCCTCAAAGGACCTTCTGTAGGAACCAGTGAGGAGAACAAAAAATCTCAGGGTCCTTTACAAGATCCACATGGAGATAGTTCCCCTAGAGGCAGAGGGGGAACTCAAATGAAAGATGCACATGTGTCAGAGGTGGCCCGCAAAACCAAGGGTCTAGAGATTCTTTCTCTGACAGACCCTATCAATGCTCCTGAAAGGAGGCCCAGGGTCACTTATCCCTGCACCAGAGAGCCTGGTTAAACATAACAAAAGATATGTGGGTGTAGAGGATCATTTCCAAGGGTTATATAATTCCCTTTTCCCTTCCACTTCCATCCTCAAGCAAGTTTCCTGATGTTTTACCCAATCAAAGGGAAACAGCAGCACTAGAAATACAAAAGATGCTAGAAAAAAGTTATCCAAGAGGTCCCACCAGACCAGATAGAATCTGGGATTTACTCAAGATTCTTTTTAGTGCCAAAGAAAACAGGGGACTGGAGACCAATTTTGGATATCAGCGACTTGAACAAATCAGTTTGACGCACACAGTTTGGGATGGTCACAGTTCAGTCCATTTTGCCCTTTTTGGGCAAGGATGAATGATGTGCTCAATTGACCTTCAAGGCACATACTATCACATAAAAATTAACAGACAGTCCAGAAGGTACTTATGCTTCTGGCTGGGAGCCAGTCATTACCAGTTCAGAGCCCTGACCTTTTGTCTCACCACAGCCCCCAGGATGCTCACCAAATGCTTGGTAGTGGTAGAATCTCACTTGAGACTACAGGGATTTCAGGTGTTTCTATATCTAGATGACTGGCTCATCACCTCCCCAACCAGGCACCTAATCATAAGAGTGAAAGATCAGGTACTCCAAACTCGCTTCGTTCTAGGAATTACCTTAAATTACAACAAATCTCAGAACCTTCTCAGATACTGGAGTTTATAGGAATAGTTTTCAACATGGTATCAGTAACAGCTTCTCTTCCACTAGCAAGAGTACAAGCTATCAGATTCCAGGTCAGGAAAATGGTTTACAGTCCCAGAATTTCAGCCTGGCTGATTCTTCAAGCCTTTGGGGTCAATGTCAGCTGTCATAATTTTAGTTCCCCTAGCAAGATTTCATATGAGAATTTTTCAATGGATACTTGCAACTCAATGGTCAATTCTTTATCAACGAATGTCAACCCAAATAAGAATCATTCAGGCATGCAATAAATACCTTTGGTGGTGGATTCAGTCAGATCAGGTTCTACAGTTCCATCCCATCATTTTCCCTCAATCCAAGGCCATAGTGACCACGTACACATCCCATATTGGGGGGGGGGTACTTCCTGGGAAAACAGTCCAAGGCACTTGTTTCCCCGAACAGCCCAAGACTTGCATCAATGCCCTGGAAATGAGAGCAGTGGTCTTAGCGTTTCAGGCCTTCCAAGACTCTCTCCCTTTTAGGACAATTGTGATTCAAACAGAAAATATATCAGTAGTTTGGTACATCAGCAAACAAGGAGGAACCAGGTCTTACCTGTTGTGTCAAGAAACCCTCAGTGTGGCAATGGGTGATCTCATCCAACCGCTTTCCAATAGCAACTCACATAATGGGAAAAGTCCAATGTGATAGCAGGTCCATTCTACTGCCTCACGAGTGGTCTCTCAACATTAAAGTGACAGAAATTATGTTTGTAAATTGAGCCGGCCTTGTTGCAGTCTTTTTGCTTTTCCCTTAAACAAGTGCAGCGTGCAGCAGCTTCTTTGCCCTGAACCGCCTCTGGGGGAATCACCAAGGGGACACACTGCTCCACAGTTGCCCCCCCCCCCCAGTCTCCTCTTTCATTATACCCTGACTATCTTAATCCCCAGATTTCTGCAGAAAGCTGTCAGGTTGTAGAGCAAAGTCATCCTCATTGCACCTTACTGACCTCAGCAGATATGGTTCCCCTTTGTCTTCTCTCATCCACTTTACCCACCTAGAATTCTGGATCCGATTCCAGATCTCTTGTCTCACATAACAGGCATGGTTCACCGGATATCTCAAGCATAAAGCTGATAGTGTGGTTTCTCCACTTCCATTAATAGACAACCTATGCTGTCATCCCCTGTCTGTCATATAGCTTTATCTTCCCATAAAGCTTCTGTGAGGAAACTTTACAGAAGTAAATGGAAGAGGTCATTTTTTGTGTGCATCAGAATCATATTGACCCTTTTTCAGCCCATGTACAAAGTGTCCTTGAGATTTTGGTGACAATTTTCAATGAAGGAGCTAGCTCCTCAACCATTAAGAGTTTAGTTGGCAGCAGTCTCTAACTTCCATATTGAATTTGAGAATTCTTCCCTTGTTTCATCTAAGCTTTGTAAGGCCGTCTTGAGAGGCACTCTTCTACTGTGACCACCTTATAAAGACTCTACTCCACCATGGGACTTGAATTTAGTACTGCAGGTCTTAATTCATTCCCCCTTTGAACCAGCAACAAACTATGATCTTAAATTCCTGATCTGGAAAATGATCTTTCTAGTGGCCATTACCATAGCTAGCAGAATTTCTGAACTTCAGGCATTGTACTGTAAACCTCCCTACTTGATTTTTCATAGTGATAGAGTAACATTATGAAGCAACCCTTCTTTCCTTCCTAAGGTGGTGTCAGAATGCAGCATCAACCAGTCGATTAATCTACCTGTCTTTCCAAAATTTGAAATCAGAGGAGAGTACATGTTGCATTTGTTAGATGTTCATAGTCAATTATGTTTTTACTTACATAGAACGAAAGAACTTAGAAAATCTCATCAGCTATTTATCTCCTTTGTGGATTCCAGAATAGGTAAATCATTTACAATGGTAACTTTGGCAAGATGACTTACCAACTGTATATCTTTGTCTACAATATATTGGGTGTCTCATTACCAAAACCTTTAAGAGCCCACTCAACTAGACCCATGGCAACTTTGGCAGTATTTTTATGTAGGCATTCCACAGGTTCATAGGTGTGTACTAGTCTAATGGCCCTGGAGCCTTTACAAGCCTAGCCCATAGAAGTGCCCTGGCATTGTGCCGCCCAACGTTAGTTCCCAATGCCTCTAGCAAGTAGAACCACTGCAGTGATCCCTGGGGTGAACTTTCTATTTCCCATCCACAGAAGAGGGCCAGTGAGGTGCTCTGCTTGACATGTATGGGAAGTCTATTCCAGAGCATGGGCAGCCTCTGGGTTATGAACCTGTCCCTCCAACATGTTCTGTTGATTGTGATAATGAGGTTGAGGTCTCTGAAGCATGTGGTGCGGAGGGATTTGGATTTCTTTATATGTAGCATTTCTAACAGAGCTGGGTCAGACATGGCTTTGTAAGTCAAGTAGTGATCGCCTCTTAGTAGACGATAGACCGAGAATAGCTGGTGTTTTTTGAGTCTGTCCATGTAGGACGTGTTTAGGGCCTAGGATCCTCTTTGTGAGGTACGTTTGTGGCCTTTCCAGCTGTTGCATGTGTCTAGTGAGGTACATGCCAAATGGGGCATTATACTCTATCATTGGCCTAATGAGGGAAGAGTAGAGAGAGATGATGACCTCTTTCTTCCTGGTTGCAAAACCCTTAGTAATGAGATGTGCCTTATAGAAGGACTTTCTGACCACAGTGGCAATGTGGTGGTTGAAGGAGAGGTTGCTGTCAATCTGTGTCCCCAGATCTCTTATTATGCCTTCAGTGGGCTCCCATCAATGTGGTAATTAGTGGGAATTGAGTTTTTCCCAAAAGGGGATGGCGACGCATTTTTTGGCATTAAGCTTAAGGCCATGGTTTTGACACCAGCCATTGGTCTCAGTGAGGCCTTTCTGTAGGATGTCTACATCACTTGGGGAGTTAATAATGGCTCCCAGCTTGTGGTTGTCTGCCAGAATCCATACATGTTGGCCTGGACTTCTGTAGATGCCAAACAGGAGAGGACCCAGGACTGATCCCTGTGGGATTCCACTCATGACTGGTTGGCAGTTTGACTTGGAGTCCGCTACTTTCACACTGTGGGTTCTATCTGTGAGCCAATTTCCAACCCACCTAGTGGTATAGGGGTTGATGCCTAGTTTGGTGAGTTTATCAATAATTCCTGAGTGGGGAATAGTATGAAAGACCTTGGCCAGATCAAGGTAGGTTGTATGAACTGCCTTGCCCTCATCCACAGCTCTGGTGACTGACTCAAAGAAGTCAACCAGGCTGAGCAGGCATAATCTACGTTTCACAAAACCAAATTGCATGAGATCTCGAGTTTGGAGATTCCCTATATCCTTGTTAATTATGTCCATGATGATGCGCTCCATAGCCTTACATATCAGACTCGTCAGGCTAATGGGGAGATAATTCCCAGGGTGTGTAGTTGCAGGGATGACTGTAGCAGTGCGCCATTCAGTAGGAACAAAGCCTGAGGTGAGGCTGTGATTGAACAGAGCACACAGATGTGGTGCCAGTTCACTTTGTAGTTCATGTAGAACATATCCAGGGATATTGTCGGGTCCCATGGAAACTGTATTCTTGGCCTTAGACAATGCAGCTTTAACCTGTGCTGCAGTAATGCTGGGTGCCTGGCATTCCTCCGGTATTGTGATTGGTCCTTTGGGGGGGGGGGGGGGGATAAAGTTGGCACTGAATTTGTTGGCCAGTATGTTGCCAGTATCTGTTGGCCCAGTATAGGAGATACCATTCTGCAGTAACTCAGATCAAACCTGAGTATTGCTGTGGAGATTCTTGATATAACTATAGAAGGCTTTCTGGTTGTTTTTAATGTCTGCCACAATTCTGCCTTCATAGCTGGCTTTAGAGATTTTAATGAGGGATCTCAACTTTTTGTTGAGGCTAATAAGGGAGTTTTTCCAGTTTTGGGACTTCACCTTTTTCTGCAACAGTTTCTTCCTTCTGTTGAGGAGTTAGTAATGGCAGGGGACCACCAGTACAGTGCATTGATGTATGATTCAGCAGTCATGCATCTATTTTCCATTGACATGGGTGCTGTGAAGTTAGCCACCTCTGTTTTTAGGAGCCCAAAGTCAGCTTTGGTGAAGTTTTTCATGGTGGTTACCTTTGTGGGGGGGGGGGGTGAAATGTGGATTTCCATGGTGATTAGTTTGTGGTCGGATCTAACCAGGGAGGAATTGACTATTGGTGTAGAGCATGCACGGTTGCTCATGTTGGTAATAACCAGGTCGAGGATGTTGCTCCTTGTAGTGGGGGCAAGAATGAGCTGGTCCAGGGCATTGAAACTGATGAATTCCAGGAAGCATTGGGCCAGTGTATTGGTGCGTGAGTAGTTTTCCCAGTTGATGGAGCAGTAGTTGAAGTCACCTAGTATGAGAGTGTTAGGTTGGGCCCTAATAGTTTCCAGGGTGCTTAGGAACTAGGAGTAAGAGTCTTGGGACATAGTTGGGGACCTATAGCAGGCTACGACCTGAATCGCCATCTTACCCAATGTTAGTTGTACCTGAAGTATCTCCGGTGCATTATGCTGGGCTACAAGTCTGGAGGTGTGCATATCCTTTGGGAGACACCACTGCCTTTGGAGCTTTGGTCCATGTTCTAGGGCCGAAAGTTCCAAAAAAAATTGCAGAAGATACCTCAGATTTCTTGCAGGTTCAACCCATTATCAATTCTCTGCATTGCCCTTTGGTTTATCTACTGCACCCAGAGTATTCACGAAATGCCTGGCATCAGTAATTGCCTTCTGCAGACTTCAAGGGATACAAATATACCCTTATTTGGACGACTGCCTGATCCAAGCGGACAGCAAGCACATTCTTCTGAAACATCTGGCTTATGTAATAATATTATTAAACTGTCTAGGATACACAGTCAACAAAGAGAAATCAAGACTAATACCCTCTCGGAAGATAATTTTCCTGGGTGCCAATTTGGACACAAACACCCAGATGGCCTACCTCACGCTAGAGAAGCAGGGGCAACTAATTCAATATTTCAGAACACTGGCAAATTGCACCAGGCTGACTGCAAGGAAAATCCAGCAGGCTCTGGGATTCATGGCATCTTGCATCTTACTAATCCCATGTGCAAAGCTGCATATGAGAAAACTACAATGGTACCTAAAAAACATATGGTCTCAACACAGCCACAGTTTGGAAGCAATAATACCATTAATTCCATGTCTGCAAAAGGAATTTCTGTGGTGGGCTCAAGCATGCCAAACAAACACAGGTCTTCCATTCAGCAAGCCTCAAGCAAATCAAGTCATCACAACAGATGCCTCGGACTATGCCTGGGGGACGCACATGACAGACCGGTGCATTCAGGGCAAATGGACCCAAAAAGAAAAGCACCTTCACATCAAAAAGAAATGCTAGCAGTGATAAATGCTATTATAGCTTTCAAGGACCTTCTACAACCAGGTCAGCTATTGATAAGAACAGACAACACCACAGTTATGTGATACATAAACAAGCAGGGAGGAACACATTCTTATCCCCCATGCAGACTGGCCATGCCACTTTCGAACATGGCCATGGACTTACAAATGGAACTACAAGCACAGTACTTGCCAGGCAAGGAAAACACGCTGGCAGACAACCTAAGCAGGAATATGACAGATTCACACGAATGGAAGTTGCATCCAAAAGTTTTTACAGAAATAATCCAAGAATGGGGAAGGCCAGACATAGATCTCTTTGCCTCTCACAAAAATCATCAATTGACAAAATTCTGATCAAGGCTCTTTCATCCAAAGGCCTGGAGAGTGGACGCTCTCTCTTTCAGTTGGACATCAATGACAGTTTATGCCTTCCCACCTCTTCCTCTGCTGCCCAAAGTCCTATTGAAGACCAGAGCAGACAGACCAAAGATGATCCTCATTGCTCCGGACTGGCCAAGGCAACACTGGTACCCACTCCTGAGGAGCCTGACGCATTCCCCACCATGGACCCTGCCTCTAATGCCTCTTCTTCTGACTCAGCACAGCTTCAAAACTCTTCACAGTCAGCTGAAAACACTCAATCTAGCCGCATGGAAGATTCCTTAGCATCGCAGCAGGCCCTGCTCTCCAAGGAGGTGCAGGATGTCATTTTGGAGGCCAGAAGGCCATCAACTAGAAAAGCTTACTCTGCAAAATGGAAACGTTTTTGTGTTTGGAATGAGAAAAAGGGCCAGTGCCCTGGAAAACTGAATTTACCTCAAATACTACAATATTTGGCTGAACTGCTAAGCAGTGGACTTTCGTTCTCCTCCATCAAAATCCATGCCTCAGCCATTTCTGCAGAATACAACACTGATCCACCTTCATTCTCTCACCCTCTATTAAGACAGTTCCTCAGAGGGGCTAGGAATTTAAGACCTCCAAGAAAACAACTAATACCTGCTTGGGATCTTAATTTCATTCTGGAAAAACTGACTTTGCCTCCTTTTGAGCCAGCTGCCTCATCAGATTTACAATATTTGTCCTGGAAAACAGCTTTCCTTCTGGCTTTCACTTCAGCTCATAGAGTTTCAGAACTACAGGCTCTTATGGCTGTCCAGCCTTTTATCATCTTCCATCAGGACAGAGTTTCATTACGTACCAACCCGTCCATTATGCCTAAAGTGGTATCCAGAGTAGCTTTAAATCAGGCCATACATTTACCTACTTTTTATCCTAATCCTCAAAACAAAGGGGAGAGATTACTGCATTCCTTGGACATCCACAGACAACTGCGTTATTATCTGGACAGAACAAAACCTTTCAGAAAATCAGAACAGCTTTTTGTGGCCTATGCGGTAGGAGCTCAAGGAAAGTCAATATCCAAACAGACAATCTCAAAATGGATAGCCCACTGCATACACTTTTGCTATTCCTTTCATGGCAAAACTGTACCTACAGGCATTAGAGCTCATTCTACCAGGGCCACAGCCACCTCTGCAGCCTTCCTCAGAGGAGTTCCTACCAAGGATATTTTAGAAGCAGCCACTTGGAGTTCTGTGCATACCTTCTCCAAGCACTACAACCTACCATTATACTCCAAATCTAGAGCAGGCTTTGCCACTGCAGTCTTGCAGGGCATTGTGGCTCCTCCTAGCTCCACCTAGTGCCTACCACCCCTTACTTAGCTTTGGGATTCTACCCATCTGTTATGACTGCAGCTGTATGCACGATGAACATAGTACAGTTTTGTACCTACCATAAATGTAGATGTTCGAGTGCTAATACAGCTGCAGTCCAGGTTTCCCACCCTCCTTCCCCTCTAGGGGTGTTCTTTTATGGTGCATTTTCTTGCAACTACTGGTCTTTGATTATATTGCATTGCATTATTACATAATTTTATGTATTGCCTTCCTTCTGGGGGCACCTGACATCTGGGGCAAGAAAAACTGAAGAAAATGGCGTCGGCTGGTTCTTTTATACCCCTGTCGCACTGACGTCAGGGAAGAAGCGACGACAACCGACGCCAGACCTAGACTTTGGAATTCAGCCGACCGAGGACCCGCCTGATGGCAGGAGAACCCATCTGTTATGACTGCAGCTGTATTAGCACTCGAACATCTACATTTATGGTAGGTACAAAACTGTACTTTCCCCTTTCTCTTCTCTCATCCACTTTACCCACCTAGAATTCTGGATCCGATTCCAGATCTCTTGTCTCACATAACAGGCATGGTTCACCGGATATCTCAAGCATAAAGCTGATAGTGTGGTTTCTCCACTTCCATTAATAGTCAGACAACCTATGCTGTCATCCCCTGTCTGTCATATAGCTTTATCTTCCCATAAAGCTTCTGTGAGGAAACTTTACAGAAGTAAATGGAAGAGGTCATTTTTTGGGTGCATCAGAATCATATTGACCCTTTTTCAGCCCCTGTACAAAGTGTCCTTGAGATTTTGGTGACAATTTTCAATGAAGGAGCTAGCTCCTCAACCATTAAGAGTTTAGTTGGCAGCAGTCTCTAACTTCCATATTGAATTTGAGAATTCTTCCCTTGTTTCATCTAAGCTTTGTAAGGCCGTCTTGAGAGGCACTCTTCTACTGTGACCACCTTATAAAGACTCTACTCCACCATGGGACTTGAATTTAGTACTGCAGGTCTTAATTCATTCCCCCTTTGAACCAGCAACAAACTATGATCTTAAATTTCTGATCTGGAAAATGATCTTTCTAGTGGCCATTACCATAGCTAGCAGAATTTCTGAACTTCAGGCATTGTACTGTAAACCTCCCTACTTGATTTTTCATAGTGATAGAGTAACATTATGAAGCAACCCTTCTTTCCTTCCTAAGGTGGTGTCAGAATGCAGCATCAACCAGTCGATTAATCTACCTGTCTTTCCAAAATTTGAAATCAGAGGAGAGTACATGTTGCACTTGTTAGATGTTCATAGTCAATTATGTTTTTACTTACATAGAGCGAAAATCTCATCAGCTATTTATCTCCTTTGTGGATTCCAGAATAGGTAAATCATTTACAATGGTAACTTTGGCAAGATGACTTACCAACTGTATATCTTTGTCTACAATATATTGGGTGTCTCATTACCAAAACCTTTAAGAGCCCACTCAACTAGACCCATGGCAACTTTGGCAGTATTTTTATCTAGGCATTCCACAGGTTCATAGGTGTGTACTAGTCTAATGGCCCTGGAGCCTTTACAAGCCTAGCCCATAGAAGTGCCCTGGCATTGTGCTGCCCAACGTTAGTTCCCAATGCCTCTAGCAAGTAGAACCACTGCAGTGATCCCCGGGGTGAACTTTCTATTTCCCATCCACAGATCAAGATCTCTCTTGAAGAGGGCCAGTGAGGTGCTCTGCTTGACATGTATGGGAAGTCTATTCCAGAGCATGGGCAGCCTCTGGGTTATGAACCTGTCCCTCCACCATGTTCTGTTGATTGTGATAATGAGGTTGAGGTCTCTGAAGCATGTGGTGCGGAGGGATTTGGATTTCTTTATATGTAGCATTTCTAACAGAGCTGGGTCAGACATGGCTTTGTAAGTCAAGTAGTGATCGCCTCTTAGTAGACGATAGACCGAGAATAGCTGGCGTTTTTTGAGTCTGTCCATGTAGGACGTGTTTAGGGCCTAGGATCCTCTTTGTGAGGTACGTTTGTGGCCTTTCCAGCTGTTGCATGTGTCTAGTGAGGTACATGCCAAATGGGGCATTATACTCTATCATTGGCCTAATGAGGGAAGAGTAGAGAGAGATGATGACCTCTTTCTTCCTGGTTGCAAAACCCTTGGTAATGAGATGTGCCTTATAGAAGGACTTTCTGACCACAGTGGCAATGTGGTGGTTGAAGGAGAGGTTGCTGTCAATCTGTGTCCCCAGATCTCTTATTATGCCTTCAGTGGGCTCCCATCAATGTGGTAATTAGTGGGAACTGAGTTTTTCCCAAAGGGGATGATGACGCATTTTTTGGCATTAAGCTTAAGGCCATGGTTTTGACACCAGCCATTGGTCTCAGTGAGGCCTTTCTGTAGGATGTCTACATCACTTGGGGAGTTAATAATGGCTCCCAGCTTGCGGTCGTCTGCAAACTTGGACTGCCAGAGTCCATACATGTTGGCCTGGACTTCTGTAGATGCCAAACAGGAGAGGACCCAGGACTGATCCCTGTGGGATTCCACTCATGACTGGTTGACAGTCTGACTTGGAGTCCACTACTTTCACACTGTGGGTTCTATCTGTGAGCCAATTTTCAACCCACCTAGTGGTATAGGGGTTGATGCCTAGTTTGGTGAGTTTATCAATAATTCCTGAGTGGGGAATAGTATGAAAGACCTTGGCCAGATCAAGGTAGGTTTTATGAACTGCCTTGCCCTCATCCACAGCTCTGGTGACTGACTCAAAGAAGTCAACCAGGCTGAGCAGGCATGATCTACGTTTCACAAAACCAAATTGCATGGGATCTAGAGTTTGGAGATTCCCTATATCCTTGTTAATTATGTCCATGATGATGCGCTCCATAGCCTTACATATCAGACTCGTCAGGCTAATGGGGAGATAATTCCCAGGGTGTGTAGTTGCAGGGATGACTGTAGCAGTGCGCCATTCGGTAGGAACAAAGCCTGAGGTGAGGCTGTGATTGAACAGGGCACACAGATGTGGTGCCAGTTCACTTTGTAGTTCATGTAGAACATATCCAGGGATATTGTCGGGTCCCATGGAAACTGTATTCTTGGCCTTAGACAATGCAGCTTTAACCTGTGCTGCAGTAATGCTGGGTGCCTGGCATTTCTCCGGTATTGTGATTGGTCCTTTGGGGGGGGGTAAAGTTGGCACTGAATTTGTTGGCCAGTATGTTGCCAGTATCTGTTGGCTCAGTATAGGAGATACCATTGTGCAGTAACTCAGATCAAACCTGAGTATTGCTGTGGAGATTCTTGATATGACTATAGAAAGCTTTGTGGTTGTTTTTAATGTCTGCCACAATTCTGCCTTCATAGCTGGCTTTAGAGATTTTAATGAGGGATCTCAACTTTTTGTTGAGGCTAATAAGGGAGTTTTTCCAGTTTTGGGACTTCACCTTTTTCTGCAACATTTTCTTCCTTGTGTTGTAGAGTTTAGTAATGGCAGGGGACCACCAGATTGGCTTTGGTGAAGTTTTTCGTGGTGGTTACCTTTGTGGGGGTGTGTGGGTGAGATGTGAATTTCCATGGTGATTAGTTTGTGGTCGGATCTAACCAGGGAGGAATTGACTGTTGGTGTAGAGCAACGGTTGCTCATGTTAATAATAACCAGGTCGAGGATGTTGCTCCTTGTAGTGGGGGCAAGAATGAGCTGGTCCAGGGCATTGTAACTGATGAATTCCAGGAAGCATTGGGCCAGTGTATTGGTGCGTGAGTAGTTGATGGAGCGGTAGTTGAAGTCACCTAGTATGAGAGTGTTAGGTTGGGCCCTAATAGTTTCCAGGGTGCTTAGGAACTAGGAGTAAGAGTCTTGGGACATAGTTGGGGACCTATAGCAGGCTACGACCTGAATCGCCGTCTTACCCAATGTTAGTTGTACCTGAAGTATCTCCGATGCATTATCCTGGGCTACAAGTCTGGAGGTGT
Organism: Protopterus annectens; assembly: GCF_019279795.1. Lineage (NCBI taxonomy): Eukaryota > Metazoa > Chordata > Ceratodontiformes > Protopteridae > Protopterus > Protopterus annectens. The sequence continues at coordinate 1,240,507,485 of NC_056729.1, forward strand.
GCATATCCTTTGGGAGACACCACCGCCTTTGGAGCTTTGGTCCATGTTCTAGGGCCGAAAGTTGTGGAATGAGTTATAGCCTGGTAGTGCAGGGGTGCTTTCTGCTGCTTTAAACCAGGTCTGCATAACAGCACAAATGTCGATGTTCTCCATCTTGGGGAGTGCTTTAAGCAAGTGCATCTTGAGATTTAGACTTCTAGCACTGATCAGCATGACCCTCAGATTGCATTTATTTATAGCTGTTATGGTGGTAATTTGGTCTTTGGAACATCGCCTGAAAAAGGCACTATAGGGGTGGCAAGAGCCTTAGCCAGTATCCGGAAACCCAGGGGTAACAGATGCAGGTAATTTCTGACAAAGCATCGAGGTCTGTCAATCATGTCATCCCAAGCAAACAGATACTGGATCCCCTTAGAATGACGCCAGTAACTTAGCCAAATGTTGAAGTCAATCATTTTCTGCTTATACTGCGGTATCATTCTGGACGATGGTAGGATGCTGCTCAGGGCTAGAGTCATACGTGCCTGAGCCACATAATCCAAGAGCTCCTCCATGTCTCTTTTCATGTAGTCCAGGGAGGTGCATCTCAGGTCATTCACACATCACATGGACAGTGACAGAGTCATACTTGTACTTGTTGTGGAGTGACCTGAGTGCATGTGTTATGTGTTGGATTCTGGCACCTGATAGCAGACTGTTACCTTCTCCTTATTCATCCTAGTGAGTGGGACATCAGTGTGCCTCACTATTGAGTCACCTATGCTTAGTGTATTGGGCAAGTTTTTTGCGTTAGGGGCTTAAGTTGAGGGGCACACTGTGTAGGTGAACTATGTGTCCTGTGGTTTGTGCTGTGTTGTGGTGGTCGAGTGCATTTCTGCCTTGGGGGCCTCTGCTGTTTGGGTAGATTTCTATTGAGAGCCTCCATGAAGGTGGGTGTGTGGTTTGTGTTTTTATGTGAGAGCTGAAATGGTGGGTGTTCTGTAGGGCTGTGTGTTGCATGTGGTGTGGTACAGGTGTTGACTTTCTCCTCTTGACCAGCTATTCTGGTCTAGGCTTGAGAGTGCATGGCTTCCAATTTGGATATATAAGTGCATCTTTCACAAGTCTGAGTGTTGGAAGGTAAGAGGAGAGGGTTGTTTGTGTACGTGAGGCAGTTGCTGCACTGCCTCACAATGCCCAGGTTCAACAGGTTGATAGGAGAAAGCACAGGGAACTGACCTTTAGACATGCCAGGAGGGGGATGGTCATTATTACCAAGTACTGGAGCTGTTTCCTTGTATATTCCTTTTACAGGAAAAATGTCACTCAAGGTATTTGAGTATGTGCAGAGCACTGCCAAACACTTGAGGGGAAACTAATATGTAGACCCTGAAAATTTAAGGATGAAGTATTCAGGCAGATATTCTGAAGTTAGGAAGAAATAAAGTAGTACTTACTGAAAAATAAAGAATTACCTTGTCAAGAATGATGAAAAGAGGGGAGTTGCATGAATGGCTACTGCCTGGCTACTACTAATGCTGGTCTCAGCACAACTTCATTCTGTTGGGATACAATACTCCTTTGCTTCTTCTCTCAACAAAAGCAAAATGTTAGCACCATTCCCAAGAAGAGAAGCAGGCTACGGCCTGTTTGGTGATCCACAGTCTTGTCCCAGATGATACAAGGCTTGTAGCCTTTTTCTGGTAGATGCCTTGAATAGCAACTAGACCAGTCAGGCACGTTAAGCACAGACACTGTCTCCAACCAGAAAGAGTCATGAATCAATGCACTCTGCCCCTACTCTCACCAGGATTAGAATATAAGCACATAATCTAAGGCTGTCACCTGTAAAGCAGTTATTAAGCTTTCTGGTGATCAGTAGTCTCCAGGAAATAATGTAACTGCACTCCTGCTCTCACCAGGAGAAAACAGAAGCACTAATCCCAAGATGACTATGGAGAGGCAGAATTTGGGCTCTCCAATAATTGGTGGTCTTGCAATAGATGCTTAAAGTTAAGATGAAAAAAATGGTTTATCCTAAACACTGCAGTGTGCAGTAGAGGAGTTGGATGTGAAAGTAGGCAACTTAAGTTTTACCTGTCTAAAAAGTTAAGTTTTAGTGGAGAGTCACTATTTTTAAAACAGCAAGATAGATTGAAAAGGGGTGGTCACTTTTGTATTCTGGTACTATGGAATACAGTAGGCTGGCCAATAAATTTAAATAGTTGAAGGGGAGTGATTTCACAAAATTATAATTTTGTGCTTACTAACACCAGCCAGTAAAAGCAGAGAGGAAATGAGATATATGGTCAAATTAACATAAGGGGCAGGCAACTAGAAAGACAGTGGTGTTTAAGAACCCAACAGTAACCGGGTAGGAAAATTTTCTGTCTGACTCACAAGAGACAGAGCTGTGGTCTCTTTTCAAGTTTTAATATGCAGTTAAAAGCAGAATACAAGTAAAACACAGTGTAAAGAAAACAAATCACAGTATATAAAATAGAAAAAGGCAATAAAGTAATACAAACTACAACAAATAAAAAGCAAACTAAACTTTCCCTCACAGCAAACTGTAGCAGAGTCTGGGTGAGCCTTTTCAGTAAAGCTCTGAAATGTTCTATTTTACCCTTTAAATAGAAGGTTTAGTTCCTAGCTCCACCCCCTCATTTCACAGATGATTAACCTTAACTGACCATGGATGACATATGTGCAAGTGCAACTTAGGCTAATCTCCATACCTTTATTACTCATTACAAACTAGGTCTAGTCTCGGGGAAGAGCAACCTTTTGTTCAACTGTGCTCAGAAATATCCTTAAGAGTCCACCCGGGATTTCAGGTAGCTGGGGACTTTGTCCCAGTAGTTGAGGAATGAATAAAAATTGACATCATCAGATAAAAAAGTTATATACTTCCCATAACGTTCCATCTGTGTTGTCCATTTTCATTCTTCCTCAACTCACCGCCCACTAACCTCCATCCTTTTGCATTATGGACTTCTGGGAGAACGAGAGATTATAATGACACCACTGTGCCTTACGTTGAGCTCCAGATAATGGCTTCTTCTGTCAGAAATATTATATTAATATTTCTTAGTTTATATCAACTAGCAAACAAGATATGGAAAATGTTAGGGTATGGTGCATTGTGGGTAGGAGGTGCTCGAGAACTTTTTGGTGGCCACAAGCTATAGGAACGGCCAAGTCAGATCCGAACCCAATAGTTGAGGAAGAATGAAAATGGACATCACAGATGGAAAGTTATGGTAAGTACACAAGTTCTTTTTTAGGCCAGTCCTTTGGTTCCCCGGCAGTTTTCCCTTTAAGAAGTGCGAGATCAGACACTGCAGGTCCCAACATTTTAAAAAAATAAACTGCAATTCAAACAAAAGAATAGGAAATTCTGAAACTTACTATTATACAGTTCATATGTACTAACTTTGAGGTTGCTTGATGTACCTTGAATTAGGATAATACTTGGTATATTTTCTTATTCTCATTTGCAGTTCTGATGTTGTAGGGATCACATTCATGTTAAGGAGGAATCTGTCTGCCAGTTTTAATGGGTGACTTGGGTTTGAGTAGCAAACTGGGAATCAAAGGAGGAGGAAATAAGTGGTTAGACCATCTTTATCTGTTCTCAGGTGAGGATTTTGATGTGTTTATTTTATTTAAAATAAATAAGTAAAGGCTAAACATTTTGTAAACTGTAAAACAGAGCAAGCAGAATGTTAAAACGTTGCAAGCCTAAACAAAAACTAAAACCTGCAGGGTATCAGAAAGATAAAAATCATGCAGGTTAAAATTGGAGAACTTTCTGTTTGGGTATAGCCAGAGCCGTGTCGAGAATGAGGTAACTGCCACTACTGGAAGGAGATAAACAGATTGGTGAAGAAGACTTACCCCTCTGATCCTTGGTACAGTGGTGTCACTGTATGCTCATGCTCCTGCTCCTGCAACTCTTGCCTAGGTTTCAGGTAGATGAATATTGAACGAGTGAATATTTTGAAGGACTGCCCTTGGATACTCAGACTTCTGGGATTTTCTATCTAAAATCAATAAAGGCATGTACACTGATAGCCTGATTTTCATTACAACTGATGTTCAGGATTTATTCTCAATCAAACCCCATGACACACCGGTATAGATTGGTTCTATCAATATCTCTGCCAGTACACCACCCTAAATCATAACTGTATCTTAACAATTAGAACACTAATGGAGTTAGTGTTAGATACCAACATTATTACTTTTGAACAGCAGTTATTTAAACAAGTTAAGGGCGTAGCAATGGGGGCAGCTTGTGCCCCCATTTTTGCTAACATCATACTGGCTTTCTGGGAAAGAGATATTATATTTAATGGTCCTTTTATTAACTCTTGGACATTTTATGGCCATTACCTGGATGACATCATTATTTTGTGGAACAGGGATATGACAGAATTAGGAAATTTTCTTGAATTCTTGAACACTAGCACCGACTTTTTTAGAATTTACACATTCCATCAGTGTTACGGAGGTGAACTACTTAGATATTACCATTAGGAAAGATGAGGCTAATAAACAATTCACCTCTACTATTTTCTGTAAGCCCACCTACTCTAATAGCCTGTTACTGTTTGACAGCTGCCACCCCCTGCACCAAAAGAAGGCTCTTGTTAAAGGACAGGGGGTACAGCTTGCCAGGATGATATCTGAATATGATGATTTCATTGAGAAAATGGAGACCTTAAGAGGGATGTTAACACACAGAGGTTACCCTGTTAACTACTTAAACAATATTTTCCAGGAGGTAATAAACAAGAGGGCCAGTGGTTATTTTTGCCCCCTACTCGGTACAGGGGAAGGGTCACTAAATAAGAAAAATCAAGAGACCTCGACTATTTTCAGTAAATCAGCTATTTTTAAGTTTAATCAACATTTTTATAACATCAGGAACATCATCAAGCATAATTGGAATATTTTCAGCATAGATACAGAACAAACACAGCTGCTAGGTCCTGTCCCCAGTATTGTGTATAAAAAGGATTGTAGTATCAAAGACATGCTGGAAAGGCAGAAACATGATCTTGACATAGGAACGGGGATGGTAAAATGCTGTTACTGCTTACAATGCCAATATATCATTGAGGCCAAGGAGACATGTATCCCCAATTATGGGAGACACGTTATACGAGGGAAAGTCTCTTGTAGTAGTAAAGCAGTGGTCTGTCTGGCCCTATGCTCCTAATGTCCTAGTTTCTATATTGGTAAAACCAAAAATGCATTTAGTAGTAGAATAATATACCAACACTACTATGACATCAGTAGAAAAGATGGTAAAAATGCATTGGCAGCACATGTAGCAGCCAATGGAAGGACATGGGTTTAAATTCATTGTTATAGAACAGGTTAGAATGGGAGAAAGAGGTGGGCCACTTAATGATTTTTTAGAAATGTCAGAGCTTAGATGGCAAATTAGGACGAATGCATCAGAAGCACCAGGTCTTAATAGTGCAGTATCAATCAGCTCTGTTCTTAGGCTTAAGGCACAGTTTTTTATATGATAGGAATTAATACTAATTTTAGGGTAGCATGGTTTAAAGCAATGTATTTTATTTATATTTTTCATGTGTGTATGTATTTATATTTTTTTCTCCTTGATTAGTTTTAAATCCAATGTATGGTTCATTTATTGGACATAGCTTGTTATGTATTTTATACATCTTTTCAACTGTATTTTCTTTATTTAGGGTGTTATTTAATGTGTGTTGTTCTTTAAACGTCCTTTGAGGGCTGTATTTTATAAATCGGTTAATTATGCTTATTAACTTTATGGGGTTGTATATATATATATAAGGCTGTTGGGTAATATGTTGTATTATTCTGAAGAAGTTTCTATTCAAGAGATTAAAGCGCTCAATAAATGTTGTTTGTGTGGATTGGACCTTGGTTTCCTGCTTTTTGGCTTTATTGGTATATGTTCTTATTTGCAGTTCTGCTGTTGTAGGGATTACATTCATGTTAAGGAGGAATCTGTCTGCCAGTTTTAATGGGTGACTTGGGTTTGAGTAGCAAACTGGGAATAAAAGGGGGAGGAAATAAGTGGTTAAGACCATCTTTATCTGTTCTCAGGTGAAGATTTTGATGTGTTTATTTTATTTAAAGTAATTAAATAAGTAAAGGCTTAACATTTTGCAAACTGTAAAACAGAACAAGCAGAATTTTAAAAAGTTACAAGCCTAAACAAAAACTAAAAACTGCAGGGTATCAGAAAGATAAAAATCATGCAGGTTAAAATTGGAGAACTTTCTGTTTGGGTATAGCCAGAGCCATGTCAAGGATGGGGCAACTGCCACTACTGGAAGGAGATAAACAGATTGGTGAAGAAGACTACCCCTCTGATCCTTGGTACAGTGGTGTCACTGTATGCTCATGCTGCTGCAACTCTTGCCTAGGTTTCAGGTAGACAAATATTGAATGAGTTTAGAAGTCAGACGATGAATAATAATTTGTCTTATCCAGCATTATACATGTGCTGTGAAAGCACTTCAACTGTAATTCACTGAATGTGGAAAAATGCGCCTTTCCCTCAGGTGTAGTGACTTCAGAAATGACTGTATTAAGTAAGGGAGCAAAGGGTGATTTGCTTCTCCCTTCCCCTATCAGAAATGAGGTTGAAATCAGTTTCATTTTTTTTTATTCAAACATAATTCAAACTTGTGTCTTTTGAAGCTGTATTAAAAGTGTTACTCAGTTAACGGGGGAGAAGAAAGGTGTTATAGATAGGTACTTTAATGAATCAAGAGATTCATTCTAGAGCATTAATACTTCTCTAGAACAGTCATCATCATGTTTTATGACTGATGTCCCAAGTGGAGCCTTAAAACCCAAGAACACAAACGCAGTGACAAGAACTGAGACCATTTGGTTTGTTGCCTGTTCTGTCCCCCCCCCCCCCCCCATGTAATGTCATCAACATTATCTTGCTCTTTTTGAGTTTAGCTTACCTGAACCCATAGATTTTGGCTGCTGTGAAACATTCCAAGGCCTTCCCATCCAGTTGAGATTTTCTTGGCAATTAGTATTTATATCTTGAACCTATTTACCTGCTGCTGTAGTCGTCTTGTGCAGCGTCATCCTCTTGTGGTTTACCGTACTTTCTTTTTGCCCATGCAAGCCATATAAATATCAGTATGCGACCTGACACTCTTGCCTTTGCTGGTATTCTCCTTTGTAAGTACCATAGATTTTGCTTTTGACTGTTGGGATAGGTGACAGTTCCTGAAACCTATTTTTGTGGTGATCATTTATCCTTGTGATTGATTGATGTCTAGCCCTATACCCATTTTCATTTTTTGACACCTTTGGATTGTATTCTGTTATGTTCTCAACCACTATTTCTTATGTAATATCTCACATGACCAGTGTTTTCTTTGTTATGCCAGTCTAATCTTTGCCTCCTTTTTGTCCTTTCCTCCACATCAAAAAGGAAAGGGATTCTACTCCAGGATTTTTGTAATCCCAAAAATAAGTACTTGAAGACCAATTCTGGATCTGTATACCCTGAAGACCTTTTTGGACATTCCTGGTTTAAAGATGTTAACTCTCCAAAGTCTTTTCCCTTTGATTTTTCAAAAAGCCTTTTTAGTTACACTGAATCTTAAGGATGGTTATCTGCATATTCCAGTCCATCCACAGCACAGGAAATTCTTAAGATTCTCTATTTTGGAATTACACCTTTAATTTACTGTTTGGCCTTTTGAGCTTTCTACTTCTTTGAGATCAGTCACAAAGTCTATAGCCCCTATTATAGCAACTGCATACTCCAGTGTATCAACATTTACCTGTATTTGGACAATTTCTTGATTCAAGCCACTTCTGCTCAGAAAATCCTCTGAAACATGCAGTTTACTATCAGTTTCTTCCAGAATCTGGGCTTTACTGTTCACTTCAATAAGTCTAATCTTTTTCCATCTCATAGTCTTCCTGAGTTACCATCTCAGTGTGTCCATAATGATGGCTTTTCTTCCTTCAAACAAGAGTCCTTTCTTAGCAGACTATTTTCTATTTATAACAAACCTTTCTCTGACCTGAACAAGAGAGAGACTATGGGAGCCCTGGGATACATAGCATCTATCATACAGATGATCGATTTTGCCAGACTCCATATGAGGAAAATTCATGATACCTAAAATCTGTCTAGGCAAAGCACTGTTGTCCTCTTTCATTCTGAACTCCTCTCTTGCCAGTTGTGAAGAAGGAGCTGCTTTGCTGGATAACTTGGATAAGGACAAAGCCAGATGTTTCTTTTCTTGTTCCCCCTCCTCTGTAAATGTTTCTACAGATGCATAAGATAGCGCCTGGGGGACATGTTTAAAAGGTTTCAAAATTCAGTGTCTTTGGACAGAAAATGACAGAAGAGAGCATATGAACATAAAAGAAATGAAAACCTTGATCCTTGTTCTCCAATCTCTGCACCATTTTGGTCTACAGGAACACTTCATATTCTGATCGACAACACCACTGTCATGGCACTTCACCAAATGGGGGGGACAAAATTTTTATCACATATGCAAATTAGCAGTAATTGCTTGGGACATTGCTATTCATCACAGTCTTTTCCTCCAAGCAGTCTATATCAGAACAGAGCAGCTTGGCAGATTATCTGAGCAGATCAATGACAGACCCTCATGAATTTATATTGAACAGGGAGGTCTTCCTACAGATTGTGTACCACTGGTGTGCCTTAAGGGATAGATCTTTTTGCCTACAATCTGAACCCTCAACTCAGAATATTCTACTTCAGGATGCTTTGCAAAGATGCCTGGAGAACGAATGCTATCTCTTTCCCATAGCAAGGAGAGATTTCTGTACGACTTTCAACACTTTCCTCTTATCCAGGTAGTCTTCTTGAAGATTCAGAAGGACACAAGTAAAACATTTCTGGCAACCCTTTTTGGCCCTGACATCACTGCAACATTGATTTTTTTTCCCTTCTCTTCTAATTAAACAAAGGCAATCCTCACACTTTACCACACAGGGTGAACTTACTCAGACAGCAGCTGGGCTTTCCCATTCACCCACACCTGAAGACTCTCAATCTTATCTTGTATGATAGGCTTGTAATTCTTTTTATGCACCTTTATTCAGAGTATGTATTATAGGTTGTAAAGGAGACGATAAAAAAATGGCAATTAAAAAAGTCGTGTTTCAAAATGGAAAAGATTTTCTGTTTGGTGACAGAAAAGAGGATCGGATTCCTTTCATGCAGGGATTCCTCTTATCCTTGAATATCTGTAAGAGCTGCTCAGTTCTGTCTTAGCATATGACTGCTAATGGTATATTTGTCAGCCACCTCAGCCTGCTTGCATTTAGATCCACCTCTTTCTTCATCCTTTGAAGTAAAGCAGTTCCTAAAAGGTACTCCTGTATCATGTCTCCCAGAAAATCTATCCCTCTCAGTGGGGCTTGAGTTATGTTCTTAGATTCTTAAGAAACGCCACCCTTTTGCATTATTTTTGTGGTAGCAAAGGGTTTCAGACCACATATGTCTGTCACAGATTGAAAGCAAGAATGCAGTGTTTTAAATTACATCAAGAAACTGAAAGGGAAAATCTTTGTCCCAAGTTTCACACGCTCAAGCACTATCCTTGGTGCCTTTCTGCAATGAATCAAGGAAAACCTACCTAAATTCCTGTCAGTCAAGTAAAAAGTTACATGGGAGCAGTCTAGCTACATGAATCTGAGAGAGAAAGCCCCAGCTAGGACTCATATGACTAGAATTTGAAAAGCAAAAAGTAGCTCATGTGCTGGAAGAGCTGGGGAGGGTGTAGGGTAGGAGTGAGCATCTTATGCTGGCTAATCCAACCAGTGAGAGGGAAAATGGTCATTGCAGTAAGACCAACTGTCTGCTGAGCAAGTAAAGGCTTGCATGTTAAAAGTGGCTGCAGGACTGCTTAATGATCCCAAGTGGAGTGATGGTGTTGTGTGTGTTTGGGGGGATGCTGACATGTACAAGGAAGGCATAGAATGCTTATGCAGTGACTGGGTGATGCACATGCCAGCAACCTAAGTGGGTACTGGGGTTAAAACAAATGCTGTCATTGTTGGAATGCTAGCTAGTGCACAAATACTACAATGTATATGACACCCACCTTGGCCAGTTCTCAGCCTTATTAGCAAGTATCCAGGATGGGGGAATGAATGGGTTGTGCTTATGGGTGAAGACTACAAGGTCAGCATGCATGATTTCAAAAAATGTATTGAAAAAATGTTACATGTGGACATGTCCCTTGTTTATTATGATAGGCAGTATTGGTAGGAATTGACCCAAACAATTTTAGATTCATTAGCCTGCTCAGTATTACTATGTATATTCATGAGGTGTGTCATAGTGGAGCTGCTTATCCAAAATATCATACCATTTTAATGTATTTGCAAGTTGGTAAACCCACTGGGCATACCTGCCACTTTTTAGCAGTAACCTGGGAACAGTGGATCTTGCATTGTCCCATCCATCCACTTTGACATGTGGGAATTTGGTATCGGGCAGATCTGATCTGGCAACTACAGTTATTCCAAAATGCTTGAGCTCCTTCCCTGCTTCCATGATGCACATCTCTTGAGCTTCCTCCCTGCATCCGTGATGCACCTCTCTTCCTCGAAGTCCAAGACACTGTTTGTCACCCAAGCAACCAGACATGCTCCAGTGCTCACATCTAAGTAGAACAGTTGCTTCTTTAATATCCCTTGAAAGTTGCCAGTTTCTTCACATTTCGCTTTCTATCATGTATAATCACAAAACATCTGAAAATGTAATGGCATCATGTTGCATCTAAAATTTCTTATTCAGCATACTACTCCCACATTTTTTGTGTGTGTGTGGGGGCCTGCACTTCCATACCCTTATACTTAAATATACTAACTCAGAAGTCATATAACCACAGAGAAAAGACAACAACAACAAAAAAAAAACATACACAGAGTCACTGCTGAAGCACAAACACCACTTGTTGGCGAGCATTAGAAAGAAACAAATGGTGCAATGGACAAATTTTCTTTTCAATTCCTACTATTCTATCATCCTAAACCACACAAGCTTTAATTCTCTGTAGTGTACTGTATTTGTCTATCAAATGTTAGATTAAATGTCATATATGTAAACTTTTTCTCTCCTCCTCTAATCCCTGGCTAGGTGAGTTGGGCCTAGTCAAGGCTTGTCAGCTGTGCATTTTTTCAAGGTGGTGGTACGTTCTAGTTTACAGTTAGATTCAAAGTATTTCTAACTACTATAGTTTGTTACTCTGTTTGACTTGGCTATGGGTAAGCAGTCAGAAGGCTTCAGGAAGTGAAGAGTCAGAAAAAGATTTTGCTCTCACTGAATTGTTGTTAAAGTTCATAGAATGAAGTCATCCCCAAAATATTCAAGAACAAGTGAGGCATGGCATCCAAGGTGCAAAAACATCCTCCTGAAATACAAATGAAAGGGAAGAAAAATGGTAATGCTTTTAATACATTCAATGGACAGTGAGAGTATTAAGCAAACAATATTTAGAAACTAGTGAATTCTATCAGCAAGTCAAGAAGTTATTCAAGTAGTTGGTAGTAGACCTGTACTTATTAATAAAAAAGCTGTAAATTTGAAGGATGTTTTTTAACAGCAATGGCGCGGGCTTAGATTTAGGTAATAAAAAGGGACCTTTAAATGTATGGTTTGCAGTGTGTGTGGATTTGTTGTAGATGGACCTATTTTTTCTCTATTTCAACAGGTAGAACTTATGGTTCTCCTGGTTACTTTAATTGTAATTTTGATATTGTGATTTATTTTGCTATAAGTACAGCTTGTGATACATTCTCTGTAGGAGAAACAACTAGATAAGAATGAAGTACACTTATGAACGTATTTATGCAAACACAAAAATGCTATAAATGCTTTAGTGAAGCTTAAGTTTGTAAAGAATAAGAAATGTTACAATTTGTTGAAAATGTTACGTTACAAAGAACATGCATCTGGAGTGTTTCTACCTGGGCCACCGCTGAAAATTGGCTTCATTCCGAGTCGGACTTTCCTGGTAAACAAATGTTAAATAAATAAAAATAAAAAATGTGTATGTTATGTAGTGGAGTGTGTTTTTCAACATTGACAGATGGTGGATCAGAGCAGATTAACTGGATATAAGTGAGTTTAACTAGCAGATTAAATTAAATGCTTATACTTTTCCAGGGTTATATTCATCTGTGAATTATAAAAGAGTGTTAAAAAAAGAATATGAAGTTAAACAGACAATGCCGTATTTAAAGATGGTTTCAAGTGCTTCTTAAAAGACAGTTGGACATAGTCATATGAATAGATCTTAAATCGTACATAATTATGTGCAACTTTTTTTAATCAGTCTGTTGAAGTCTTTGACAAAAGATGAACGTGCTCACTGATTCAATGTTTTAATATATTATTTTGCTGGTGAAAACAGTTTCAAATTTGTTTCGATTTTTTTCTGCTGCTTATTGTGGCATCTGTTTATTGGCTGCTTGTTCATGTTTTAACAACATGATCTGCTTTTTTGAACGTTCATTCATTAGATGTACAGGTATGGTCAGTTGTGATTGAGCTGAGTCAAAAGGAGTAAAAAATTTCAATTACAAAAGTAAACAAGGCTGCAATTTTGGTCAGTTGTTTGATTTTTCAGTGTTGAAAATCTCCCAGCAGGGTGTTGGACTGTATATGACCATAAGTGGTCAGCTAGACAGTTTTGCTTCACTTTACAAAGCAGAGACAGTAGTGCAGTGGTCTGAGAGTTATTTATTAATGTTTTATATGTATTCTCCTTTTTGTGTCTTCATATAAAAGGACTCTTCATTTAGAGGGGAAACGTCTTTCATCAAACCACCAAGTTAAAAAAAATAAGCTGTATGTAATAACAAAGACCAAGTTTTTAGAAAAAATTAGCAAATGTGAAGATTGCAAAACAACCTCACCAACAGGTTGCTAATGTATGTGGGAGCCCAGTATCAGGTCCGTGGGTACAGAGGTGCTTAATAAGCTGCTATGAAAAAAAAAAAAAGAAAGTAGCAGTCCCCATCTATGTTTATGGCAGTTTAGCAAGTGTAAAAAATTACTAATAAAAAACTAAATGAAAAGAAAACTAAAGCAGATTACTATGCTAATGCAAGTAACTTCAATGTATTTACAAGGACTTGCATTTTTTCCCATCACAAGCCACAGCTTAAAAATCCATGTTTAGCAAGTATAAGGAAGAAAAATAAAAGTAATGCAGGTGTGTGTGTGTGTGTGTGTGTGTGTGTGTGTGTGTGTGTGTGTGTGTGTGTGTGCGCATGCAGGTGTGTGTGTGTGAGAGACAGAGAGAGGCAGAGTAAGAGAAAGAATATGTGTGCGTGCAGATGCTTCTCAACTTATTTGGTCAAGAATTCTGGACAAAGGCAATAGTAATTAGTGGCATAGACTGAAAATCGGTGACATTTTTTAAATGGATACTTACGTATTATCGCAACCAGATTTTTAACAGCAGTTCCAGGTGCTTAACGATCATGAAATAGGGCCATTACAGTTGAAAAATGTTATATAATGTGTGCCCTGTAACACTACATTTTGTTTTGCATGTACTGACATGAATGAAATGTAAAAGAGGTCATTGTTCCCCTCTTCTCATCACTCATTAGACCCATTATAGAGTACAACACCCCTTTTGGTATGTACCTCACAAGACATCTACAACAACTGGAAAGACCACAGAAAAACCTCACAAAGAGGATTACTGGCCTCAAACATATGCCCTATGCAGACCGTCTCAAAAAACTACAGCTTTACTCCATCGCATATCGCCTACTCAGGGGCGATCTCTGCCTAACATACAAAGCTATGTCAAACCCAGAGCTGTTGGACATGCTCCACTTAAAGAAATCCCAATCCCTCCGAGCTACACACTCTAGGGACCTTAACCTTCTCACCACAATAAACAGAACATGCTGGAGGGATAGATTCCTGTCCCAGAGACTTCCCATACTCTGGAACAGACTACCTATCTATATCAAACAGAGCTCCTCATTAGCACTCTTCAAGAAAAATCTTGATGATTGGATGGGAAATGGGAAATTCACCCCGGGGATCACTTCTGTGGTTCTGCTCGACAGGGGCACAGGAAAATAATTTTTTTGGGTGGCGAAAGCCAGGGTACATTTTTTGGCTAGGCTTGTATGGGCCCTAGGGCCGATAGCCTAGTACCTACCTATGAACCTATAAAAAACAAGCTGCTCATGTTTCTGTTTGCACCTTACTGCCACTATTTCTGTTATTTTAAGTCTACTACTGTTATTCCCAAAGTAATACCAAACCACCAATTGAGCACTCCACATCATTACAGCATTAATGAAATCAGTGATCGTTGTACTACAAAGTGTCTGTATCTGAACATGGCCCCTTCACAATCCAAAACACCTCAGTACTACCAACTTTCTGATTTAGAAACAACCGGGGAATCAACTGTCAAACATCATCCACCTTCATAATTTGCGATCATTACAATGAAATGGTTCTTTTCAGCATCGCTTAAAACAATGGTTAAAAATGAACAAGTTTACCAAACAGAAATTCTCTGCGCCTGTGTTTTCATTGTCTGAAGACTTCCTTGCACAAACTCAAAAGAATCCAAGAAACACTACAAAGGCAGCCATGATAACTTAAGCGTGCTTCTGTAACGCACACAAAACATGAAGAGGATTTCCTAAGTTGTTTCTGTTCCTAAAAGCAAGGTCAAGTTTTTTGCCACTACTGCTGACTTACAATAACAGTTTCCACTATTTCTAGCACTGTTTTCTGTGGGGGTATGCCCATTTCGCAACCGTGAAAATGTGGTTGCGATAATACGCAAGTACCTTTAAATGTTACCCTAAATTACTTAAAAAGCTAATAGAATAAGAGTTTTTTCATCAATATGCATTTTCTGAACAGTAAGTATAAAACTATAATGGATGGAGTTATTGACTAACTGTAGTCCTCACAATTTCTTTAGAAATTCAATTAGCTTTGAAGGGACAAGGCAAAAATATAAGGCAAAATCAGAGACAGTTGAATGGTATGTGGGTGGGTGGGGGTGATGCTTTGCTTTACACTGTATGCATTTTTTCATTTATTTGATGACAGTGAGGCATATGAGGTGCACTCAGTCAAGAAAGTAGTTGCAATTTTGTGCTTGTGTGTTTGCTTTTGTGAATTTTCATTAATTTGATCACAATGAGATGTCAAGAGAGTAACTCTAGGCATATTTTGTGTGTTAGCGTGGGTGTGTATTTGGGTTCCTGAATATGTGTGAGTGTGTTTCTCTGCTAGTGTGCATATAAATGAAACTGTGTGTGTGTGTGTGTGTGTGTGTGTGTGTGTGTGTGTGTGTGTGTGTGTGTGTGTGTGTGCGTATAAATGAAACTGTATGTACATGTGTCTGTGTAGACATTAAATACTTAATGTAATGAATGTATGCATATTTTGGATGCAGAATATGTTCTGCTAAAACAATTTTATGTTCTACAGCAACTATGAAACATTAGGGAGAATCATTTTGCATAAAAATACATACATACTAAAATTTTACATTTCCTGAGCAGAATAATGTCTTCCAGGGTGGATGGATCTTCTGGGAGTACAGATGCTCTCAGCCTGTGGCATCAGTCCTCACAACCCCCTGGGTAGTTCATTGTTTCCCCATTTCCACCCACAGTGTCAGGCTTTATTGCTTGCTTAGAGCATGATAAAATCTGATGCTCGTCCAGGTTAACTTTAGTATCTAAGCAGAATTCAGAGTAAAATCATGCTTTTCAACCTCCTGCAGCCTTTTTAAAAAAGTATTAATTTCTTTAACAGTGTGAAGTGTATCTGTTCAGTTTGACATCATTTGCTTTAATCTTAATAGTAAACCTTAATTTTGCAGATTTGATTTCTAGAGTGTTTTGTCACGTTTCATGCTTTCTTTCTTCTACAAAGGCCCTGTTGCATTGCTTTTTAAAAATATTTTAATCGTCCATAATTCTGCTTTTCAGATGTTTCTTGTATAATTTGTTTCTTCTTGACCTCATTCTTTCACTCCATGCTTCAAACCAAGTTATATATTTTTAAAGACACAGATTTGACTTTATTATCATAGCTAATATCTGAAGTTCCATGCCAGTAGCATAAAAAAACAATTAAAACATGACCAAGCTACTTGGCTGAACATGTTACTCACAACTCCAGCTATTAAATTATTAAAAATCTCTACTAAAAAATGTTACTTTATTTTTTTTATTGCCTTATATCAGTATTTCAGAGAGAACCACTAAATTGTCACTTGACCGTTTAAGAAGCTTCGCAATCTGTTACACAATTATTATTAAACAAAACAAAGTCCAACAACAAGGCATTACTGTGCTGGAAAACCTTATTGATGTATAAATATTTTGAGGAAATCCCATCTTGGGCCAACTTTGTCAAGTATTTGAAAGTTGGGTTCAGACTAATTATAACTCATATCACCAACTATAAACTAGAGCTTCCCTTGATCTAAATAACTATGTGTATCCTGAAGCACTTTAATACCGTAGGGTATTTTAGATGGAGAGGAAGTAAGTGTTCTTAATATCAGTCCTTTTATTGACCGGGTTAGTCCCAGTAGACTAGTAGCCTCTTTTAAGGTAAGACCCGAGGTGGTATTTATACTGTACTACTAGTGTAAAAAAGTTCCTGTCAGAAGTATAGTAACTTTACCTAAGAATATTTTATACATTAAAAAGTGTGAAGATAATTATCTGGCTTGTCATCAGTAATAATAAAACTAATTGTTTTTACTAGTGTACACAAACCTCCTCCAGTTCTTGCCTCTTCCTTGAATATTCAGTGGCATTGTCTACCAGCAAAGTAAATGCCTTTTTCCTATAGCCATCCGTAGTTAAAGATTCTGGTAATGCATATATGTCATATAGTGCGTTAGTCTTAGGACTCAATAAATCATTTTTGGCATAACTACTTTGCACATTTATATGAACCTTATGTACTATATTTACTTTATTTATATATATATATATATATATTTGTATGTATATATATATATATATATATATATATATATATATATATATATATATATATATATATATATATATATACACACATATAAAATTATCTCAGCACTTTTCCCTTTTAGTAACGCTGCATTACAAATCTGAAAGTTTTATAGACCTTTAGTGCACACATTGCTCTGGTATGCATGGATTTTGAAGAAGACAAGGTGCCGAATCCCAAGCTGCTAGAACCAAAAAACAGTTTCTTCTTATAGCTTGATGTCCAGGACAGTGCTTCTCAACTTGTTCAAAGAAGTAGTGATTGCTAGCATCCCACATAAGTCCAATGGTTAGACCACAGCTGAAGATAAAAATCGAATAATCCACGTCAGGAAATAAATCACTTGCAGCTTCACAGTACTGCCCTTTATAAAACCAAAAGTTGTAACTGAGATGTAGTAGTCAAGGTAGGAAACGGTTCACTTGCAGTTTCACACCACTTTATTAAACAAGAGTAAGCACTTTCGCGATCTAAGTCAGCTGATCGCTTCTTCAGACTCATAAAAACAGTTAAAACATTGGTATTTAAAATATGGTTCAACCAATGAAAACACATATAGAACTATAACAGACTAATTAAAATTTCATACATCAGTACATTAATTTGCCTTATATTCTGCATAAGATGAAATAAAATATACATATAACAGACACATTTTATGTAATAATCCATATTACTTAATGTTTTAGTGGTCTGGATTTTAAAAAAGGTTTCAAGGAAACAGCATTGTTCAATCCAGGAGAACTGTCTGCCTGAAGTAATAAAATCCATTGTTGTTCTGCTTCCTCTACCTTATTCCTTATATCACCTCTCCTCTTACTTTTATTTATTATTTCTAAAACCATGAAATTAAAAATATGTTTCCTATCTTCTTCTTCTTCCACATGTTTTGCTAAAGCACTTGTGTCTTTTTTATTTCTTATATCTCTAAGGTGTTCAAGGATACGTTCCTTTAGACACCTATTGGTTTTGCCTATATAAAAGGCATGACAGTGCAGAAGCTGAAATAAACCAAATTTTGTATTCTGCAGTCAGCATAAAAATCTATATCAATTATAAATCCTAGTGTAGGATGTTTATATGTAGATTTATTATATAAATAGTCACATGCTGTACAATTTCTGCAAGGTAAAGTCCCCTGCCTATCAGATAGGATCATTCTTTCATTGTTTCTGGATTTATAACAGAGTTGCCTTTTTAAGGACCTCTTATTTCTAAAAGAAAAGCTGGGTCCATCTTCTAACAATTCTCTCAAGTCAGGATCCGACAATAAAACATTCCAATTATTCTCAAAAATATTACAGAACCTTCTGATGTCACTTGAATAAGTTATAGGGAATCTAATTTTAAATCATAACCTTCCTTGCTTTTAACATCTTCTATAGTATTTGAGAAGAGCGGTTTACATCTCCCATCCCTATTTTCAATGGTATATTTAGAGCTTTCATTTATGTCTTTCTTACTATAACCTCTGTTTAAGAAGTCTTTCTCTAATATAGTCATTGTCTTCACAAAGCCTTCATCTGTATTATGTAAGTGGCTTATTCTCATATATTGTCCTTTCACTACATTTTTATGTACAAATGTTGGATGCATACTAGTCTTATGTAAGATACTATTTCTCCATGTAGATTTTCTATACATCCCTGTTGTAAGTTCATCTAACGCTGTCTTCTTAACCAAAACATCTAGGAACTCAATAGAGTCCCTGGAATGTTGATTAATGAATCTTAAAAATTCAGTGGTGCTATGCAAGTACTCCACCATCTCTTGCAACTCTTCACTAGTACCATCCCATAACATGAAGACGTCATCTATACTCATTCCCCCCAGTGATGCAGGCATGGAAGGGTAGGTTTGTCACAGTCTGTGGTTTCCCAGTCAGTCAGCCTGCTGCCCGTAAGAAAGCATATAGATTGTATAAAGTTCCTCAGCCTGTCAAGTTTTTATACATTAATCCCAGACCTGACCCAGCAGCTATAGCTTTAGTAAATCCAGCTGCTACCAAACATTTTGCTAATTGTTATCCTCCTCCTGATAAAGATGGTAAAAGTTCTTATAAATTTAAAAGAAACATTTTTAGAATTCTGAACTGTCAGACTACGTGAAAGTATGTGGAATGTTTTGGCTCCAGTTTCCTGTTGTGAGTAAAACTATGAATTGTATAGTTTAGTTTCTTGTATTTCTTAAGTCAGTACTCAGTAAACTTTTATTCTGTTTGTCAAAAAAATGATTACTGGAAAATGGAAATCAAAGTTTAAACCAACCATACTTGAAGTAGTGAATATTATAACAGAGATAAGAGAACAAGAAGTAGGACCTTTAGAAAAAGGTAGGAGCAAATTACATAGAAAAAATGGCAATTGTGGAAACAGTGCATGCAGAAAATGTTTTGGAGGAGAAATGAGGTTTAAGAGAAGTCAGGAACTCAACAATTTTATATAATGTTGGACTGATGATATTGTGTAGAATAATATCCCTGGGATTCAATAATGCCTACTCTAAGTCTACACTGTTCTAAGTGAACAGACAACACAGGTATAACTCACACCTTCTTTCTCCTAATTTTAGTTTTCCTACTGATTTTCTTGCAGCTTTAAATATTGACAAGGATTCATAAAGGTTACCACAAAGTGTAGACTACATGTACACTTAGTGTAATCTTTCTGAGTGACTAGAAAGCACAAAAAATGTGGTAAGGATGTTCTTGAATACATACCATGTACACTTAGTGTAGGCTTTATTGAATCTAGCCTTGTATGTGATGTATAATGTTTGTAAATGTGAACTTATAATTGTTTGTTTATTTTTATACAAATGTATTTATTTATTTTATTTATTTATTAATTGATTGAACATTTGATTACAGGGAAAGTCCATCTGGGTAGGAGCCAGTTTTTAGATGAGGCCTGGTGAGAAAAGTTCTAAAGTATTACAAAACATTTTAAAAACAATAAATTTACAGTATTCAGAACTAATGCAAAAACATCTACAGTTTAAATAATTATACCAATTTAAACATAATATGAAAACATTTGTTAAGAATAGATGTTCATCGTGTTTCACTGTTGCAGTCATTACAGTTGGGTTATCCTGCTGGCAGGCTACCCGCAGTCAGCCTGAGTTCCAAAGTCTAGGTCCAGCATCGGTTGCTGTCGCCTCCTACCCGATGTCAGTGCCCCAGGGGTATATAAGGTGCAGCCGACGCCACTTTCTTTAGTCTTTCTTGCTGTGCGGTGCCCGAAGCAAAAGCAGTTCGCAAGTGTCGGTCGGCCGACTCCTGAAGTTTTCAAATTCGAATTTCAGATCCGAAGTCTTCATTAAAGCTTAGTACCCCGTTGGGGAAACTTTTTTCTTGCTCCAGACCGATGTCAGAAAAAGTTAATAACTGTATTTCTTGTGGGAAGCAAATAACTCATAAGGATTTTCATTCTTACTGTATTCCTTGCCTAGGCCCTGACCATAACATTGCTAGTTGTCGGTTTTGTGCTAGATTTAACCAACGCACTATTAAGCGTCGGTACGATTTTGAATTTCATTACTTTGGCAGAAGATTTAATTATATAATGCCGTCGGATCAGCCGACTACCGGAGTTTACAAAAAACGAAAAGAAAAGGACAGGCATTCGAGATCCAAAACTGACGAGGCTTCTTCTAGGCCTGTCGTCAGTTCTCAGTGAGGCGCTTTCGCAGCCCCTGACGCCCGCTACCTCAGAGCCACAGGCCGCTTCCGACTCCCACGTGGAGCCAACTAGGCCTCTGGAAACTCAAGGTATTGGACACACGGAAACTATTCCCTCAGATGGGTCCGAGCCGCTGAGCAGGCATCGGCTTCTGAGGGTGTTTTCAGGCCTACACAGTTATATGTGAAACCTACTTCAGCTACAAAGACTAAAGCAGCTCTAAAGACAAAGAAACAAGTACAGCATTCTCCTGGACAGACCTCCATGCCTAAAAAACAGATGCTTAAAAATGGCAGAAGATCTTATTACTTTGATCAGGGGTTCCCATCCCCCTCCTGAAAAGAGGCCTAGGCAAGAGTTAGAATATGAATTTTCAGACCAGGTTTCCATTTCCTCTGATTCCTCCTCTGAACAGGATTACTCTGTTCCTCCCTATGAGGATTCTGATGCTGAAGAATCTATCCCTTCAGCCTCTCCTCCTGAGGATTATTCTTTTGGGGAAACACTGCATACTATGAGGGAGCATTTCCACTGGGAGAGCCAAGATTACTCAGAGTCTACGAAAAGGCTTAGAGATTTCCTTTTATTGCTCCAGCACAGGCCCCTTGCTATCCCACCTGTTTTAGACATTGTAGATGATGTATTTACAGAGTCCAGTTTTTCGCCAGACTCTTTACCACCAGCCCCTGTTAAGCCAGACAGATACTATAGGGTTCCTGATTCACATAAATTTCTCTAAGAACCCTGCAGCTGACCCAGAAACCATCTCTCAGGGTTCCAAAGGGGTCATGGCTTCTAATGCAAAAAACCCTATTCCCTCTAATAGGGATTCTAGGGCCCTAGACAGATGGGGCAAAAATATTTATACCTCTGCTACCTTGGCTGTAAGAGCTTTAAACTGCCAATTTCATATGCTTAAGTATCAGCAATATCTTATATCCTTGCTTAAACAGAAAATGCCAGCAAATACAGAATGTGCAGACAATAAAGAAATGCAGGATTTATTGCATGCAGCTGAACAAGTTGGAAAGCATACTTTGCAATGTGGTTTTGATTCTCTTGAGGCCTCCTGCAGGGCCGCTGTTACAGGTTCTGTCATTAGGAGGCATGCTTGGTTAAAAGAGCAAAATTTGCCTGATCATGTTAAAGCAAAACTATTAGACGCTCCTTTACTGCATGATACTTTGTTTGGTGCTAAAGCAGAAGAGATGTTGAAGAAAATGGAGGACAAGACTAAATCTATGCAAACAGTCAAGGATTTCTTGCAGGTACAGCCTCCCAGATTTAGCAGGAACTGGCCTACAAAAAATTGGTCCTTTCCAGTGTCAGATAGACCACAAAGGGGCAGATACAGACGTAGATCACAGCCCCAAGGCTCATACAGGCCTAAACAATGGGGTGCTTCTACCTCAAAGAGTGGAGAGGAAAATTCACAGCCATACAGGAAACAGTCTCAATGACTTTCCACTTCCAGCACCAAGCACTTATCTTTTGGCAGCCCCTTTGGGGGGAAAACTAGCACTTTTTTCACAAAATTGGCACATGATCACCCAGGACAAATGGGTTCTAAATATAGTTTCAAAAGGCTACAGGTTCCACTTTCACACCCTGCCAAGGCAAAACGGTATGCCAGACCTGCCACGCAATCAATGGGCAGAGGCGCAAAAACAAGTTTCATCCCTCATGGACATGAGGGCCATTCAACAAGTACCAGAACAAGAGCAGGGTCACAGATTCTATTCTAGACTGTTCTTGGTACCCAGAAAAGACAAAGCCTGGAGACCAGTACTGGACCTATCTATTCTAAACACGTATCTGGATATTCCAAAATTCAAAATGTTGACTCTACAGCAGCTTCTGCCCATGTTGGGCAAGAAGGCTTGGCTTGTGACTTTAGATCTAAAAGAGGCATACCTGCATGTCACAATCAGACAAACACGCAGAAGATACCTCAGATTCAAAGCTGGCTCAATGCACTACCAATTCTCTGCACTGCCCTTTGGCTTATCTACTCCGCCCAGGGTCTTCACAAAGTGCCTGGCACTAGTAATTGCATTTTGCAGACAAAGAGGAATACAAATATATCCTTACTATCCTATCCATCTGGCGTTTGTAAAAAGATTACTGACAAGTCTAGGGTACACAGTAAACGAGAAAAAAATTCAAAGCTCGTACCCTCGCAAGAGATAATATTCCTGGGTGCAAGCTTAAATACAACTGCCCAGATGGCTCATCTCACGCCAGACAAACACAGACAACTGACTACTTATTTCAAGATGTTGGCAACAAAGACCCAGTTGTCTGCAAGAAAAATTCTGCAGGCCTTGGGTTTCATGGCATCCTGCATTCTGCTAATTCCATATGCAGGATTGTATATGAGGAAACTTCAATGGTATCTAAAAAGTGTTTGGACTCAACATTGCCACAGCCTGGAAACAATAATTACCCTCATTCCCTGCCTGCAACAGGAGTTTCGATGGTGGGCAAAAGCCTGTCACCACAACACGGGACAGCCATTCACCTTACCCACAGCCAGGTAGACATTGACAACAGATGCATCAGATTACGCCTGGGGGGCCCATATGGCAGGAAGATGTATTCAGGGCACATGGTCCGCAAGTCAAATGCATCTACATATCAATCAAAAAGAGATGCTAGCTGTTCAGAATGCCCTAACAGCCTTCAAGGATCAACTTCATCCAGGGCAACTACTAGTAAAGACAGACAATACTACAGTCATGTGGTACATAAACAAACAGGGAGGCACACATTCCTTCCCCCTCTGCAGGCTAGCCATGAACTTGTGGCACACAGCATTGGCTTACCAAGTGCATCTGCAAGCTCAATTCCTGCCAGGAAGGAAAAATACTCTGGCAGACGAACTAAGCAGAAATCTAATGGATCCCCACGAGTGGAAATTGGATCCACAAGTCTTCAGTATGATAACAAGGACCTGGGGATGCCTGGACATAGACCTATTTGCCTCCCCTCACAACTACCAACTACAAAGATTCTGCACAAGGACTTAACACAAGCAAGCATGAAAAGTGGATGCTCTATCTTTCAGCTGGAAAAATCTAACAGTATATGCCTTTCCTCCTCTGCCTCTCCTCCCCAAGGTACTCAAGGTCAGACAAGAGAAACCAAAAATGATACTGATTGTCCCAGACTGGCCCCGCCAGCACTGGTACCCAATCCTAAAGAGCTTGTCTCACTGCCCAGCGTGGACATTACCTCAAATTCCTCACTTATTGACCCAACAAGACAGCCAGATACTGCACAGCCAACTCAAAACCTTAAACCTGGTGGCATGGCAGATAATATAGCCTCTCAAGACACACTTCTTTCTAAAGCAGTGATGGATGTTATTTGGGAGGCCAGGAGGCCTAGCACCAGAAAATCTTATGCAGACAAATGGAAGAGATTCTGTGCCGGGAACCAAGCACAAGGCATTGACACGATTGCTCCAAATATTCCTCAGATTTTGCAGTACTTAACTGAGATGCTGGATAAAGGCCTTTCCTTTTCATCAATTAAAATTCATGCCTCTGCTATTTCAGCTCATTACAATACAGAACCACCTCTTTTTTCTCATCTGTTACTGAGGCAGTGCCTTAGAGGGGCAAAAAACATAAGACCTCCAAGGAGAGCACAAATACCTGCATGGGACCTTAACTATGTCTTGGAAAAACTCACACTGCCTCTGTTTGAGCTAGCCTCTGCAGCTGACATAAAATTCTTATCCTGGAAAACAGCTCTGCTCCTAGCAATAACCTCCGTTAGAAGAGTCTCAGAGTTACAGGCACTCATGGCTGTGGAACCTTTCATCATTTTCCATCCTGACAGGGTTACGCTGAGGGCAACCCCTACATTTATGCCTAAGGTAGTGTCCAGTGTGGCCCTTAACCAAACAATTCATTTGCCTACTTTTTATCCAAACCCACAGAATAAGGGTGAGAAAAATTCTGCATTCTTTGGACATTCACAGACAGCTACGCTTCTACTTGGATAGAACTAAAGCTTTCAGAAAGACTTCTAGTGGCATATGCTGCAGCATCACAAGGAAAGCCTATCTCAAAACAGACTATTTCAAAGTGGATAGGCCATTGCATTAGTTTCTGCTATTCACAGCATGGCAAATCAGTGCCTAAGGGCATTAGGCCACATTCAACTAGAGCAGCAGCCACCTCAGCAGCCTTCCTCAGAGGAGTACCAACCAAAAACATCTTAGAGGCTGCAACTTGGAGTTCAGTGCATACCTTTACAAAGCACTATCACTTACCTCTCTACTCTAAATCCAGAGCAGGCTTTTGCCACTGCAGTTCTGCAGGGCCTTATAGCCTCTCCTAATCCTATTTAGCTCCAGCCTCCCAACCTTAGCTTTGGGATTCAACCCAATTGTAATGACTGCAACAGTGAAACACTAAGAACATAGTACAGTTGTGTACACTTACCATAAATGTAGATTTTCGAGTGTATTCACTGTTGCAGTCCAGGTTACCCTCCCACCATCCCCCTTTCTTCTTTGCTGGGACCTGACTGTACTTTTCTACTCTATACAACCTATGTGGTGTATTTGCTTGTAGTGAAGGAAAAGTTTTTTGTGCATGCATGCTTATTGGCATAATTTAGCCTACCATTTTAGGGGCACCTGACATCTGGGGCAAGAAAAACTAAAGAAAATGGCATCGGCTGCATCTTATATACCCCTGGCACACTGACATCAAGGAGGAGGCAACAGCAACCGATGTCTGACCTAGACTTTGGAACTCAGGCCGACTGCGAGCAGCCTGCCAGCAGGATTACCCAGTTGTAATGACTGCAACAGTGAATACACTCGAACATCTACATTTATGGTAGGTACACAACTATACTTTATATGACAGTGGCATAATATGTAGAGAAATTTTATCAATTTTGTAGAGAAAATAAAGGTAAGTTAGTATAATATAAACAGGAACTTGAATTGTTTGTTGGAGAAGCTGGCTTTATGCCCTTTGACCATGCAACTAGTGCAGGATTAAAATAGTTGTCTTGACAGACTGTTGTTCTAGTAGTGATAACCTCAGCCAGGAGAATTTCGGAAAGCCTGCACTTCTCCCCTCTAGGCTTTCGAATATTAGCTAAAACATTTGAACCACTTCCAAATGACCAGGAGTCGAAATAACACAGTAAAACACTGTTCTGATTTATTCAAACAGAAATCCAGTAAAAATCATGCAGTAAAACTTTCCCCAAAAAAACAATTAGATTCTCCTAGCACCTCAGCTACTGAATAGACTTCACAGAGTAATTCCTATTTTAAAATGGACTCCCTTATATATTACATTATTACATCCAATTAAACAATTAATTAAACACTTAAAACTTTAAACAACCTTCATAAAACAGATCTCTCAATTACACTATTTATTTAAACTTCTTGGATGGAGTGTATTGTATTTTAATATAAAAATCGATTCTTTTCTCCGTAAATGATACTTGATGCTTTCTTCACTCATAAAATCATTCCTAATCTGTTCCAAAACTGTGATTTGTAAACACGTCAGATCTCCCTCATGATATTTGTTAAAATGTTCTGCCACTGGGCTTATTGATTTATTATTTTTAACATCTCTCATATGTTCCTTAATTTTTACTGCAAGGCTCATTTTACTCTTGCCCCCATAAAATTTCTCACAGGGGTACCTCAGGCCATAAATAACCCCTACACTCTTGTAAGAGTATGGCCCCTGTTCTTGAAATGTCTTACCATAATAGTTGGAAAGGTTCAAACCACATACATACAAACTGAACATCCCCCACAGGGGGATGTACCCTTCAAGATAATTTCTTCTGTCCTTTGACTAGATGGCCTCTTAAAACTCCAATGAAGTAGAAAGTCCTTAAGACTTCTTCCTCTTTGATAAGAAAATTTGAGCTTTTCACAGGCAGTGACTAAAGGTGGAGGTGTCTCTATTTACATCAAAAATAAATATATTTTAAGGCTAGTCAAACCGGACAATGCACTTGAACTGCTCCATGTTCAAATCATCATAGGTAAAATCCAGTACCACTTCCTTGCAATCTATAGGTCCCCCTCTTTGACCCAGGAAACCCATACCATGTATTTAACCTTATTAGAAACACTAACCATCCAACCCAACACCATATTCATGGGTGGCTTTAATTACCCCATTATTAACTGGGAATCCTATAGTACACCAAACGTATATGCACAGATTCCTGGATTTTGTAAACACAAACTTCCTTGACCAGGTAGTCAGCACACAAACCAGGGGTGCAACCATACTGGAGCTGGTCCTTGCTAATATGGGAGACTGCTTGCACATCCCCTACTGTAATGCCTTCCCTGGTAAGGTCAGAACACAAAATGGTCTCCTTTGAAGTAAAAATAAAACCTGGAATATTCAGGAACTATTCTAAGGCTAACCTCCTGCCATTAAGTGATAACCTGGCAAATTTTCAAGCCCCCATAAACCCTGAGAACACTTCTGCATATGCAGAACTGTTCACAGAAACCCTGTACAAGCATGTTAATAGCTGCATAAAGGTATCTGTACCCACCAGGAAGAAGTGCAGAACTAACTGAAAAAAACAAGCCACCCTGGTGGAATCACAAACGCAATAGTCTGTATAACAGATGAAAGAAAATCATGGCAAAAATTAGGAGGTGCAGCCCCCAGCAGGATAAAAGCACTCTCATCAAATTAAACAAACAACTCAGAGGACAAAGTCTACCAAAGCCTAATTCTGAGGTACGTTTGGCCTCCCAGGCCAATGACAACCACAAAGCATTCTTTAGCTATGTCCACAACCTTAAAGACAATGCACAATTGTGTACAGAGCTCATTGTAAATGGACCCACCTATATTGAGCCAGAAGATATAGCAAACCTCTTGGCTGATAAATTCAGCTCCAGCTTTACTCCTCTCCCCCTCAATCTTCCCTCAGAAAATATCATCAAATATAACTCCCCCAACTATCACTAGAGAACAGGTCCTTAATGCTGTCTCTCAGACCAGGAACACTGCATCAGTGGGCCCAGACAATATCCTAGGATGCCATCTAAACAGCATGAAACATGACCTGTCAGGGCCTCTACTGTTTGATTGTAGCATCAAAACAGGCTTTGTGTCTCATGAATGGAGAAAGGCAACAGTCATCCCTCTGCACAAAGGTGGGCCATCTACAGACCCTAGAAACTACAGACCCTTAAGTCTCACTAGTCTGTATGTAAAGCCGTGAAAAGCATCATCATGGAGATAATCAATAGAGATATAGTAAACCTCCAGACACTGGAGCCAACCCAATTTGGATTCGTCAAGGACAGCTCATGTCTGCTCAACCTGGTGGACTTCTTTGAGAAGTTCACCAAAGCAATGGATGAGGGCAAATTGTTCACACTGCCTACCTTGACCTGGCCAAGGCACAATACCCCACTCAGACATTGCTGACAAGCTCAAGAAGTTAGATACAAACCCGTATGTCACACAGCAGATAGCCAACTGGCTCACAGATAGGACCCAGAAAGTTAGAATTGGAGAGTCCAACTCTACAAAGAGGACAATCACAAGTGGAATCCCTCAAGAATCAGTTGTTGGACTGTTCCTTTTCGGCATTTACATTTCAGAAGTCAAGGCCAATGCCTGCGGTCTTCGGCTGACTAAATTTGCAGATGATTGAAAATTAGGAGCTGTCATTGAATCTTACACTGACACAAATGTTTTCCAGGAGGGGCTGGCACAGACAACTGGTGTCAGAGCTGTGGTCTAAAACTAAATTCCATGAAATGCATAATAGTATCCTTTGGGAAGTCATCCATCCCCGGTAACTATCATATTGACAACACACCCCTTAGAGTTCATCCAGTAGTCAGGGACTTAGAGACACACATAGATAGTAATCTAGCCTTTGATCATCACATGTCTACAGTGGTGAGGAAATCATTCTGTGTTGTGCAACTTATAAACAAATGTATGGCATCTAAGTCCAAAGAAGACATTGTTCCACTGTATTCTGCATTCATTAGACCTATCATTGAGTACAATGCCCCCTTTGGTATGTACCTAACCAGGCATATCCAACAATTGAAAGATCCACAGAGGTTCCTCACTAAAAGAGTATAATGCACAAGTAAAATGTTCTTTGCAGACCACCTCAAGAAACTATCTCTGTATTCTGTCTCCTACAGGTTTTTGAGGGGAGATCTATGCCTGGCATACAGTGCATTATCAGACCCCACTCTGATGTACCTCCTGCATATCCACAAAACGAACAGCACCAGAATTACCCATTCTAAAGACTTGAAGCTTGCTTCTGATATAAATAGGACCTGCTGGAGAGACAGGTATGTATCCCAGAGAGTACCCTGTCTCTGGAACAGGCTCCCCATCCATGTGAAGCAGAGTTCCTCCCTAACCCAGTTCAAGTGCAATTTGGGCAATTGGGTGGGAAACTGGAAATTCATCCCTGGTTTTGCACCCATGTCTCTAATGGACACAGGTAACCTGTAAATGGTTCATCTCCCAGGCCCTTGCACTTATCAAGGGTAGCAGAACTTGTCAGCGATTTGGGATGCATAGCTAGGCTTAAAAAGGCCCTTGTGGTCGTTAGCCTAGTAAACACCTTTGAACCTATAAGTCTGGCTTTGTACATTAATTCTCCCTATCTGACCTTTCAGAAAGACAGAGTGGTCTGGGGAAAAAATATATAAAAAAAAAATAAACAACATACAATAAGCTGGCTGCAAAAGTGTGCACACCCTTAAACTAATACTTTGTTGAAGCACCTTTTGATTTAAGTACAGCATTCAGTCTTCTTGAGTACACACCTGCCATCAATTAAAGAGACTCTAACCCCAAATAAGGTTCAGCTGTCTTAGTAGGATTTTCCTGACATTTACTCAGTTGCCTGCTACAGCAAAAGCCATGGTTCACAAATAACTTACAAAGCGTCAAAGGGATCTCATTGTTGAAAGGTATCAGTCAGGAGAAGGGTACAAAAAAATTTCCACAGCATTGGATATACCATGGAACACATTGAAGACGGTCATCAAAAAGTGGAGAAAATATGGGACAACAATGACATTGCAAAGAACTGGATGTCCCTCTAAAACTGAAAAGACAAGATGAAAACTGGTCAAGGAGGCTGCCAAGAGACCTACAGCAACACTGAAGGAGCTGCAGGAATTTCTGGCAAGTACTGGTTATGTACTACATGTGACAACAGTCTGCCGTATTCTCCATATGTCTGGCCTGTGGGGTAAGGTTGCAAGACGGAAGCCTTTTCTTACACAGAAAAACATCCAGGCCCAGCTAAAATTTGAAAAACAATGCATCAAGTCTCCCAAATGCATTTGGGAAAATGTGTCATGGTCTGATGCGACCAAGGTTGAACTTTTTGCCACAATTCCAAAGGTATGTTTGGTACAAAAAACAGCACTTTGCATCACCAAAGGAACACCACCCCCACAATGAAGCATGGTGGTGGCAGTATCATGCTTTGGGGGTGCTTTTCTTCAGCTGCAACTGGGGCTTTACTCAAGGTGGAGGGAATTATGAACAGTTCCAAATACCAGTTACTTTAGGCCCAAAACCTTCAGGCATCTGCTAGAAAGCTGAACATGAAGAGGAATTTCACCTTTCAACATGACAATGACCCCAAGCATACATCCAAATCAAAAGAATGGCATCACCAGAAGAAAATTAAAGTTTTGGAATGACCCAGCAAGAGCCCAGACCTAAATCCAGTAGAAAATCTGTGGGGTGACCTGAAGAGGGCTGTACACAAGAGATGCCCTCGCAATCTGACAGATTTGGATTTCTTTTGCAAGGAAGAGTGGGCAAATATTGCCAAGTCAAGGTGTGCCATGCTGATAGACTCCTACCCAAGAAGACTGAATGCTGCAATTAAATCAAAAGGTGCTTCAACAAAGTATTAGTTTAAGGGTGTGCACACTTTTGCAGTCAGCTTATTGTACATTTTTTATTTTTTTCCCCCTAACAGATTTGTTTGTTTTTCAATTGAATTGTACAGCTAAATTGCCATGCACCAAACTTTTAATAGTTGCTAGCTGCATACTGTGAGCAGACATGATAGACAAATTGGGTCTATATTAGAAGACCAAATGTTTAGGTGATCCAACACCTAAACATCGATCTTCTAATATCGAAAGCAAAAAATGGCGACCGGACGATTTAACACAGGGAAAGATTTCCTTTGGCCGTTTGCCAGTTTTTGCCATTTCCTATACTGTAGAGTGATCTTAGATTTGGTATATTTAGTTGGGGGGGGGGGGGCAAAGCCCCCACTTACTTTGGATGTAAAATTTGGTTTTGCTTTAGTGGCCAAAGGACGTGTTTCCCTGGGACGTTTGCTGTTTTCAGATTCAGTATTAAAAGATCGATGTTTAGGTGTTTGATCACCTAAGCATTTGATCTTCTAATATAGACCCAGACAAATTACCTCAACTTCGGTTTTAGGTTTAAGTGTTTTATCCTAAGCAATGCAGAAACTGAAAACTAGAAATAATATAGATGCTGCTAGTGTCTCAGGGCTTTTCCATGGTTTTCTTAGGCATAGTGAATGCTTACTGATATGTCAGTGTCCGGGAGCCGCACTGGATTTGTCTTCATTCTCCCATCTCATTAGTGCAGTTTGTTCCACATTTACTCTTTTCTAACCTTAGGTCTTCACCATAGTTGTAAATGTGTTGTCTGGGATGCTGGATTTGAAAGGATGCCTAAACAATTTAAGTTAATTTTGACAGCTGTTCACAACTTTGTCAGTACCTCTGACCTGGGCTTCACCTTAGCTGATGTTTTTGACAGTTTGCCATCACCTAAGAGCAGCCCTTCTTGCAGCCAGTGCTGATCCTGTTTGTGTACTATCTCTCTTCTTAGAGAGAACATGAGACCAGGGATTTGGCCTCATGGATAGTGAATTACAAACATTATGATAAGTATTCTTCTGGGTCTTTTGGGCTTGATGGCACGTGTGTGATGGTCATCGTCTGTCTCACTTCCATAGTTTTTCAGTAGTTGGCACACTGCCATTCGCTGCAGATTCATCATTTCATTTTTGGATCTATTTTGTCTTAGAGTTTTCATTCAGTCTGTGATAATGAGTGTGTCACTGGTCATTTGGGAAGTTCAGCTCTGGCAGTTCTTATTCAGAAGACATCGCACTTCTTTGAGAAGTGGTGGCACAGCAGTCTTCTTGAGTTGAGGACTGTGTTCTCTACAGGCTCTTGGGGGGGGGGGGTCCTTACAAAACTGCATCCCCTTCTTATGAGGTCTGATAGTCATGCAGGAGTATGGTGCCTGATCATGGAGAGATGCATGTACCCTTTCTGCTGTTAAGGGCTATAAGTGTGGCAGCAGACCACTGACTGATACAGTTTCCTGATGCTGGTCTAT
Source organism: Protopterus annectens (assembly GCF_019279795.1). Lineage (NCBI taxonomy): Eukaryota > Metazoa > Chordata > Ceratodontiformes > Protopteridae > Protopterus > Protopterus annectens. Next base: position 1,240,539,650 of record NC_056729.1, read on the forward strand.
ATCAAGGGAATAAGACATTACTTCACATACCAAGGTCACAGCATACGCTCTGCACTAGAGCTGTAGCTAGAGTACAAGAGCATGCAGACTGATTATAGTCACAGAACATCCCAAACATTTGTCACTTTGTAACCCAGGAGGCCTTCCATGATCTGTTTACAGCAGAAGGGCAGAGAACAGTGTGCATTCTCCTTGATTTGAAAGACAGCTCTTTTTATGCCTTTCCTCCAGTCCCTTAGTTCTCATCTGTTTATAAACTGTCAGTAACAAATGTTTAAGCTCATTTTACTAGCATAGTGGTGAACCTGGAGAGCCAGTTTTCATGTGTTTTCAGACTCTTTTGCTTCTACTCTTGTTTAATAATTACATTCTGGACACTGTGTACTCAAATGTGTGTCAGGGCAATGGTTAATCTTCCATATTCCCAGAAGAGAGATCAGCTTTGTTAGAAGGTGGCAGGAAGATCACCTGCTAGAAGCGCATACTTAGCACAGTAGAAGATGTCCTCTGTTTTTTGCATTGTGAATTGTAAAGAATCATATGACACTGAAGAAAAAACTGGGGATACCAAAATTACCTGCAGGCAGTATAAGCAGTCAAAGCTTCCCTTAACTAGGCCATAGGCCTAGTAGAACTAATCCTTCCATCTATCCATTCATCCATCCTTCAGTAATGGCAATTTAGAGCCAATTTTCACACCACTGGGTGGCTAGCCGTACCATGGTTGCATTTCCAGACCACATACATGGAAGGTCACATCTTATCAGAAAAACTAGCTAAACTAACTAACTAGCACAAACAAAAACAAACGTCTGTAATAGTTTTTTTTTTTTTTTGACAGAGGAGGTAATGTAAGGAATAATGGGTTTTTGGAACTGAGTGATGGTTAAACTTGAAGGAACCCAGAGAAGTTTAAAAACAAACTGTGGATAAGGTAAGAATCTCTATCTGTCATTAGGATCATAGGTTCATAGGAGGTTACTAGGCTATTAACCCGGAAGTCATTTCAAGCCTAGCTGTTTCATCCCAATGTAATACCACAGATACTCTAGTCAATACCCAGGATTGTATTTATTAATGACTGCCTATATGCCCAGGAGGGTTGTGGGTGCTATCCCTGGTAAGAATTTACAGTGCCACATCCAACTGTCCAGATTCCTTTTGAACAGTGTCATAGAGGAGCTCTTCTTCACATGAATTGGCAGCCTATTGCAAAGACGATGGCAGTTGGTAGGAGACAAATCTGTCCCTTCAGCATGTCTTATTCAAGTCACATGCCATATTTAGGTCCCTGGAATGAGTAGCTCTAGTCCCATTTGATTCACAGATGTGCAGCAAGTTCATTAGTTTTGGGTCGGAGATTGCTCTGTAAGCCAGGCATAAGTCTACCCTAAGAAGTCTATATGATACTGAATATAGTGACAGGGACTTTAGTCAGCCTGTGTAAGGCACATGCTGAATATCCTTGATGATCTTAGTTAGAAACCTCTGAGGTAGTAGCCATTTCTGCTTTTTTGGAATAAAAATTTAAATGTTTAGCTTTGCTGTTAAGATCACACACTTTGCACAGAAATCCACAGCATTTGTTGTGTTGGAATTGGGCTTAGGGAGTTTTTATTTATTTATTTTTCATACATAAGAGAAAAAGTCATAGGCTCACAGAAGCTTATGAAGTTAATGACAGCAGACTTTGTTTTTCTTTTTGAATACCGTTTAGGTTACCATAATATGTTATTAAACCTTTAAATGATGAATTATTCACAGTTTTTCTTGGAAAAAAATGTAGACTCCTGAGGGTCAGCTCATACAACCGATGGCCTACATATATGCATTCAGTCATGTTTATGGTTTTCTGTGCACATGCATGCAAGCATATGCATTATGAATCTAAGTGCATACCTAATATAAACATACAGATGTACATATGAAGTGCTTTTGTAAATTTCAACAACATATTTATTAATCTTTAAAATTAAATATATTCATGCAAGACTAACTTCTTATTTTTTCTGATTTTGTTTGAAGCATTTTAAAAGATTTTTCTGTTAACATGTTTTATCTCCTTTCTCATAGGTGCTTTTCATTCCCAGACATTGGTGGCACTATGTGGAGTCCCTTGACCCATTAACTGTCAGCATCAACTCTTGGATTGAGCTGGTAAGTTTTCACATAAATAATAGATTAGGATGTTGGATTCCTTTGTGTAGCATTTGCTCTTCAAAAATTAGATGGGAGTCTAAGTCATGCTTTTACTGTATTATTAAAAGATGGCGTTGGTTGCTTATTTATTAGGGATATCTATACGAATACATTTTTAGAATACTGCTGCTGTAGTGGTTTTGCAGTACTCTAACCACTCAGCTGTGAGCCTTGTGGTATAACAAACATGCATACATTTATTGCATGCTCATCACCTTGAGAATTCATAGTGCCATTGCTCTAAGAAATGTATACACTTTTGATGGTATCATACAAATTATAGTATTGTGAGTGTGTGATCCATATGTTTATTCCATGTTACTGATGATTTTCTGTTTCAATGAATGTGCAATGTTTTCTAGTTTCACTTAGCATTTGTGTTATGTAGAATATTCAGATAAACGTAGGAGTCATTACATTACTGATGCTCACATTTCAGCTATATCACTAGACACAAAGTTAACATATAAATTATTATCTAGTTATTCTACATGGTAGTAAGTTATGTTGCACACAAGATAGTTGACTCTAATTTAGATACTACTGTGTATTCCAGACGACAAGTCAAGGCAAGCCATGCTGGTTTATATTCATCATTTTTTTTCTTCAAGAATACTGCCAAACCTGTCCTTGTGAAGCTTATCCATTGTTTTGCCTAGCACAGAAGTCTGCCATTCTCTACGTCCTTTCTAGACCTCCAGCTTTGGAAGAAGAAATGAGTGTCCTTCATGTGCCAAGCATAGTGTGCCCTGACTAACTGGCTGAATATTTCGAAAAGAACTGCCATTTTACTCTCCCTTGCTTTCAAGTTCTTAAAAATCAACTTGCTTGGCCTGTAATGCTTATGATGTACCATACACTGTGTTCTGTGTAGATCATTTCAGCAAGGCCCCGCTAGTGTAACCCAACAAGTACAGTTCTGGGGGGTGTACTGTAGACAGGCATGCTAGATGCTACATAATGGAGGGTTCTGTTACAGAACTGCTTTTTGCTGTACATAGCTGAAGTCTGCATGCTTACTTATCTTTAGTGATTTACTGTCCCCTAGCATTTTTTTTTTTTTTTTGGCTTTTTAGAAAAGGGTACTGATTAAACCTTTTCCAGAAATCACTGGTACCAGTTTAGGGGCATTTTACTTCTGCCTGTCATGCTAAGATCATTGGCTAAGTGGTTGGATTTTATTTTCAAGAAAATTTTGATGTGTAATCTTCTGTCTGTCTGCATAGCTTCAGGCAGGTTAAACATACTACATCCACCCCGTGGTCGCTAATTGACTGTGTCTTCTTCTTTGTGGATCATGGAATTCTGACTGGTGGCATTTCTGTTTTCCAGGTCAAGGCCTTTGAACTTGGTAACCACTCCTTGCTACTTAGCATCTTGACAGGAGACTTGCCTCAGGATTTATAGACCTGCTTTAATCAATGTTTAACCAATGGTACTTCACTGTGAAAATCAGTAACTGTGTTCCGTGCTTCTCGCCTGGTCAGTATGAAGTCCCAGGGGAACTACTGATCTGATGTTGATAATCTTCATTCTTGACTGATGGGTTCAGTTGTGACCTCTTGGAACCAACTCATCCATTATATATAGCTTACACCATCCAAAAATTCTCGAGCTAAGCCTCTACCCACAATGCCTTTCTCCCCATTACCTCAAATCTCGTTTGCCGCATAAAAACATTGAATGCATTAGCCGATGCTCTCGGCTAAGTGCTTTAGATTTCTTCTTTTCTAAAAATATTTGGTTAAACATTTTTGCTAGATCATTTTGCAATGTTGTTGAGTGAGCGACTGTTTTTCCGACGATTTCTACACCCCCTTTTTACCTTTTTGGTAACTCTTATTACCATTGTTGGTATCCTCTTTTCCCTTTTTCTCCCTTTACATGTTTGGGTATTTTCTCTATACCATTGTTGGTATATCAAAAAAATAAATAAAAAAAATTCCCTTTTTCAATATGGCAGAGAAGCAAAAGAGGAGATCCAGATTAAAGCAGTGTCAAGACTGTGGCAGAAAGATGCCCAATTCTGATAGGCATCTTTCCTGCATGTACTGTTTGGGTGCCCCTCACTTGGACTTGACTTGTACTATTTGTCAGGGCTTTAGCGCCCATACTTTAGCCGAGAGGCGCAATAGGCTTATTGAAATGTCCTTTTACTGAATCCCTATTTAAGGCAGACATTTCAGCATCTCCTAAACCTGATGTAAAGAAAAGAAGCCACTCTGTGCCGACTTCTTCTACAGCACATGAAACAAAGTCGCAAATATGCAGGTTCAAACAGTTTCTTTGGAACCGAAAGTCAAAGTACCGAAATTGGCAATATCATCACCTCTGGCACCAAATACAAGTCCTCATCAGTGCCGTCAGTCATTGAACCGGCTCAGACTTAAACCTCTTTGGCACTGACCATAACTTCAGTGCCGACGACCTCTTCTGCACTGACAATAGTTTCTGTTTAACCTCCACTGTTCTCTCATTCAGTTCCACAGTCCCCTTCCATACAACAGCCTATGGTTCCGAAAGTCGATCTGCCAATTATTCCCAGGACTAGATATTCCCCTTCGGTGGACTCCTTTTTGGGTGAACAATCAAGCCCCTTTCTGGATAGGCCTGAGTCCCCTTCCGGAATGTCAATCTGTTCCTCTAGGAGTCTATCAGAATTGGACATAGTCAGATTAGTGGATCAGCTTTTGGCAGCTAGAGGCCTCCCTGCACTGTCACAAACCTCTCTCACACCCGGAGCTGAGGCTTATTCTCCAAGAATTCCACCAGTTTATCCTCCTTCAGCTTAGTTTCAGGACTTGGAGCCTACCCACTTTGATGCTCCCGGTGCCAGTTACCTCGGTGCCAATGGTGGATCTCACCTCGGTGCTGGAATCGTCTGTGTGGTCTTTGGCCCCTTCTGATCCATCACATGCCATGGTTTGGCTGTTGGTTCCGAGATCCTTGCACCAGTTCCAGTTGTTTTGACAGTGCCTCTCTTGGCTCCTACTCTGGGTGGCGGCTTGTCAGAGTGGGGTGTGACCCCAATTCTGAGGTTGCCTTTCTCGGTTCGGGGCTCCCATCCCTCTTCGGGTAGGCCTGCCTTCCGGATTATGGAGAGAGCTTTGCCCTCAGCAGAATCCCAGCTGGTTCTGTCCTCGTTGGAGTGCCATATTTTTGTTTCCTCTGAGTCACAGCTGTCACAATCCATTAAGTCAGAACAGCAGGCACAAGAGCTGCAAGACACCCCCATTCAGGGTCCCCCATCTTTAGAGTCCTCCTCAGAACCTCCCCCTAAGGAGCCATCCCATAAGAGAAAGTGCAAGAGGAAGCGCCTAGATTCTCCTGAAGAATATTTCACTGAAGACACAGATTACGATGAAGGGGAAGTGTCCCCATGGTCACCCCTGGAAGATGTCTGTTTTGGAGACATCCTGGAAATATTTACACAGAGAGATGGTTGGAAGCCCTCAAACCCATCCTCTGAGGAATCTGATGTTGCAAGCTTTTCGTGCCCACCCTTCTACTTCTTGGGTGACCCCGCTCACTGACGACCTAGTTAAGTTGATCATTTAGCGGCATGGAAGGCTCCTAACTCCATAGAGCCTATTTCCCAGAGACCGGATAAGATTATTTCAGCCCTGGTGGATCAGCCCCATTGGTCTAAGGGTCTAGCAGTTGATGCCATGGTGGTGGCGGCAGCCACCAAAAAAGAAGTCGCTGAGGAGAGTTCAACTATCCATCCTCCTAACCAAGAGTCTCGGACGATGGATAGATTTGGGAAGTGGGTTTCTGCTTCATCTATCTTCGCTATTTGGTCCTTGAACTTCTTGGCACCCTTTACTAGGCTCCAAAGGGATATAATAACTGAGTTTTCAGACATCCTTGCAGGAGCAGTATCTGACGAGGTTTGAGATAAAGTAGCCTCTCAGCTTGCCACCCTGGAGTCTATCTCAAATTTGCCCATGTGGCTTATTGCTCATACAGATGAAGGGACATCTAGAGCAGTGGGTACAGGCGTTGCTATTAGGCCTCATGCCTGGATGTGCTTGTGTGATTTCACACAGCCCTTTAAGTGTTCCTTTATCAACACTTCCATTGATGGTACTTTTTTGTGTAGCCCAAAAGTCATAGACACACTCACCAGGTGTGAAAAGGACGGAAGGACCCTTTCTGCTGTGGGCGTTGAATTTTCTGCTCCACAACGACCTTACTCCAGGAATCAGAGGAGTGGAAAATGTGGTTCAAGAAGACCCAAGGGCTTTTTCAGGAGACACATGACAAGTATTCCTCCCAGGGCAGAGTGGGGAATTCTTCTGGAAGACGCCCTTCCCATGGCAGAGGGAGTCCGCGTAACCAGGACTCCAGAGATCCCTTTCCTTGACAATCCTGTCAGCACTCCTGAATGGAGGCCTGATCCGTTACCCCTGAAGCATTTGAGGGAAGGTTCTTCCTGCACCATTCAGCCTGGCTTACAATAACATCAGACACTTGGCTGCAGAAAATAATTACCAAAGTTTACTATATTCCCTTTCATCTTTGCACAAAATCCCAAAAGCGAAACCCCAATGTTCCACCCAGTCAGAGGGATCTAGCAGCACTAGAGATTCAAAAGCTGCTTCAAAAAAAGTCATCCAAGTAGTCCTACCAGGCCAAGTAGGATCCGGGTTCTACTCAAGATTCTTTTTAGTGCCAGAAAAGGGGACTGGAAACCAATCTTGGATCTCAGCCTATTGAACAAATTTGTACAACAGACAAAATTCTAGTTGGTCACGATTCAGTTAATCCTTCCCTTTCTAGAGAAGGATGATTGGATGTGTTCTGTAGATCTTCAGGACGCGTATTACCACATAAAAATGGACAAACGCTCCAGAAGGTATCTCCTCTTCTGGCTAGGTCTTCTTTACCAATTTCGATCACTGCCCTTCAGTCTCACCACAGCCCCCAGGGTGCTCACCAAATGCATGGTAGTCATAGCAGCTCTTTTGAGACTATGGGGATTCCTCGTGTTTCCTTATGTAGGTGACTGACTCCTCACCGCTCCCTTCAGGCATCTGCTGCTTTACACCATGGACTTTGCTCTACATCTTGCCGAGATACTAAGCATTTCAGTCAACAAAGAAAAGTCACAATTGACTCCAGCGCAGGATCTGGAGTTCATCGGAGCAGGGTTAAATACAGTATCCTGTATAGCCTCCTTTCCTCTCCACAGACTGTTGAAACTCAGGTCACAACTTCAGGTAATCATTTCCCAAAACAAAGTTCCTGCTTGTCTGATACTACAAGCTCTGGGATCCATGGCAGCAACAATAATGTTAATTCCCCTAGCGATGTATCACATGAAGCTGCTTCAATGGCTGTTGGTGTTACATTGGTCACTTCTAATGTGCCCCATGTCCCATCCAGTCTTGATAATAAATCGCTGGGAAAAGGCTTTATCTTGGTGGATGAAGCTAGAAGAGATTATATGGGGTCATCCCTTTTCCCCCTTTCATACCAAGGCCGTAGTGACCATGGACACCTCCCAGATGGAGTGTGGGCATTTTCTGGGAAGGAGTGTTCAAGGCACTTGGTCCTCACAACAGGCCAATTTGCACATCAGCGTCTTAGAATTGAGGGCAGTGCTTTTAGCTTTGCAAGCATTCCAGGCTTTTCTTCCTTTGGGGACAATTGCAATCCAACCAGACAACATGTCCGTAGTCTGGTATATCGACAAACAAGGGGGGACTAAGTCCTACCCTCTGTGTCAGGAAGCCCTAAGGATTTGGCATTCGCTTCCAACCGCTTTCTCTTACCAATGCATTTCCCGGGGAACTCCAGTGTGATTGAGAATAAACTGAGCAGATGCATCTTTCTGTCTCATGAGTGGTCTGTCATTTTCAATGTAGCAACGATGGGGTCAGCTTTGCTATGACCTGTTCACTTCTCCTATAAACCACAAATGCAGCAACTACTTTGCCCTTATCCAGCCTTGCAGGGAGTCGTCGAGAGATGCACTTCTTCTCGATTGGCCCCAGGACTCCTGTATTCCTTTCCCCTAATTCCACTGATCCCCCAGTTTCTGAGGAAAGCCTAACAGTTGAGAAGCAAAGTGATTCTCATTGCACCATACTGGACCTGTCAAGTCTGGTTCCCCTTTCTTTGGATTCATCTGGTTCACCGCCTGTGGACTCTGGGCCTGTTTCACCCCCAGGATCTGATGCATCCCAACCTTAAAAATCTCAAGCTGACTGCTTGGTTTCTCCAATTCCAGTAATTGCCAGGCAGAATAACTTGTCCTCTCCAGTGCAACAGAGACTTCTTGCCTCCCATATACCATCCACCAGGAAGCTTTATCTTGGCAAATGGAAAAAAAATTTAATTTGGGCGTGTACAAATTGCATAGTCCCTTTCTTGGCATCAGTTGCAAAGTCCTGAAATATTTAGCTACCTTATTTGAAATGGGGGCTTCTACATCTGCAATTAAGGTTCATTTGGCTGCCATTTCATATTTTCATAATGGTTTTGATGACCATTCCTTGATGTCTCATTGTCTATGCAGAATTTTTCTTAAAGGAGCTCTGCATTTAAAACCCTCTTTCAAAGACCATGTAGTGCCATGGAATTTGACCTTAGTCTTACAGTGTCTAGTTTGACAGTCCTTTGAACCAGCAGCTACTTGCAACCTCAAGTTATTATCTTGGAAGACCCTCTTCCTAGTAGCTATCACGTCTGCTAGGAGAATTTGAGTTACAGGCTTTATGTGTGAATCATCCATACATCATTTTTCACAAAGAAAGAGCATCACTCAGAACCAATCCCATCTTCCTTCCCAAAGTGGTATCAGAGTCTAATATCAACTAGTCCATAGACTTACCAGTTTTCTTCCCAAAATTTACAAAGGAGAGTACTGTTTATACTTGTTAGATGCCCACAGACAATTACGTTTGTACCTGGACAGAGCAAAGTCTTCTAGAAAATCAGACCAACTATTTCTATCATTTTCAGGACCCAGATTGTGCAAGCCTGTATCAAAGGTGACATTGTCAAAATGGCTAAGAGACTGCATTAGCTTATATACAACCAAAATGAACTTGAGTTATCAGCTGTAGTTAGAGCTCATTCTACAAGATCTGTTTCCATTTCTGCAGTCTTCCATTCCAGAGCTTCTATGGAAGACACATGTGCAGCTGCAACTTGGGCTACTCCACATACCTTTATCACTCATTACAAGTTAGACATTGTCTCCAGGGGAAGGGCACCTTTGGCTCTATGGTGCTCAGGAATATCCTTCTTTAGAGCCTTCCAAGATCTAAAGTAGATAGGGTCTCTGTACCATCAGTCAAGAATGAATAAAGATTGACAACATCAGATTAAGTAGTTATGTTCTTACCATAATGTTCCATCTGTGCTATTGATCTTCATTCATTCTTGACATCCCACCCTCCTGCCCACTCCAACAGACTCCTGAAGGTTCGGACCTAGTCCTGGGATGTTGTAGGGTCATACCTTAGACAGGGCTTCTGTATTTTCTAAACTACTAGGCAAACTCAATCTGAGATAATGGGGGAAAGGCATTGTGGGTAGAGCCTTAGCTCGAGAGTTTTTGGCTGATGCGAGGTATGTATAACGGCTGAGTCGGTTCCGAGAAGTCGGAATCGAACCCATCAGTCAAGAATGAATGAAGATCGACAACACAGATGGAACATTATGGTAAGAACATAGCTTCTTTTTAAACTATTACTGTTTTCCATATTTGTTAATAAACCTAACATTGATTTCCTATTTCTAAACATTCTTATAAATATTTAATCTTGTTTTTTCATTTTATATATATATATATATATATATATATATATATATATATATATACACACACACACACACACACACACACAGTTGTATATATATATATATATATATATATATATATATATATATATATATATATATATATATATATGTGTGTGTGTGTGTGTATATATATATATATATATATATATATATATATATATATATATATATATATATATTATATATATATACACACATGCACGAGTGTCTCATGAAACAGCAGACACTTATATGAGTGAAAGTGTAAACAGCTATCAGTTTATAGTGAAAGTTCATATGAGCAACTGTTCCAAAAAACGAGTAATTGTTACTTTGTTTTTTTTTTTGCAGGGGGCACCCCCTCTGCTAATTATATATACTAACTCTGAGATTGCTCAACAGCGGGGTAAGAGCAAATTCCCTTAATGTGCTGTACCATAATCCCATTCAAAAGATTGCCAGCAGAAACTCCATTAGGAAGAATGTTCATTCACATAAGCATTTGCTTTTTTACAGCGTGGAAAAACATTTGCTCTCCTTGTTGTAACTTATATATATGGATCTAGGACGTTTGATTGAAAGATCAAACGTCCGAATCCATAACCACTGAACACACTTGAACGAAAGCGCTTTCGTTAAAGCGTGTTAATAAAAAAAAACACTGCATTAACTTTCTCCCCCCTGCACCCCCCACGCTCTCCCTAATTTAATATTCTCCTTCCGAGACCGCACTACAGTGGGGAAAAAGGAATTTTCCCTTATCTGCACCGTAGTATGGCCTCAGCAACAGGCATGCTTACGCAAAAGTGCTTCTTCAGTGAAAAGTACTTTCGCGTAAGTTTGCTCGCCCTTAATGGATTTGGGCGTTTGATCTTTCGATCAAACGTCCTAGATCCATATATATATATGTAAATATATATATATATATATATATATATATATATATATATATATATAGGTTCATAGGTGTGTACTAGGCTAACGGCCCTCGTGCCTGTACAAGCCTAGCCATAGGATTTCCCTGGCATCATGCCACCCAACCTTAGTTCCCACCGTCTCTGTCAAGTAGAGCCACTGAAGTTATCCCCGGGGTGAATTTTCTATTTCCCATCCACTCATCAAGATTTCTCTTGGAGGGTCAGCGAGGTGCTCTGCTTGACATGTATGGGAAGTCTGTTCCATAGCATGGGCAGTCTCTGGGTTATGAACCTGTCCCTCCATCTTGTTCTGTTGATTGTGGTAATGAGGTTGAGGTCTCTGGAGCATGTGGTGCGGAGGGATTGGGATTTCTTTAGATGTAGCATTTCTAACAGAGCTGGGTTAGACATGGCTTTGTAAGTCAAGCAGAGATCGCCTCTAAGTAGGCGATATGAGACAGAGAATAGTTGGAGTTTTTTGAGTCTGTCCATATAGGACAAGTGTTTAAGGCCTAGGATCCTCTTTGTGAGGTACTTTTGAGGCCTCTCCAGTTGTTGCAGTGTCTACTGAGATAGCCAAATGGGGCATTGTACTCTATGTTTGGCCTAATGAGGGAAGAGTAGAGGGAGACAATGATCTCTCTTTTCCTGGATGCAAAACCCTTAGTAATGAGATGTGCCACATAGAAGGACTTTCTGACCACAGTAGCAATGTGATGATCGAAAGAGAGGTTGTTGTCAACCTTTGTTCCCAGATCTCTTATAACGCCCTGTACGTTCAGTGGACTACCATCAGTGTAGTAATTCATGGGAACTGGGTTTTTCCCAAAGGGGATAATGACACATTTTTGGCATTGAGCTTATGGCTATGGTTCTGATACCAGTCGTTGGTCTCAGTGAGGCCACTCTGTAGGATGTCAATATCACTTGGGGAGTTAATAATAGCTCCCAACTAGCAATCGTCTGTGAACTTTGTCAGCCAGAGTCCCTTCGTATTGGCCTGGACTTCATAGAAGTAGATACCAAACAGAAGAGGACCCAGGACTAAACCCTGTGGGATTCCACTCATGACTAGTCAGCAGTATGACTTGAAGTCAGCTACTTTCACACTGTGGGTTCTATCTGTGAGCCAGTTTGCAACCCACCTAGTGATATAGGGGTTGATGCCTAACTTAGTGAGTTTTTCTGATTCCTGAGTGGGGAATGGTATCAAAGGCCTTGGCCAGATCAAGGTTGTCTGTATGAACCATCTTGCCTTCATCCACAGCTCTGGTGACTAACTCAAAGAAGTTGACCAAGTTGAGCAGGCATGATCTACCCTTCACAAAACCAACCTGTGTGGTATCCAGAGTTTGGAAATTCCTTATATCCTTCTTTGTTAGGTCCATGATGATGCATTCCATAGCTTTGCATATCAGACTCGCCAGGCTAATGAGGCGATAGTTCCCTGGGTCTGTAGTCACTCCTCCTTTGTGGAGAGGGATGACTGTAGCAGTGCGCCATTCGGTAGAGACAAAGCCTGAGGTGAGGCTATGATTGAACAAGGCACACAAGTAAGATGCCAGTTCACTCTGTAGTTTGTGTAGAACATAGCCAGGAATATTGTCAGGTCCCACAGAAGCTGTAGTCTTGGCCTTGGACAGTGCTGTTTTAAACTGTGCAGCAGTAATACTGGGTGCCTGGCAATCTACTGGTATTGTGATTGGTGCTTGGGGGGGTAAAGTTGGTACTGAATCTGTCGGCCAGTATATTGGCAATATCTGCTGGCACAGTTTGGGAGGTACCATTGTGCAGTAGCTCAGAGCATATCTGGGTATTGCCATGGATATTCTTTACATAACTAGAGAATGCCTTGTGGTTGTCTTTACTGTATGCTGCAGTTCTGTTTTCATAGCTAGCTTTAGAGGATTTGATGAGGGATCTCAACTTTTTGTTGAGGCTGATAAGGGAGTTTTTCCAGTCTTGGTACTTCACCTTATTCCGCATCAGTTTCCTCCTCCTGTTGTAGAGTTTGTTTATGGCAGGGGACCACCACACTGCCATCCTTTTATTGGAGGAGAGCGTCTTGGTTCTATTGGGTATGACGAGATCCATGCATTTGTCTACATGTTCGTACAGTGCATTGGTGTATGATTTGGCAGTCATGCAACTGTTCTCCATTTGCATGGGTGCCGTGAAGTTAACTACCTCTGTTTTTGGGAGCCCAAAGTTAGCTTTGGAGAAGTTTTTCTTGGTGATTACCTTTGTGGGGGTGGTGGGAGAGATGTGGATTCCCAAGGTGATTAGTTTGTGGTCAGATCTAACCAGGGAGGAGCTGACTATTGGTGTAGAGCAACGGTCGCCCATGTTAATAATGACCAGGTCAAGGATGTTGCTACCTCTAGTGGAGGTAAGAACGAGCTGGTCCAGGGCATTGGAATTAATAAATTCCAGGAATTGTTTGGCAAGTGTACTGGTACATGAGTAGTTTTCCCAGTTAATCAAGGGGTAGTTAAAGTCACCTAGTATGAGAGTGTTAGGTTGGAGCCTAATATTCTCCATGGTGCTTAGGAACGTGGCGTATGAGTCTTGCGACATGGTTGGGAACCTATAGCAGGCTATGACCTGAATCGCTGTCTTACCTAGTGTTAGCTGCACCTGAAGTATCTCTGATGCGTTATATTGAGATACCCATCTGGAGGTGTGTGCATCCCTTATGAATATGGAAACACCACTGCCTTTGGAGCTTCAGTCCAAGTTCTGGGGCCGAAAGGTGTGGAAAGATTTATAGCCTGGTAGTGTAGGGGTGCTTTCTGCTGCCTTGAACCAGATCTCTGTTACAGCACAAATGTCGATGTTCTCCATTTTAATGAGTGCTTCGAGCGAGTGCATTTTGAGATTTAGACTTCTAGCATTGAGCAGCATGACCCTCAGATTGCATTTGTTTGTAGCTGTTACAGTGGTAATTTGATCTTTGGAACACTGCCTAAAAAAGGCACTATAGGGCTGGCAAGAGCCTTGGCCAGTTTCCGGAAGCCCAGGGGTGATAGATGCAGGCCATCTCTGGCAAAGCATCGAGGTCTGTCAATCATGTCATCCCAGGCAGACAGATACTGGATTCCCTTAGAGTGACAGCAGAAACTTAGCCAGTTGTTGAAATCAGTCATTTTCTGCTTGTACTGTGGTATCATTTTGGGTGATGATAGGATGCTGCTCAGGGCTAGGGTCATATCTGCCGAGATATCATAATCCGAGAACTTCTCCATAGTCCAGGGAGGTATGTCTCAGATCATTTACACTCACATGTACAATGACTGAGTCATATTTGTACCGTTGTTGAGGGACCAGAGTACATGCGTTATGTAGTGGGTCCTGGTACCCGATAGGCAGCTGACTGTTACTTTCTCCTTATTCAACCTAGTGAGTGGGACATCAGTGTGCCTCACTATTGAGTCACTTATGACTAGTGTGTTGGGCATGCTGTTTTGCCTTAGGGGCTTTGGTTGAGTGGCACACTGTTAAGGAGAGTTGTGTGTCTCGTGATCAGTGTTGTGCTGTGGTTGTTGGGTGCGTTTCTGCCTTGGAGTTCTCTGCTGTTCGGTAGATTTTAATGAGAGCCTCCGCAAAAGTAGGTGTGTGGTTTGTGTTTTTATGTGAAAGCAGTGCTGGTGTGTGTTCCATATGGTGTGGTGCATGTGTTGACCTTCTTCTTTTGACCAGCTATTCCGGTCTTTGCTGGAGAATGCGTGGCTTCCAATTTGGATCTATAAGTGCATCTCTTGCAAGTCTGAGTGTCGGGAGGTAGGAGGAGAGGGTTGTCAGTGTACATGAGGCAGTTGCTACATTGCCTCAGGATCACCAAGTTTACCAGGTTAATAGGAGAAAGCACAGGGAACTGACCTTTAGACATGCCTGGAGGGGGTGGGCATTAATAATAAATACTGGAGCGGTTTCCTTCTAGAATGTTTAGTGCTGATAGCACTTTTGTGTGCTACAATAATTGCTACAAGAAGTCTGGTAAAGTGCTAGACTAATAAGCTAGTAAAAGTGCAGGAGAGGACAGAACTAGCAGATCTAAGGAAAAAAATTGTAGAGTAGACTTTGTCTCCGCTCAGCAGCTTGCAAACCGTCCTGGATACAGCAAATCTGTATCTAGACTAGACTAATTATAGGAAAAGTGAGAAACAAGCGCAAATGTGGGCTTTTAAATCAGAAAGTTGAAAGAGATGAAAAAACTGCCCAAACGACAGATCCCATCGGCTGGGTAGAGGATCAGCTAAACACCAGTGAGACCACAGTATGGGGGTCTGGCTAATACTTCACCTTGTTTGTTTTTCTTTCTTTCTTAGAATTCTGCTCCCTGAGGAGAGGAAGGAAGCACCTGTGCAAGAGTATTCAAATTGCCTCATTGTTGGTGGTGTCTCCCATACCAAACACTGATATTGGAGATTTCTCTTAAGTTCCCTAGATCGTCCCAGATTTGAGAAGATTTTAGAGGTGATGCAGAAAAGGGGGTGGATAGCCCACAGAAAACTCAAATTTCCAGAACAGATCTTGCAGGAGACTTTTGATCATCTGTTCTAAGGAGACCAGATAAGATCCTCTATCCTCACAACGACTGGAACTGTTGAGTCCAGACTCCTTCCATCAACAGAATTGTCACTGCAGCAGCCCTTAGTAGGTTTCCACACTTCAAGAGTTTTGTGTTTAGCCCTAATTAAGGAGTGTAGGCTTCTGAACATGTGCGTGTGTCTGTCCGTCCTCTACCTTTTCTTTTAGGGTGCTTAATTAGCTGTCTCAAATTTGCTGGGCAGTGAACTAAAATCCAGTCTTAAGTTCATAGGCAGCAAAACGTTTATCCATATCTAACCCTACCATGCACCTGGTATATAACTCTTTGGATGGTGCATTGAGGGTAGAGGCCTCCACCAGTGCTGTTCACCACTATAACTAGTTGCACCTTACCAGTTCCAATAAGGCAGTCTTGAGTATCTGTTCTTAACACTTCTGTTAGCAGAGCTAACTTGTTCAGTCCAAAAGTAAAAGGGAAACTGGAGGATAGTGAGAGGGAAGCGCCTTATTAGTGTTGGTGTTTGTGGCTCCATAAAGCAACCTTTCAAGGACACAGAAGAGTCCACAGCAGTTGTAGTACAGTCGTGGTCAACAGCAACAGAGAAATCAAAAATCTGTGAAAAAAAAGGTCGTGGCAGCTTCCAGAATGGACTGTGGATCAAAGGCAGAAATTCTTAGCAAAATCTGGGAAACCTTATCCTTCATTTGTAGGAACAGCAGATTACCTGATCACTTGCCTGGCTATATCCCATTGTGGTGGCAGTCAGGGGATTGCTTGTCCCTCCATTTGTCTGTATGTCTGGCTATCACACAAGGTGGGTGGATTTGGACAGTTATTTCCATAGGCTAGACTATTCCTTTCCATTCCCCCCCAAACCACATACTTTCCTATTGTCAAATGTTTCACCTATTTAAGAGTGCATTGAGAAAAGAGATCTAAACTTTAATCACAAAAGGGACACCCAAAAGGCACTACCAGACCAGAGAGAACTAGATATTAATCCAGGTTCTTTTTTAGTTCCAAAAAAGACAGAGGACCTTGGACCAGTCTTTTATTTCAGTGGCCTGAATGAATATGCTACCAAACCAAGGTTCTAGATGCTTATAATGTAGTCAGTTCTTTGCTTGTCAAGAGGAGACTGGATTTGCTTTTTGGACCTTCAAGACACCTGCCTATGGGTAAAGATTGCAAAGGAGTAAGTGAGGTTTCTTCATGTTTGGTTAGGAACTAGTCATTATCAAGTTTGGGCTCTTCCATTTACTTTCCTGTCAGCCCGTTGGTTGTTTATCAGATGTGTGACTGCATTTGCACTAAACAAGGGGCTGCAGTGGATCAAGGTGTTTCCCTGCCTTGGATGAATGGCTCCTATCTGCATCAATGTTACAGGGACTAGTATTTCCACTGGAAGGTCTTATTCAGTTGTTTCAGTCCGTGACAGGTGGAACCATGACATGCCCTGATTAGTAGTCACTGTACATTAGACACCCTGTCCTGCAAAGCCATACTCCCTTCAGAAAGGATTCTTTCCATTCAGCAAGCAGTGGAACAGCTCCTTCAGTTCCACGCAGTCTCAGTTGCTCTTTGCCTCAAAACCTTATTACTGATGGCAACTGCCGTTTACCTAGTTCCTCATGTAGATTTCACGTAAGAGTTCTGTAGTGGGCCCTCAAGACGTGATGGCCACAGTGTGCAGACAATTTGTATTATCAGATCAGGTTAGGATGCATTTATATTGGTGGTTACATAATCACAGTTTCATTCTGGACAGTCCCTTTCAGCCCTATTTTCCTTTAGTGACTGTTGTCATGAATGCTGCAGCCCTAGGTTGGGCAGAATTGTCCAGGGCAGATAGTCCATGGGCCTGGTCACAATTGGAGACCAGTTTACATATCAGTGTTCTTGACTTTAGGGTGGTTTTCCTCACTTTGCAGGACTCCCTTACTCAAGATACATTTGCCATTAATACTGAAAATAAGGCTGTGATACAGCATATAAACAAGCAGGGTGGAACGTATTCATTCCCCCCCCTGTATCAAGATGCCATAAAAGTATGAGAATTGGCTGTTTCATCCAACTGTTTTCTAACAGCTACCCATGTTCCTCAGAAAGCCAGTTCTGTTGTAGACAGACTTAGCCACTGTATGCTGATGCCACATTAATGGTCTCCTAGTTCATCACTAATGCAGAAATTATGTCACTGGGAGAGGTCTTTCTGTGGCTTATGTGCATTCTTGGCCAGCAGCAAACGCAGCTGCTTCTACTCCATGATTCCCTTCCCAGTAAGTGGTCCAAAGGTGCTGTTATCCAGAAGTGGCCCTAGGGCTACTTTACACTTTCCTCATTTCTACTTACATACTTTTGTGACTTATTTGCATCCCTGACCAACACCAGTGCAGTATCTTCTTCTCCTCCCTGACCCCTCTTCTAGGGAAGAGGCCCAGGGACTGTCCAAAAATGGCCCATAGGACTACTCTTTGACCCCTCCCACACACACACACACTTTTTCCAGGGATACTGATTTTCATTTTATGAAAAAAAACACTGGTAAATTTTGAACGATCAGTTTTGGAAAATCACGGGATTTTCCTGGGATTTGGCATTTTAGGTCTGAGAACTCATTCACCACAAACTGTATTTATTTCTTGTTATATTTACTACATACACTATTATCATCATAGTTTGAGTATTTTATGTACAGAATCTGTTTTCATTTTGCATGCACAAGATAAATACTTCTTTCAAAACTTCTTTGCGTGAACACTTCTCTACTGACTGGATCTGTACCTCTAGTAAACCTCCCTTCATAACCTGACTGACTCTCGTATATATTCTTATCTCAAATTGTTCTCTCAGTTAAGTCTCTTTAGATAACTTAACTACAAGTACAATATAAATTCTTGCTATTATACCCTTTTCACTTTTATTTTAACTTTTTGTAATCTTAAGAATGTACTGCTAATGTTTCTCATTGCTTTTATTTTTCGTGCATATTTTATATTGTTTGTGTAATGTTATATTTTTGTGTATATTTTCACATTAATACTGATAAATGTTCTGTTTTATGGAGCTTTTCTCCCCGGGCCTCCATTGAAAATGGGCTCTTAATGGCCCAGTGGACCATCCTAGTAAACAAATGCCAGTAAATAAATGTAATAGAATATATAATGCTCATATTTCATCTCATGAAGATGGAATTTCATTTTCTTCAGAACCTTAGATCAGTATCCCTGCCTATTTCTCAATGTACCAAAATGTATTTGTGAAGTCAGGCAGTCCAAGTCCAAAGTCATTGTCACAGCCTTTTTTGTATGTTATGGAGGAGCCTTCATTTCTGTTGATAGCCAGAGGCACTGCATACCCTCCTTGGTTTATCCAGATCCTTTTTTTTTCTGCTCAGGAGCCTAAAAATTCAAGAACCAGTGGATATATTTCTCTGTTTGGGTTACCTCAAATGACTGAATCCTTTCTCAGTGTCTGTCATTTTAAATTATCTTTCCTAGACTTTGATACAAGCCTCAGCTATTCATTTGTCAAGGTTCATCTTTTTGCTATTTTTAATTTTCATCAAGGGCTTCATAATTTTTCCCTTGCTTCCTTAAAGGTTTCTAAGGCACATTTTATGGGTACATTCTAAGTCAGTCTTTCATTCAAGGGTCCAGTTCCCCCTTAAGATTATATTTTATGCTGGCAAAAATAATGTTGCATCCTTTCATACCAGTTTATAAAGCTGATTTTTTTTTTTTTTTGCCATGGAAATCTTTTTCTTGTGGATGTCACATCTGTAAGAGTTTTAGAACTGCAAGCATTGTTTGTTAAACCTCATCTGTTTAGGTGATCATGTGGACAGACCCTACTTTTATTATTTGTCTTTGTTGACCAACATAGTCTGAATGGGCTTTCAGCTGAGGTCTGCGGCGAAAAGTTCCATCAATGCATACATAATTGGATTTACATCAGAGATGGAGGCATTGGATAATACAAGTGCAGAAAATAATGTTTACATTGATAAACTATTTGAAGTGTTTTGTAACGGAGAATAGTTTTTCTTTATACATTATGATGCTATCGGGTATTTATTTCACTAGAAATTAGAGAGTCTAGATGTCCTGTATTAAGACACAGAACCTTAGCAGTGAGTCATATATATATCTTGAGTTACTGTATCCTTTGAAGTTAGGATATTTTTGTTAGTATTGATGGAGAGTGAGATATGTGGAAGAATGGTAGGGTGTAGTAAGATAAAGAATATGTTATTAAAGATGTGTGTTTTGTGTAACCTTGTGTACCTTTGTGCTCAAGGTAGCCACAGAGCCAAGTTTGAATCAACTGTTTAGTTTTCCTGTATCGTTTCCAAATAATTACCATGGAGGCAATTGTATGACATTGCAGGGATGTGTTTAGGGAATTGTGATTCTCTGTGGACAGAACAGATCAAAATCATTCAGAAAGAATACTTAGTAATTTCTTCCTTATGTTTTCAATAAATTGTGTTCTAAGGTGTCTAAAATCACATGTCCAAGTGGCATTCAGACTGTATTAAATTATGTTTTACTAAATAAAGCAAATATTTCTTTGTTACACCTGTAGCCCATTCAACCACAGCAGTGGCTACTTCATAAGCCTTTTTCAGATTTATTCTTAGATGATATTTGTGTGACTGTGACAAAGACTTTTTCTGAATGCTTTTAAGACAACTTCAGGCTAGACATGATTTCTCGGTCCTGGTCTTCTTTTGGGCTAGAGTAATACAAAATAAGATTTCATTGCACCTTCTAGGTAAATGAATTTGGAACTGAGTGTTACTGCTCTTGAAGAAATTGGCTTGACCATTTCAGATACAAAATGTGTGTACTTACTGTAGTAATAGATCTTTGTTATCATGATCCTCCTTTTTCAAGATACCCCTCCTCCTCCCTCATAGCTTTAGCTGAACAAGCTCTAGGGTACTTTGTTCTGTTATGTGCCTTTCAGGTAAGTGATTGTTTTTTCTGTTTTTTTGTTTTCGGGTGAAATGTTGGAGAGCTGGAGAGTTACTGAAGAGCGTGTAACTTTACTGGTGAAGCAAAGGATTTATAGTCTTGAAAAGGTTCATCTGCCATCGTGCATAAACATTACAGTCTTAGTCCTTTTATCCTTAAAGAAGAAGGACTATGAACACAGTCTTAGTCCTTTTATCCTTAAAGAAGAAGGACTATGAGCATAGACCTCTATCATTATGGCAAGTGTTTAACTTTTGTAATTAGGAATTTATCTGTACACATTGATAGTGATAAGGATGTTCTTCGTGTTTCACTGTTGCAGTCATCACACTTGGATTATCTGCCTGCAGGTAGCCCTCAATCGGCCCGAATACCAGAGTCTTAGGATTTCTGAGTCGGATGCTGTCGCTTATTCCATAACATCAGGTCATCAGGGGTATAAAAACAGGCAGCCGACACCATTACATCAGTCTATCTTGCCGAGGAGGAGCCCGAAGCAGAAGCAGTTCGCAAGTGCCGGTCGGCCGCTACCTGAAATTTTCGTTTTTAGAGTCTGAAATCCTGAAGTCTTCTAAAGCCAAGTACCCCATTGGGGATCCTTTTTTTTTTTTTTTGCTCTAACCGATGTCAGAAAAAGTTAACAATTGTCTTGCCTGTGGAAAGCAAATACCTCACAGAGATTTTCACTCTTACTACGTCACCTGTTTAGGCCCAGACCACGATGTCCCTCGCTGTCGGTTTTATGCCTTGTTTAACGCCCGAACCATTCTTCGTCGGGCTATCTTTGTCACTAAATTCTTTCGCACTCGTTCTCCGTATTCCAAAATGGCTTTGATAAGACTACCGATCTTCCAAAGAAAGATAGAGACAGACCACATAGGTCCAAAACTACCAATGACACTTCAGTTAAGCTAGTCGCCAGTCCGTCGGTACTCAGTGATGTGCCTTTGCAGCCCCTGATGCCTGCTTCCACAGATTTGCAGGCCTCTGCTGAGACCCATTCAGAGTCCGGTATGCCGCGAGATACTTCTTCGACTATGGAACCTGCAGATGTGTCTACCTTGGATGGGTACAGAGCCGCTACCAGCTTCTGAGGGTGTATTCCAACCTACTGATGTTCAAATTAAACCGATGACTTTATTTTTAGCTAAAACTACCGAGATTCTAAGGCCCAGAGTACACACTATGCCTAGAAAACCGACGACCAGAAGGCATGCTCAAGCTCCCATGTCACAAAAACAAATATTTAGAATGGCTGAAGACCTTATTACACTAATTAGGGGAAGCCAGCCTTCCCCTGCTTAGAGACAAAGAATTGAGTTTCATTCTGATTCTACAGACCAGGAGTCAGATGACTCTGACCCTTCTGATTATCAGGACATACCTTTATCAACCTATGAGGATTCAGATGCAGAAGAATCCATTCCCTTTGCCTCCCCTCCAGAGGATTTTTCTTTTAGCGAAACCTTGCATACTTTAATAGAGGATTTCTGCTGGGAATGCCAAGACTACCCACAGTCGAAAAAGAGACTCAGAGAATTTTTAGAGTTACCTCAGCACAGGCCTCTAGCTATATCCCCTGTCCCTGGATGTTGTAGATGATGTTTTTATGGAATCCAGTCTTACCCCAGATACTTTACCCCTGGCCCCTAGGAAACCTGACAGGTACTACAGAGTACCTGATTCCCAAAAACTTCTCTTCAAAAATCCTACTGCGGATCCAGAGACCATTTCCCAGGGACCTAAAGGTATTAAGGCTACTGCAGTCAAAAATCCTACCCCTTCAGACAGGGATTCCAGAGCTTTAGACAGATGGGGTAAGAAGGTATATACTTCTGCAACTCTTGCCATCAGGGCATTGAATTGCCAGTTTCACATGTTGAAGTACCAGCAGCATATTATGGAACTAATTAAACAAAAAATGGTGTCACTTCCAGATTGTGCAGAAAATAAAGATTTACAAGAGCCAATGCATTCTGCAAACCAAGTTAGTAAGCATACTTTGCAGTGTGGCTGTGATGCCCTAGAAGCATCTTGCAGGGCTGCAGTCACTGGGTCTGTACTGAGAAGGCATGCTTGGCTGAAGGAACAAACCTTGCCAGATCATGTCAAATCCAAATTATTAGACGCTCCTTTAAATAAGGACTGTTTATTTGGCACCAAAGCAGAGGTGGTTCTTAAAAAGATGGAAGAAAAAGCTAAATCTATGCAAAATGTTAAAGAATTCTTACAAGTGCAACCACCTGGATTCAGTAGGCATTGGCCTTCAAAAAACTGATCCTTTCCAGCCCCTTCCAGGCCTTCTCAGACCAAACCCATGGGAAACCGGCCACCCAGACTACAGTCTCAGGGTGTGCAGAGATCTAAACAATGGAGTGCCCCCACCTCAAAAACAGGGAGTGGTAAGCCACCCCCTTATGGAAAAAGATCATAGTGACTTTTCAGTTATCCTTCCCAGCCCTGCCCAATTACTTGTACCCCTTGCAGGAAAGCTTGCCCTTCATGCAAAAAACTAGATGTCCATTACTCAGGACAGATGGGTCCTAAACATTGTATCCCAGGGGTACAGATTCTACTTCCATACATTGCCAACCCCAAGCGAGTTTCCAGACCTCCCTCCAAGCCAGTGGGCAGGGGCTCAAAAGCAAGTACTTTCCCTGCTCAATATCAGAGCTATTCAACATGTTCCAGTAGAACAAAGGGGCAGGGTTTCTACTCCATACTTTTCCAGGTGCCCAGAAGAGAGCTCTTGGCACCCAATCCTGGATCTATCAACTCTCAACACATTTCTGTTGGTCCCAAAATTCAAGATGCTTACCCTGCAACAGCTTCTCCCTATGTTAGCCAAGGATGCCTGGTTAGTCACTCTAGACTTGAAAGAAGCTTATCTACACATCCCCATAAGGGAGTCATGCAGGAAATATCTATGCATCAGGGCAGGCTCTATGCACCATCAGTTCTCTGCACTTTCCTATGGCTTATCTACTGCACCCAGAGTATTCACAAAGTGCCTGGCTCCAACCATTGCATACTGCAAGCAGCGAAATATCCAAATTTTCCCATACTTGGACGACTGCCTGATTCAGGCGGACAGTCAGGAATTGCTACTTCAGCACCTGGCATGTGTAAAAAGCCGTCTCTCTCTTCATTGGGGTTACACCATCATCGAAAATAAATCACAACTGGTGCCCAGTCAAAAGATTGTATTCTTGGCAGCAAGCTTGGACACAGTTTCCCAGATGGCATTTCTCACTTCAGAAAAACAGGTCCATCTGACAAACTACTTCAAACAAATGGCCACCAGAACCCAGCTATCTGCAAGGAAAATACTGCAAGCCCTAGGGTTCATGGCGTCATGTATTCAGCTAATTCCATATCCAAGACTGCATATGAGGAATCTTCAGTAGTACTTAAAAAGTCTTTGGTGCCAGCATTCTCAGGACCTGGAAACAGTCATTCCAATCATACCTTGTCTAAGGGCAGATTTCTTTTGGTGGGCAGAAGCATGCACCCACAACAAGGGACTGCTTTTCACTCAACCCCTCGCCACCCAAACCCTGACAACAGACGCATCAGACTATGCATGGGTGGCTCACATGGCAGGCAAGTGCATTCAGGGCCACTGTAGCCCAGTCCAGATTATCCTGCACATCAATCAAAAAGAGATGCTAGCTGTACAGAATGCTCTGACAGCCTTCAAATGCCTAATCCTTCCAGGACAACTGCCACAGTGATGTGGTGCATAAACAAGCAGGGGGGGAACCCATTCATACCCTCTCTGCAGGCTAGCCATGGCCCTGTGGAACACAGCCTTGAGTAACCAAGTGCATCTACAAGCGCAATTCCTGCCAGACAAACAAAATTCACTGGCAGAAGACTTAAGCAGAAATCTCCTAGACCCACACAAGTGAAAATTGGAGCCCAACACATTCAACCTTCTGATCCAGAGGCGGGGGACACTGGAGGTGGACCTATTTGCCTTCCTCGAGAACCACCAGTTGAGTAAATTCTGCACCAGGAACCCTCACAGCAGGGCCTGGAAGGTGGATGCCCTATCCTTTCAATGGGAAAACCTCTCAGTTTATGCCTCTCCCCCTCCTCTCAAAAGTACTACTCAAGATAAAACAGGACAAGCCAAGGGCAATTCTTATTGCCCCAGACTGGCCATGCCAGCACTGGTACCCACTTTTGCGCAGTCTGACAACAGTGCCACCCTGGCACCTTCACCAGACTCCATTCCTGCTGTCCCAGTAGGAGGGACAGATTTTACATCCACAATTGCAATCCCTAAACCTTGCTGCCTGGCTTATCCCTTGAATACACCACCAGCAACCCTCAGCAAACAGGTGCTGGACATCATTCTTGAAGCCAGAAGGCCCAGTACTAGGAAATCCTATGCTGAAAAGTGGAAAAGATATTGTTCTTGGAATCGGTCTCTAGGGAAGGGACAGAGCAGTGCCCTCCTTGCCTCTAATCCTGGATTACCTAGCAGAGCTATTGCACAGAGGCCTATCCTTCTCCTCTATTAAGATTCATGATGCCTTTGCCATCTCAGCTCATTATAATACGGAGCCACCTCTATTTTCTCACCCTCTCATCAAACATTTCCTGAGAGGGGCTAACAACTTAAGGCCTCCTAGGAGAGTACCCACCCCTGCCTGGGACCTTAATTTTGTACTGGAAAAGCTCAGACTTCCCCCTTTTGAACCTGCAGCTTCAGCAGAGTTCATAGGTTCATAGGTAGGTACTAGGCTATCTGTCCAAGGGCATTTACAAGCCTAGCCAGACTGTGCTGGCTTTCGCCTCCCTTTTAGATTAGTTTCCTGGGCTTCTGTCCAGCAGGGCCACTGATGTGATCCCAGGTGTATATTTACGATTTCCCATCTACTCGTCAAGATTTCTCTTGAAGAGAGTCAGTGAGGGGCTTTGCCTAACATAGATTGGGATTCTATTCCAGAGCGAGGGAAGTCTCTAGGACAGGAATCTATCCCTATTATTGTTGTGCTGAGGTTTAAATCCCTAGAGCATGTGGCTCTAAGAAATTTGGTTTTCCTTAGGTGGAGCATGTCCATTAATTCAGGGTTTGACATGGTCTTGTACGTAAGGCAGAGGTCTCCTCTGAGTAGGCGGTAAGCAACCCAGTAAAGATGGAGTTTCTTTAGCCGGGCTGCATAGGGCATTTGTTTGAGGCCCGTGATCCTCTTGGTGAGGTACTTTTGCGGTCTTTCAAGCTGTTGCAGGTGTCGAGTAAGGTACATCCCAAATGGGGCATTGTACTATTATGGGCTTGATGAGCGATGAGTAGAGGGGCACAATAGCCTCTCTTGATCTATATGCGAACCCTTTTGTGATTAGGTGGGCTACATAGAAGGATTTTCTAACCACTTTGGCAATGTGGTTATCAAAAGAGAGGTTGCAATCTAATTGGGTCCCCAAGTCCCTAATTAAATCTTCCATACTTAGTGGAGTACCTCCTATGTGATAGTTTGTGGGCACTTTATTTTTCCCAAAGGGGATGACTTTGCACTTTTTGGCATTTAGCTTAAGGCCATGATTCTGACACCAGGTATTCGTCTCCGTGAGACCCTTCTGGAGAATGTCTGTGTCAGCCGGGGAGTTGATTATGGCCCCCAGTTTGCAATTATCTGCGAACTTGGTCAGCCATAGTCCTCCCATGCTTGCCTGTACCTCAGAGAAGTATATACCGAACAGGAGGGGTCCCAAGACTGAGCCCTGAGGGACTGCACTTGTAACCGGTTTAGAGTCAGACATAGCACCCGCAACTCTGACCATGTGAGTTCTATCCATGAGCTAGATGTTCATCGTGTTTCACTGTTGCAGTCATTTCAATTGGGTTATCCTGCTGGCAGGCTACCTGCAGTCGGCCTGAGTTCCAAAGTCTAGGTCCGGCGTCGGTTGCTGCCGCCTCCTCCCTGACGTCAGTGCGCCAGGGGTATAAAAGATGCAGCCAACGCCATTTTCTTCAGTCTTTCTTGCCGTGTGGTGCCCGAAGCAAAAGCAGTTTGCAAGTGCCGGTCAGCTGACTCCTGAAGTTTTCAAATTCGAATTTCAGATCCGAAGTCTTCATTAAAGCTAAGTACCCCTTTGGGGAAACTTTTTTTCTTGCTCCAGACCGATGTCAGAAAAAGTTAATAACTGTATTTCTTGTGGGAAGCAAATACCTCATAAGGATTTTCACTCTTACTGTATTCCTTGCCTAGGCCCTGACCATAACGTTGCTAGTTGCCGGTTTTGTGCTAGATTTAACCAACGCACTATTAAGCGTCGGTACGATTTTGCATTCCATTACTTTGGCAGAAGATTTAATTATATAATGCCGTCAGATCAGCCGACTACCGGAGTTTACAAAAAATGAAAAGAAAAAGAAAAGGACAGGCATCCGAGATCCAAAACCGACGATGAGGCTTCTTCTAGGCCTGTCGCTGGTTCGCCGGTTCTCAGTGAGGCGCTTTTGCAGCCCCTGACGCCCACTACCTCAAAGCCACAGGCCGCTTCCGACTCCCACGTGGAGCCGACTGGGCCTCTGGAAACTCAAGGTATTGGACACTCGGAAACTATTCCCTCAGATGGGTCCAGAGCCACTGAGCAAGCATCGGCTTCTGAGGGTGTTTTCAGGCCTACACAGTTATATGTGAAACCTACTTCAGCTACAAAGGCAAAGACTAAAGCAGCTCTAAAGACAAAGAAACAAGTATAGCATTCACCTGGACAGGCCTCCAAGCCTAAAAAACAGATGCTTAAAATGGCCGAAGACCTTATTACTTTGATCAGGGGTTCCCATCCCCCTCCTGAAAAGGGGCTTAGGCAAGAGTTAGAATATGAATCTTCAGACCAGGTTTCCATTTCCTCTGATTCCTCCTCTGAACAGGATTACTGTATTCCTCCCTATGAGGATTCTGATGCTGAAGAATCTATCCTTTCAGCCTCTCCTCCTGAGGATTATTCTTTTGGGGAAACACTGCATACTATGAGGGAGCATTTCCACTGGGAGAGCCAAGACTACTCAGAATCCAAGAAAAGGCTCAAAGACTTTCTTTTATTGCCCCAGCACAGGCCCCTTGCTCTCCCGCCTGTTTTAGACATTGTAGATGATGTATTTTCAGAGTCCAGTTTTTCTCCAGACTCTTTACCACCAGCCCCTGTTAAGCCAGACAGATACTAAAGGGTTCCTGATTCACATAAATTTCTCTATAAGAACCCTGCAGCTGACCCAGAAACCATCTCTCAGGGTCCCAAAGGAGTCAAGGCTTCTACTGCAAAAAACCCTATCGCCTCTGATAGGGATTCTAGGGCCCTGGATAGATGGGGCAAAAAGATTTATACCTCTGCTACCTTGGCTGTAAGAGCCTTAAATTGCCAATTTCATATGCTTAAGTATCAGCAATATCTTATGTCTTTGCTTAAACAGAAAATGTCAGCAAGTACAGAATGTGCAGACAGTAAAGAAATGCAGGATTTATTGCATGCAGCTGAACAAGTTGGGAAGCATGCTTTGCAATGTGGTTTTGATTCTCTTGAGGCCTCCTGCAGGGCCACTGTTACAGGTTCTGTCATTAGGAGGCATGCTTGGTTAAAAGAACAAAATTTGCCGGATCATGTTAAAGCAAAACTGTTAGACGCTCCTTTACAGCATGATACTTCGTTTGGTGCTAAAGCAGAAGAGGTATTGAAGGAAATGGAGGACAAGGCTAAATCTATGCAAACAGTCAAGGATTTCTTGCAGGTACAGCCTCCCAGATTTACCAGGAACTGGCCTACAAAAAAATTGGTCCTTTCCAGTGTCAGACCACAAATAGGCAGATACAGATGCCCCAGAGGCAGATCACAGCCCCAAGGCTCATACAGGCCTAAACAATGGGGTGCTTCTACCTCCAAGAGTGGAGAGGAAAATTCACAGCCATACAGGAAACAGTCTCAATGACTTACCACTTCCAGCACCAAGCACTTATCTTTTGGCAGCCCCTTTGGGGGGAAAGCTAGCACTTTTTTCACAAAATTGGCACATGATCATCCAGGACAAATGGGTTCTAAATATAGTTTCACAAGGCTACAGGTTCCACTTTCACACCCTGCCAAGGCAAAACGGTATGCCAGACCTGCCACGCAATCAATGGGCAGAGGCACAAAAACAAGTTTCATCCCTCATGGACATGAGGGCCATACAACAAGTACCAGAACAAAAGCGGGGTCAAGGATTCTGTTCAAGACTGTTCTTGGTACCCAGAAAAGACAAAGCCTGGAGACCAATATTGGACCTATCTATTCTAAACACATATCTGGATATTCCAAAAATTCAAAATGTTGACTCTACAGCATCTTCTGCCCATATTGGGCAAGAAGGCTTGGCTTGTGACTTTAGATCTAAAAGAGGCATACCTGCATGTCCCAATCAGACAAACATGCAGAACATACCTCAGATTCAAAACTGGCTTAATACATTACCAATTCTCTGCACTGCCCTTTGGCTTATCCACTGCGCCCAGGGTCTTCACAAAGTGCCTGGCACCAGTAATTGCATTTTGCAGACAAAGAGGAATACAAATATATCCTTACTTGGACGACTGCCTTATTCAAGCGGAGAACAAGGGCATTCTACTACAGCATCTGGCGTTTGTAAAAAGATTACTGACAAGTCATGGGTACACAGTAAACGAGAAGAAATCAAAACTCGTACCCTCTCAAGAGATAATATTCCTGGGTGCAAGCTTAAATACAACTGCCCAGATGGCTTATCTCATGCCAGACAAACACAGACAACTGACTACTTATTTCAAAATGTTGGCAACAAAGACCCAGTTATCTGCAAGAAAAATTCTGCAGGCGTCCTGCATTCTGCTAATTCCATATGCAAGACTGCATATGAGGAAACTTCAATGGTATCTAAAAAGTGTTTGGACTCAACATTGCCACAGCCTGGAAACAATAATTACCCTCATTCCCTGCCTGCAACAGGAGTCTCGATGGTGGGCAAAAACCTGTCACCACAACACGGGACAGCCATTCAGCTTACCCACAGCCAGGCAGACGTTGACAACAGGTGCATCAGATTACACCTGGGGGGGCCATATGGCAGGCAGATGTATTCAGGGCACATGGTCAGCAACTCAAATGCATCTACATATCAATCAAAAAGAGATGCTAGCTGTTCAGAATGCCCTAACAGCCTTCAAGGATCTACTTCTTCCAGGACAACTACTAATAAAGACGGGACAATGCTACAGTCATGTGGTGCATAAACAAGCAGGGAGGAACACATTACTACCCCCTCTGCAGGCTAGCCATGAACTTGTGGCACACAGCTTTGACTTACCAAGTACATCTGCAAGCACAATTCCTGCCAGGAAGGAAAAATACTCTGGCAGACGAACTAAGCAGAAACCTAATGGATCCCCACGAGTGGAAATTGGATCCACAAGTCTTCAGCATGATATCAAGGACCTGGGGATGCCCGGACATAGACCTATTTGCCTCCCCTCACAACTACCAACTACAAAGATTCTGCACAAGAACTTATCACAAGCAAGCATGGAAAGTGGATGCTCTATCTTTCAGCTGGAAAAATCTAACAGTGTCTGCCTTTCCTCCTCTGCCTCTCCTCCCCAAGGTACTCCTCAAGGTCAGACAAGAGAAATGATGCTGATTGCCCCAGACTGGCCCCGACAGCACTGGTACCCAATCCTAAAGAGCTTGTCTCACTGCCCAGCCTGGACATTACCTCAAATTCCTCACTTATTGACCCAACAAGACAGTCAGATACTGCACAGCCAACTCAAAACCTTAAACCTGGCGGCATGGCAGATAATATAGCCTCTCAAGACGCACCTCTCTCTAAAGCAATGATGGATGTCATTTTGGATGTCAGGAGGCCTAGCACCAGAAAATCTTATGCAGACAAATGGAAGAGATTCTGTGCTTGGAACCAAGCACAAGGTATTGACACGATTGTTCCAAATATTCCTCAGATTTTGCAATACTTAACTGAGATGCTGGATAAAGGCCTTTCCTTTTCATCAATTAAAATTCATGCCTCTGCCATTTCAGCTCATTACAATACAGAACCACCTATCTTTTCTCATCCGTTACTAAGGCAGTACCTCAGAGGGGCCAAAAACGTAAGACCTCCAAGGAGAGCACCGATACCTGCATGGGACCTCAACTACGTCTTGGAAAAACTCACACTGCCTCTTTTTGAGCCAGCCTCTGCAGCTGATATAAAATTCTTATCCTGGAAAACAGTTGTGCTCCTAGCAATAACCTCTGCTAGAAGAGTCTCAGAGTTACAGGCACTCATGGCTGTGGAACCTTTTATCATTTTCCATCCTGACAGGATTTTGCTGAGGACAAACCCTGCATTTATGCCTAAGGTAGTGTCCAGTGTGGCCCTTAACCAAACAATTAATTTGCCTACTTTTTATCCAAACCCACAGAATGAGAGTGAGAGAATTTTGCATTCTTTGGACATTCACAGACAGCTACGCTTCTACTTGGACAGAACTAAAGCTTTCAGAAAGACTGAACAACAACTAGTGGCATATGCTGCAGTATCACAAGGAAAGCCTATCTCAAAACAGACCATTGCAAAGTGGATAGGCCATTGCATTCGTTTCTGCTATTCACAGCATGGCAAATCAGTGCCTAAGGGCATTAGGCCACATTCAACCAGAGCAGCAGCCACTTCAGTGGCCTTCCTCAGAGGAGTACCAACCAAAGACAACTTAGAGGCTGCAACTTGGAGTTCAGTGCATACCTTTACAAAGCACTATCACTTACCTTTCTACTCTAAATCCAGGGCAGGCTTTGCCACTGCAGGGCCTTGTAGCCTCTCCTAATTCTATTTAGCTCCAGCCTCCCAACTTTAGCGTTGGGATTCAACCCAATTGTAATGACTACAACAGTGAAACACTATGAACATAATGCAGTTGTGTACCTACCATAAATGTAGATGTTAGAGTGTATTCACTGTTGCAGTCCAGGTTACCCTCCCACCTTCCCCCTTTTTTCTTTGCTGGGACCTATCTGTACTTTTCTACTCTATACAACCTATGTGGTGCATCTGCTTGTAGATGAAGGAAAAGTTGTTTTTTGTGCATGCATGCTTATTGGCATAATTTAGCCTACCATTTTAGGGGCACCTGACATCTGGGGCAAGACAAACTGAAGAAAATGGCGTCGGCTGCATCTTTTATACCCCTGGCACACTGACGTCAGGGAGGAGGAGGCTACAGCAACCGACGCCGGACCTAGACTTTGGAACTCAGGCCGACTGCGGGTAGCCTGTCAGCAGGATAACCCAGTTGTAATGAGTGCAACGGTGAATACACTTGAACATCTACATTTATGGTAGGTACACAACTGTACTTTTGCACCCCATCTCGTGACATTGGGGTTAATGTTCAAGCTGGTGAGCTTTTCTATAATGCCAGAGTGGGAAATGGTGTCGAAAGCCTTTGTGAGGTCCAGGTAGGCTGTGTGGACTACCTTTCCCTCATCTATGGCCTTGGTAACTGTTTCAAAGAAATCAACCAGGTTTAGGAGGCATGCGCTGCCTCTAACAAAGCTGAATTGGGTAGAGTCCAGTGTCTGGAGGTTCCCAATGTCTTTGTTAATGAGTTCCATGATGATGCGCTCCATGGCTTTGCAGACCAAGCTAGTCAGGCTTATAGGGCGATAGTTCCCGGGATTCGTTGTTGCACCACCTTTGTGGAGTGGGATAACTGTTGCTGTACGCCATTCTTTGGGTACATAGCCTGTGGTGAGGCTGAGCTTGAACAGTGAGTTTAGGTGAGGGGTTAGTTCATTTTGGAGCTCGTGTAGGACGCATAGTGGGATGCCATCTGGTCCCATTGATGCTGTGTTCTTGGCTTTGGAAAGGGCTGTTTTCACCTGAGTGTCTGTGATGTATGGGGCTCTACAGTCTTCTGGAATGGACACGGCCCTTTAGGGGGTGATGGGGGGGTAAAGTTTGCACTGAACCTGTCAGCCAGGATGTTGGCAATGTCTGTTGGTTCAGTGTATTTTTTGTTGTTTTGCACTAGCTCAGAGCAGATCTGAGAGCTGCCACTTAGATTCTTGACATAGCTAAAGAAGGCTTTGTGATTATCTTTAGCGTCTTTTGGCAATTCGAAGTTGGCCTTGGATGATTTTATGAGGGATTTTTGCTAGTACTGATTAGGGATGCCTTCCCTTTTTGGGATTTTGCTCAGTCATGTAGTAGTTTCCTCCTCCTGTTGTAGAGCTTATTTATGGCCGGGGTCCACCAGACTGGTTTCCTCATTTTGGAGGAGTGAGTCTTTGTTTTACTTGGGATGGCTCGATCCATACATTCCTGTAGGTGTGCACATAATGCATTTGTGAAGGATTCTGCGGTTTGGGCAGCATTATCCTTTAACAGTGGGGCTTTGAAACTTTCCACCTCGGTCTTGAGAAGTGTAAAGTTTGCTTTTGAAAAGTTTTTTTTACAGTTTTTTCCTTGACTGGTGGTGGGGTTGGGATGTGGATGTCTAGTGTGATTAATTTATGATCTGATCTTACCAGCGACGGGTTTACCTCTGGTGTGGAACATTGGTCACCCATATTGGTGATGATCAAGTCCAATATGTTGTCACCTCTCGTGGGAGTGGTAACCAGTTGTTCCAGGGCATTTGCGTTTATAAACTCTAGAAAGCATTCGGCAAAGGAGTTTGTACTTGAGTAGTTTTCCCAGTCTATGTTTGGGTAGTTGAAATCACCCAATATCATGGTGTTGGGTAGGATCTTCGTATTTTCCAGTGTTCTCAGGAATGCTGAGTGGGGGTCTTGAGATAGGGTGGGTGATCTGTAGCAGGCTACAAACTGAAAGGCAGTTTTGCCCACTGTTAGTTGCACATGGATGGTCTCCGAGGCCTCGTGCTGTGCTACAAGCCTGGAGGTGTGGGAATCCTTGATGAAAATGGATACACCACCACCTTTTGTGTTTCGGTCCAAGTTCTGGAGCTGAAAGGTATGGTATGAGTTATAGCCTGGTAGTGCTGGGGTCCTCCTTGCCGAGGAGTGCCTCGAGTGCGTGGATCCCCTTTGAATGACACCAAAAGCTAAGCCAATTGTTAAAATCGATCATTTTATCTTTATACTGTGGCATCATTCTTGGCGAGGGCAAGATGCTACTCAGGGTCAGGGTCATACCGGCCTGGGCAACATGATCAGAGAGCCCCTCTATGTTTCTTTTCATGTAGTCCAGGGAGGTACGTCTCAGGTCGTTCAGACCAACATGGACAATGACAGTCATATTTGTACCTGTTATGGAGTGACCTGAGTGCTTTTGTTATGTGGCGGATCCTGGCACCCGACAGGCAGCTTACAGTAACCTTCTCCTTGTTCAGTCTAGTGAGAGGGACGTCAGTGCGCCTGACAATAGAGTTTCCTATTACTAATGTATTGGGTGTGTTGTTTAGCCTTAAGGGCTATGATTGCATGGCACACTGACTTTGTGAAGTATGTGATTTGTGGTTGTTGTTGGGGGTGGGGGTTGTTTGGATGTCTGCTTTGGAGATCTCTGCTGCTTAGGCAGATTTCTATTTAGAGCCTCCAAGTATGTTTTTGTGTATTTATGTGTGTTATTGGCCGGTGCCAATATGATTGGACTATGTGAGACTGGTAGTGTGGTGCAAGTGTTTCCCTTCTCCTCATGATTGACTGTTCCAGTCTTGGGTTGAGAGAGCTTGGCCTCCAGTCTGGCTGTAAAGTTGCATCTCTCGCATACATATGTGTTTGTTGGAAGGAGGAGAGGGTTGCCTGTGTACATGAGGCAATTGTGGCATTGCCTCAAAATGCCCAGATTCACCAGCTGGACTGGAGAGTACACCTGAAACTGTCCTTTTGACATGCCTGCACAGGTAAAGTGAAGTTTTACTGATTGTCCTGTTAGGGACGAATAGAGAGCCCTGTACTTCTGTATAGTATTGGGGGTGTAGTGCTAGCATTAATTAGTGCTTACAAGGAGTTTTGGGCAAGTGCTGGACTGAAAAGAAACTGTTTAGAGTGCTTAAGTTGAAAGTCTGACTGGTTCCAAGGGAAAAATTGAAGAGCAGACTTTGTGGAGTTGGGAATAGTTTAATCTTAGCTAAACGGTGCTGCGCGACTCACAAAACTGCGCAAATGCGGGTTTTTAAGGCAGATAGATGAAAGAGAGAGAAATTAGCCCAAAACGGCCAATAGACTACTAGTTGCTGGGCTGAGACCACTCCTCCCGGGACAGATAGGCTGCTCAAAGCTCCCCACTCTCACTGGTGTACAGCGAAACTTCCTCCTATCCAAGTAAGGATATGGACAACACAGGAAATTGTACCACAGCCCTGAATTCAGCAGAACCTGAAAACAGGACTAGACTAGCTTAGAAAAGGCGGGAAAAACATTTTTTTTCTTTTTTTACAGATACAACAGTACACTACACAAAAACACTTTAAATGCTTTAAACAGGCTAGCGCACTTGAGTGTGTAGCCTACAACAGTTAGAGATGCTTTTAACACAGAAAACGACTTTAAATGACTTTGAAAGTGCAAACAGCAAAAAAGCAAATATTTCAGCAAAAAAAATAGCTTTTTAGAGTACAGAAATGCTAGTAGATCTCGTTTTAGGTGAAAACTAGCAGTCGCAGGAGAAAAATGCAAAAAAAATACTTAAATCGGTTGAAAGTCTCTCTCTGTCTCTCTGCTGCTTGTAGTACCCTGCAGGGCACCACAAGGAGCTTAGCTGAGTTGAATACAAGCGCAAAACCTACTTTAAATGACTTTGAAAGTGCAAACCGCAAAAAAGCAAGTGTTTCAGCAAAAAATAGCTTTTTTTAGAGTACAAAAATTCCTCTCTTGGAAAACAGCCCTGCTTTTAGCTATAACTTTAGCAAGAAGAGTGTCGGAGTTGCAGGCACTAATGGCTGTGGAACCCTTCATTAATTTCCATGCTGACAGAGTTTCCCTCAGGACTAATCCGTCTTTTATGCCAAAGGTGGTGTCCAGTGTGGCTCTAAACCAATCCATCCATTTGCCAACCTTCTTCCCTAACCCTCAGAATAAAAGGGAAAGAATCCTGCACTCCTTGGATGTGTACAGACAGCTCCGGTTCTACTTGACAGGACTAAACCTTTCAGAAAATCTGACCAGCTGCTAGTCAGCTTTGCTACAGGGGCAGAGGATAGGGCCATTTCAAAGCAAACTATTTCCAAATGGATAGCACACTGCATCAATTTCTGGTACAAGCACCATGGAAAACCTACCACACAGGGAATAAGACCACATTCCACTAGGGCTACTTCCACCTCTACAGCATTTCTCAGAGGAGTCCCTACCAGGGACATTCTGGAAGCTGCTACCTGGAGTTCTGTACACACCTTCGCCAAGCATTACGACTTACCAATTTTTTCTAAATCCTGAGCTGGATTAGCTACAGCAGTCTTGCAAGGCCTACTAGTCAGCCCTAACACTTCTTGACCGCCTTCACCCTTCCTCAGCTTTAGGAATCAATCCAAGTGTGATGACTGCAACAGTGAAACACGAAGAACATAGTACAGTTGTGTACACTTAACATAAATGTAGATGTTCGAAGTGTATTCACTGTTGCAGTCCTGGTTTCCCTCTCTCCAGCCCCCTGGCTTTCTCTATCTTTCTACCTCTCCTCTCTATGGCCATTCCTAATGGCATTGGTATTTACTTTTTACTGGTGGTGTTCCCCACCCTATACTAGCTTCCTGTTTGGGGTCTCCTGACATTTGGGGCAAGAAAAACTGATGTAAGGGCGTCGGCTGCCTGTTTTTATACCGCTGACGTCATGGAAGAAGCAACAGCATCCGACACAGAAATCCTAAGACTCGGGTTTTCGGGCCGATTGAGGGCTACCTGCAGGCAGATAACCCAAGTGTGATGACTGCAACAGTGAATACACTCTAACATCTACATTTATGGTAAGTGTGCACAACTGTACTTTTTGCATGTTCATAGGTGTGTACTAGGCTAGTGGCCCTGGAGCCTTTACAAGCCTAGCCCAAAAAAATTGCCCAGGCACCGTGCCACTCGGTTAGTTCACAGTGCCTCTATTCAGTAGGGCAACTGGAATGATCCCTGGAGTGAACTTTGTTACCCATCCACTCATCAAGATTTCTCTTGAAGAGGGCCAGCGAGGTGCTCTACTTAATATGAATGGGAAGCTTATTTCAGAGTATGGGCAGTCTTTGGGAGATGAACCTGTCCCTCCAGCACGTTCTGTTAATTGTGGTAATGAGGTTGTCATCTCTGGAGCTTGTGGCGTGGGGGAATTGAGATTTCTTTAGGGGCAGCATTTCAATTAGGGCTTTGTAAATCAAACAGAGATCACCTCTAAGTAGACGATAAGAGACTGTGAACAGCTGAACTTTCTTGAGTCTGTCCATGTAGGAGATGTGTTTAAGGCCTAGAATCCTTTGTGAGGTACTTTTGTGGCCTCTCCTTCAGTTGTAGGTGTCTGGTCAGGTACATGCCAAAAGAGGCGTTATATTCGATGATTGGTCTAATGAGGGATGTTGACCTCTTTCTTCGATGCGAAACATTTGGTTATAAGATGTGCCACGTAGAAGGACTTTCTGACCACAGTAGCAATATAATGTGGTGCTCAAAGATGAGGTGGCTGTCGACCTGGGTGCCCAGATCTCTTATGGCCCCTTCAGTGGGCTCCCATCAATGTGGTAATTCATGGGAACCGAGTTTTTTTCCAAAGGGGATGATGACGCATTTTTTGGTGTTAAGCTTCAGGCCATGGTTCTGGCACCAGTCATTGGTCTCAGAGAGGCCCTTTTGTAGGATGTCTGCATCACTTGGAGAGTTGATAATGACTCCTAGCTTGCAGTCATCAGCGAACTTGGTCAGCCAAAGTCCTTCTGTGTTGAGCTGGACTTCTGAGAAGTAGATGCCAAACAGGAGAGGGCCCAGGACCAAGCCCTGTGGGACTCCACTCGTGAATGGTCGACAGTCTGATTTGGAATCTGCAACTTTCAACTCTGTGGGTCTTGTCTGTGAGCCAATTTGCAACCCACCTAGTGATGTAAGGAGTGATGCCTAGTTTGGTGAGTTTATCAATGATACCCGAGTGGGGAATGGTATCAATGGCCTTGGCCAGGTTGAGGTAGGCTGTACGCACTGCCTTACCCTCATCCACAGCCTCAAAGAAGTCAGCCAGGTTCAGCAGGCAGGATCTCCCCTTGACAAAGCCAAACTGTGTGGGGTCAAGAGTTTGGAGATTGCCTATATCTTTGTTAAGCAGGTCCATGATGTTGCATTCCATAGCTTTGCATACCAGACTTGTCCGGCTAATGGGACAATAGTTCCCAGGGTCTGTACTTGCTCCCGCTTTATGGAGCAGGATGACTGTAGCAATTGGGGACATAGCCTGACATAAGGCTATGACTGAACAGGACACACAGATGTGGTGCCAGTTCATTTTGTAGCTCATGTAGGATGCGGCCAGGGATGTTATCATGTCCCATGGAAGCTGTATTCTTGGCTTTGGACAATGCAGCTTTTTCCTGTGCCACAGAAGTGGTGGGTACCATGCCTTCTTGTGGTATTGTGATGGGCCCCCCTGGGGGGGGGGGGTAAATTTGGCACTGAATCTGTCGGCCAGTATGTTGACTATATCTGTTGGCTCAGTATAGGAGGTGCCATTGTGCAATAACTCAGAGCAAATCTGGGTATTGCCTTTGAGTTTTTGATATAGCTATAGAAGGCTTTGTGGTTGTTTTTGGTGTCAGCTGCAATTCTGCCTTCATAGCTGGCTTTAGAGTATTTGATAAGGGATCTCAGTTTTTTGTTGAGACTGATAGTCTTGTGACTTCATTTTTTTCCTGCAACAGTTTCTTCTTCTGTTGTAGAGTTTATTGATGACTGGGGACCACCAGATTGGCTTCCTTTTTTTGGAGAAGTGTGTCTTAGATCTATTTGGTATGGCAAGTTCCATGCATTTGTGTACATGCTCATACAGTGTTTTGTTTACATTATGCTGTGAAACCTTAAACTATGTACAGAGAGTAAGTCTGAACATAAATATATATATGTTGACACAAATTAGTTCTCTTTCTTTTTTCTGCACTGACAAACATGTCACGGAGGCTCTCAATAATAATCTGCTCAAGCAACAGAGACCTCCAAAGCAGAAATGCAAGCAACCTCCGCCCACCAACACAACCCAAATGACACATAGCCCGCAGATTCAGTGTGCCACTCAACCACAGCCAATAAGGCAAAACAACGTACCCAGCACACTAGTCATAGGTGACTCTATAGTCAGGCAAACTGATGTCCCACTCACCAGGCTAAACAAGGAGAAGGTTACTGTCAACTGCCTGTCAGGTGCCAGGATCCACCACATAACCCACGCACTCAGGTCACTCCACAACATGTACAAATATGACTCTGTCATTGTCCATGTTGGTGTGAACGACCTGAGACGTAACTCCCTGGACTACATGAAAAGAGACATGGAAGAGCTCTTCGATCCTGTAGCCCAGGCAGGTATGACCCTAGCCCTGAGTAGCATTCTGCCATCACCCAGAATGATGCCGCAGTACAAGGACAAAATGATGGACTTCAACAATTGGCTAAGCTTCTGGTGCCATTCTAAAGGGATCCAGTATCTTTCTGCCTGGGATGACATGGTTGACAGGTTACGATGCTTTGCCAGAGATGGCCTGCACCTGTCACCCCTGGGATTCCGGATACTGACTAAGGTTCTTGCCGCCCCTATAGTGCCTTTTTTAGGCAAGGTTCAAATGACAAATTCGCCACCGTAACAGGAACAAGCAAGCAAAAACTGAGGGTGATGCTACTCAATGCTAGGAGTCTAAATCTCAAAATGCACTCACTCGAGGCACTTCTTAAAATGGAGATCATCAATATCTGTGCAGTGACTGAGACCTGGTTCAAGGCTCCAGAGAGCACACCTGCACTACCAGGCTATAACTCATACCACACTTTTCTGCCATGTAACCTGGACCGGAACATCAAAGGCGGAGGTGTGTCCATATTCATTAAGAATATCCACACCTCCAGGCTAGTTGCTCAGCATAATGCAGCCGAGGTTATCCAAGTGCAACTAACTCTGTGCAAAACTGCAATCCAAATTTTAGCTTGCTACAGATCACCCACCATGCCGCAGGATTCCCACTCCTCTTTTCTTGATGTACTGGAAAATATTAGGGTTCAACCAAACACCCTGATAATGGGCGATTTTAAATGCCCCATCATTAACTGGGAAAACTACTCATGTACCAACTCCTAAGCTCAATGCTTTCTGGAATTCATAAATACCAGTGCCCTGGATCAACTTATCCACACCCCCACCAGGGGCTTCAATATCCTAGATCTAGTCATTACGAACATGAGTGTCTGGTGTTCCACACCTGAAGTCAATGCATCATTGGTCCGATCTGACCATAAGCTAATTACCCTAGATATCCACATCCTGCCCCCACCTCCCCATTAAGGAAACCATGGTAAAAAAATTCTCCAAAGCCAACTTCATGCTTCTTAAGACAGAAGTGGTGAACTTCATGACACCCATGCAGGTGGACAATACAGTTACGACTACTGAATCCTACACAATTGCACTTTATAAGCACTTACATAAGTGCATGGATCGTGCTATCCCAAACAGAACCAAGATAATGTCCTCCAAAAAAAGGAAGCCAGTCTGGTGGTCCCCTGCCATAAACAAACTGTACAACAGAAGGAAGAAACTGTTGCAAAAGAGAGTAAAATCCCATGAGTGGAGGAGCTCCCTGGTCAGCCTCAGTAAGAAGCTGCGATCCCTGATAAAATCCTCCAAAGCTAGTTACGAAAACAAAATCGACACTGATTCTAAAGACAACCACAAAGCATTCTATAGCTATGTCAAGAATCTCAATGGCAACACTCAGATCTGCTCTGAGTTACAGCACAATGGCAATAAATATACAGACCCAACTGATATTGCCAACATCCTGGCAGATAGGTTCAGTGCTAACTTTACCCCCCTCTCACCCCCTAAAGAGCCCATTTCTATACCGGAAGAATGCAAAGTTCCTGTAATCACAGCTGCACAGGTAAAAACCACACTCTCCAAAGCCAAGAACACAGCATCCATTGGACCAGACAACATCCCAGGCTGCGTTCTACACAAACTACAGAACGAACTGGCACCCCACCTAAGTACCATGTTCAATCATAGCTTCACCTCAGGCTTTGTGCCTGCTGAATGGCACACAGCGATGGTTATCCCACTCCACAAGGGGGGGAGCCACCACGGACCCCGGGAACTACCGCCCCATTAACCTGACAAGCCTAGTCTGCAAGGCCATGGAATGTATCATCATGGAACTTATAAACAAAGACATTGGTAATCTTCAAACTCTGGACCCCACCCAGTTCGGGTTTGTAAAAGGCAGATCATGTCTCCTAAACCTGATAGACTTCTTTGAAGCAATCACCAAAGCCGTAGACAAGGGTAAGGTGGTTCACACAGCCTATCTAGATCTTGCCAAGGCTTTCGGCACCATCCCCCACTCTGGAATTATAGATAAACTCACTAAACTAGGTATAAATCCCTATGTCACAAGATGGGTTGCCAACTGGCTCACTGACAGAACCCACACTGTGAAAGTAGCAGACTCCAAATCCGACTTCAGACTAGTGACAAGTGGAGTACCACAGGGTTCAGTCCTGGGTCCTCTCCTGTTTGGTATCTACTTCTCTGAAGTACAGGCTAACACAGAAGGTCTTTGGCTAACGAAGTTCGCAGATGACTGCAAACTAGGAACCATAATCGAAACTCCTAACAATGTGGACATCCTACAAAAGGGCCTCACTGAGACAGATGCCTGGTGTCAAAGCCATGGCCTCAAGCTCAATGCCAAAAAGTGCATTGTCATCCCCTTTGGTAAAAACTCTGTACCCATGAACTACAACATAGGCGGTAGTATACTTAACACCGAAAGTGTGATAATAGACCTTGGGACACAGGTGGACAGTAGTCTCTCCTTTGATAATCACATTGCCACAGTAGTCAGGAAATTTGTCTACGTGGCACACCACATCACAAAAGGTTTCTCATCCACAAAAAAAGAGGTCATTGTTCCCCTCTTCTCATCACTCATTAGACCCATTATAGAGTACAACGCCCCTTTTGGTATGTACCTCACAAGACATCTACAACAACTGGAAAGGCCACAGAAATACCTCACAATGAGGATTACCGGCCTCAAACAGATTCCCTACGCAGACAGTCTCAAAAAACTCCAGCTTTACTCCGTCGCATATCGCCTACTCAGAGGTGATCTCTGCCTAACATACAAAGCTATGTCAAATCCAGAGCTGTTGGACATACTCCACTTAAAGAAATTCCAATCCCTCCGAGCTACATGCTCTGGGGACCTAAACCTTGTCACCACAATAAACAGAACATGCCGGAGGGATAGATTCCTGTCCCAGAGACTTCCCATACTAGGGAATAAACTACCTACCTATATCAAACAAAGCTCCTCATTAACACTCTTCAAGAAAAATCTTGATAATTGGATGGGAAATAGGAAATTCACCCCAGGGATCACCTCTGTGGCTCTGCTCGACAGTGGCACAGGAAAAAAAAATTCTTTGCTGGCAAAAGCCAGGGTACCTTTTTGGCTGGGCTTGTATAGGCCCCAGGGCTGATAGCCTAGTACCTACCTATGATCCTATGAACCTAATATCCATTTATGTTACATGGTTAAAGAAGTAATATTTGTTAGAATAATATGGGTAAGAATTATTGATCCTAATTGGAATTAATTGTTCCAGATGATACCACACAACTTGTATTATTTTGGTGAATGCAGTTGATTTTACAAGCTTTTTTAAATAGGAGGTTAGTGCTTATAACCACTGAAGAATGAGTACTCCGTTTGTTAATAAAGTATATACTAAGGTGTTTTATCACTGGTATTGCTGGAAGTTTTATTTCTGAAGACTAAGTGTTTGGTGCTTTGTCTCATATATCTGCCAGAGGTGCCTCAAGATAGTAGGGTTGCAATTAAGAATTAAGGGAGTGTAAATAGTAGTTTGTGGTAAAAAATGAGGTGAATGTGTTGTATTTTATTTTCAAGAGTAATTTCAGAATCATTGTGTCCCTTATCAGTAATCCAGACTTGAAAGGGACTTTGTGTCTGTAACTTCCAGGTTTACTCTTAAATAAACATTTAATTACCTTTCTCAGAACTAGTACAGCTTTAAAAATGTTTAGTCTTTGTAGTACCTGGGAATCAAAATAGTTAAGCATTTGATACTGGACATTGTTGTTAGAAATACTCCGTTATTTCAGCCATGAAGCTGGGACTGCTGTCAGCAAAGGTGTTCTTATTCCCCAATTAGAAAATGGTCTTCCTCTCATTGTTTTATCATCTTAACAGAATCAGCATGGTGTTTAGACACAGCTTTACAAAAGTTGCCATTTCATTCTTTTGACCTCCAAGCGTGAATGTTATTGAGTCTCTGTAAAAAGATACCACTTCCCACTAGTTAAAGAGTGGACAGAGGTTTTTGAACTGTTCCTTAATGCATAAACTACATTTACTGTATTATTGCCATCCCCTGCCAAAGAAACCTAACAAAAAGTAAAATGCAATCATCTAAGGTCCAGCACTGGTGTTGCTGCTAGACCTGTGAGGTCTCCAACAGATCTCCATGGAGCAAGAGCCCTCTGTGAAGTGACACCCCTAATTTGGAA
Organism: Protopterus annectens; assembly: GCF_019279795.1. Classification (NCBI taxonomy): domain Eukaryota; kingdom Metazoa; phylum Chordata; order Ceratodontiformes; family Protopteridae; genus Protopterus; species Protopterus annectens. The sequence goes on from NC_056729.1 coordinate 1,240,582,844, forward strand.
TCTGCTGCTACCAATGCTGCAAAATGCATATAGCTTAAATTTATTCGGAATGAGACTTCTTAACATACTTACTGATGAGATTACTTGACACTACAATAAACCATCCCCTGTAATTTAAACTACTCCCTAGTTTTCCTAATTTATAATGTTACCTTTGTCTTTATCATATGCACTCTGATTATTTTTTGCCTAATTGTAACCACCCTACTTTAATGTCTTGCTGTATTTTACTCAACCTTACTTGACTGCACAACTGATACTATCACAAAGAATGCAACGTCCCCAGTGTATGAACATTTTTACCCAGATACATATTTATTTTCTTTTCGTCAACCTCCAAAAACTTTGTGTTTTCACCTCTTCAAGTCCTTCCTCTCCCAACATATCATTTATTTCACTTCCATCCTTTGAATAAAACATTAAACCAAGGCCCCATCTGCTCGAGATAGTCAGAGCTCAGGTGGATGTAAAAGATCCCATGGCACCTATTGAAAAGAGTAGGGGGAGTTCCCTTATGCCCTGTCCAAATTTCTTCTAGTATTATAAATACCACCTCTGTACTTACATAAACAGAGGCTTCTGGCTTAACCCAGTCAATAATGGATAAATTATTAAATAAATAAAACTTACTATTATTATGAGCCATTGTATTATTTTAGTTTTCCTTTCTGATATTCTCTTTTGTCATGTGCTCACTTCTCACCTCTGTGTACTGTTTTTCCAATTTAATATCACTGTTATCTTCCTCTTCTGGCTGCTTTTTAACTTCACTACTATTGTGGCATACCTGGACTGTACTACACTAGGTATTATTTTATACTCTTTAGCCTGCGTAATTCTTTTATTTTGGTATACTGTCATTTACTGCCTATCTTCTGTTGTATTTCATTTCCCATTACCTTAAAAGTACCTTCACTCACCCTTCTCTTGCCTGCTTGTAATTAAACCACATTCATCTCTGTGGTGCTGATAGTTTGCTGTTTCTAGCAGTTTTCTTATCTTCTTCATATCTCCTTAATTCTCCCCTTGTTTTATTACTTTCAGTTTCCATAGCTCCTCACATTTTTTCACTGTAGTCTTTCTACAATGTCTTTATCTTCCTTATAGGAAATGTCCGACTTTTGACTACATTATCCTGTTTCTTGTACTTCCATAGTCAGAGATCTATATCTGTCACTCATCCTTCATAAGGAATGCTATTTAAAAATTGCTTTGTTTGAGAATGTTTTATGTATTTATTCTGTGAGTGCTTCTTTTAGTCTTTATAGCCTTCAGATTTGACCATTTTTTAAAAAGGTTTTACTGTAAAGGAAAGATGTTACTACCTTCCTTGAAAGTTCTGCATCTCCTAATGTTATGACACAGTCCGAGCACTAGTTTAAACATCTCAGAATGTGACAAAAGGTGCCAAATACAGCAGCCAAACAACCAAACCAAGCGACTCCCTCCCAAAAAAATGCAAAGTACACAAAAAGTATTTTTATCATATATAGGAAATACCTTTAAGTGATATTTAAGGTAATGGGCTAACTTCAGTAATATGTCTTGTGGTATGCAGAAGTTCCAGAGAATGCAGTTTAAAGTACAAGACCTAATGGAATGGAATTTAGGCCACATCTGCTGTGTATGTGAGCTACTTGTTAAGCCTCCCAGTACAACACGCTTCCAGAATTCAGAAAACATCTATCCAAATTGAAGAACATTATCTGCATAAGTGGAGTTAATATATTTGCATTCAAGAATCTCTACATTTTAGATTACAGAAGCATAATTTGCAAGCCGCGGTGGTGCAGCGGTAGCGTTGTCGCCTCACAGCAAGAGGTTTTCCCATTTGATTCTCGGCTGGAGCGCCTTCTGTGTGGAGTCTGCATGTCCTCCCTGCGGTCGAGTAGCATTCGAAAGACATGCGTGAATGGGTGTGCCTTCGTTGAAGGCTGGGCGTCGAGCTGGCACCTCAGCACCGTAAAAATCTACTACCAATCATTAGCGGACCGGAGTTCTGCTGTGGTGACCCCTAACCGGGTAAAGCCGAAAGAAAAACAAATTAGCAGTGAAAGTTATGGCTCAGCTTTACCTTCCTGGAATGCTTTTGCTGCAAGAAGGAAACTTGGCATAAAAATAGAAGCTTTGGATTTTACTCCTCATTGCAAATAGATTAGGTGAATAGTTTGAATGAAGTCAGTGTGCTGCATTTTTGTACATTGTTTGGGAAAAGTCTTAACTGTGTTTAGCTCTTTTATTTTCAATTGTGTTCAGCTCTTTTACTTCCTTAATGATTAAAAGATAAAGTACTCGGAGGTAAATTTAGTAGTTGTTGCCATTTGTTAGACATCTGTTGTGCAAGAGTACAATGTCCAACAGGAAACTGTAGACACTTTTGTCACTGAACTGAAGAACAGATACAGAGAACATGAACTTGGTCAACAGTATGAGATATAATTATTTTTGGTACAATAAACTATGAAACAGAGTACAGGCTTTTAAGAAAATCAGACATCAACTTGTTAAGCGCAGAGAATGTTTATGGAGCAAGTGCAATTGCTAGTGGCCAGATAATACTGTCTGATTATTTATATATATATATATATATATATATATATATATATATATATATATATATATATAGATATATATATAGATATATATATAAAGAGAGAGAAAGATTTGTGTGTACATGTGTGTGTATATATATATATATATATATATATATATATATATATATATATATATATATATATCGTAAAATAAAATGCGAGTAAAGTAATAAGGCAGACTGACAAAGAAAAGGAAAAAGTAAGATGTTTTTATAAAGTAATGGATACTAAAAACTGAATGAATAGGGATAAAATAATGTGCTGCAACAAAAAAGATTCAAGATGGGGAGGCTAGAGAAAATAATGCATTGTTGAAATTCAGCTTTCAGTAAGTGAGGCTTTAAGCATAATGGCAAACATTACCTGTTTATCAAACTTGCAGAATCTGTGATGGAAAATCACACTTAAAGATGTGTTAAAGCAAAAGCAAGTGTGCTCAAAAGAATGTGTACGTTGTGAAGAAATATGGAAAGAAACTTATTAATACCATTGAAATGAAAATGCAGGAGACACAGTGAGAAGAAGGTGCAAAGCAGACCATTGGAAAGAAATGTTGAAAATTAATCAAAGCATTGTGAAATTCCAGAGTGCAAAACCTTATCATAAGATATTTTTAAAGCTTTGAGAATACGTGGCACTCCTAAGAGTGGTGTGTACATTGATACCTAGCTACTGGATGGCACCATTAGGTCAAAAATTGTAGTGTTTTTAAATTCCAAGTTTCATGCAAGTCCTGGAATAGCAGGTGTGAATGTTTGAAAATAGGGGGTTATATGTACTAATTTTGAGATTTCTTTGCCTCTGAGTATTCTATTTTCTCTGAAATAAGATGATCTTAAATATATATATATATATATATATATATATACATATATATATATATATATATATATATATATATATATATATATATATATGTATGTATGTAGCAGGATGTGGGGGTTGTTGAGTGGCTTGCCCTCCTGCAAAAAAATAACTTTAAGGGAAAATAGCTATTGTCAACATTCAGTTTTCTCCATAAATATTGCTGTTTTTTTCTCCATAATTTTGGGACTCCCAGTTGCATATTTCAGAATTGCATTAAAGAGAAAATCATAAACATGCGAGTTCAGTAGTAAAAGCTTCAGTTTTCTTTTTCATATACAGTAGTAACACTTAGTGAAGTGAATACTCCTAATATTTTGGTTTTGTAGCTTAGTGAAGAGCAAGGAATGATAAGACAAATTCACAGTGTAAAAGCACAAATTGCACATGCAGGATCATTTACATAAATACACACACTCATGCTCTCTCATCTCAGATAATGTGCAGTATCATAACAATTATATCCTGTTTTCTTTAATTTCGCTAAGTCTTTTGGGTTTCTAATATGGGAATGGTCACCATTCCTAAGTTGAATACGATTAAAGTTCATGTAATTAGTATTGTTTCAATCTTTGATGTCAGCCAGAAGTGCTCTTAGCAGCACCCGCACTGTGCCCAGTAATGACTCCTGCAGTTTGTATGGAGTTACATGTATTGGTAACATACCTAAATGTGATTGTAGACTCTTTTTTATAAGACCTGTTGCTCCTACTACTATTGGAACTGTCTGGGTATCTTTCTTCCACATTGCTCTCATTTCTGCCTGCAAAATCCTGATATTTTATGACTTTGTGTCTTTCTGTACGCAAGACACTGTAGTCACTGTGTGTTAGGATTTCAATGATCAGTGCTACTTTTGTCTTCTTTTCATGGACCACTATTTCCGGTTTTCTAGCATCTATCTTTTGAACTGTTGGTAATGGGTGATATGAACTTCATCATTTTTCTTTGATGCTTTGTGGCTCATGTTTCCAGTGTTTTTCAGCCACTTCAATACCATAATGTTTGCACCATCCTCAGTGCAACAATCTTGCCACATGATATCCTGTATAACTATGTTGATTAACTCACAGGTTTAGGAAACTTACCAAGATAGTATCATATACTGATAAAACCTGTTGATTTACCAGTGATACATGCTCCCAGAAAAGTACATCTAGTACTCAAAAATTAAATATAACAATAGCTAAGGAGAATAAAAAGTCTAGATGTGGATAAGAAACAGTTTGAATAAGTAGAATAGGAGAAGAGTATGGTTGCTCTTGCACTGAAAGATGTGATTTGCATTTCTCTTGATCCACAATATCTGATTAAAATAATTGAGAGGGGTCATTATCGATTGTTTACATTTGAAGTATACTAAATTTTTAAGTTTACTTAAAAATACCGTATGCTACATTTTTCTCAGTACTAGATAAGTGTTAGGGATTTTGGCAAATGGTCTAGATGATCAGAGGTCCAAATTGTGTACATTTAATTTGCTATTAAGAAAGTAAAGGCTCCTTAGATAAGCAGTATAATGTAAGTAAGCCATTTATGTTGCAGGTAGATGTCAGACCTCATGGTACAAGAATGGCAACCTTACTTGAAAAGAAAAAAACAAGATGGTTTGCGAGCATTTACAGATGCACAAAGGAAAGATGTTCAAGCAGAAAAAGAACTATGCATAGCAGATATTTTAAGCAGAGCATATTTACCACAGAACCATGAAGTCAAAGGACATGGGATAGAATGCTAAGAGAATAATTAATGTATAATGCAAATTTATAAAATTATTTAGGATCAACAATAACTGGTAACTATCCTACCATTTATACAAGAGTGTACAGGAACAAGGTAATGAAAAAGGATAGATCTGATGATGATAATCTTCATTCATTCCTTATTGATGGGTTATCGGTTCTGTCCTTGGAACCAAGCCGGCCAAATATCAAACTCATGTCAGCCACAAGCTCTCGAGCCAAGGTCCTACCCAGAATGCTCTGGTCCATGTTACCTCAGATCTCGTTTACCGCATTGCTGTACAGCCATGTCAAGCCACTCTCTTCAGCTAAGTGTCTAATTTTTTGAAAGTTTTATATATCGTTTCTACTTTAACGTTTTTCAAACAATTTCTGGTATTATTCTCCTGCCCTATTGTATCCTTAAGTCTCTCACCCTTTAGTCAATTTCTCTTTATTACCCTTTTTCTTACCTTTGAGGTAATTCTTCATTACCATTGTTGGTAATTCTTCATCCTTCTCTCTTCTTACCCTTTTAGGTAGCCTTTCCTCTTCCTTTTGGTACTGTTCTTCTTCTCCACATCATTATGTCGGATAAGAAAAGTAGCGTTAGTTTTAAGCAGTGTAAGGATTGCGGCCGTAAGTTACTGCTTTCCATGGCCATGACTTGTGTCTATTGTTTGAATGTCTCCCACCTTGCTGTGGCTCCCCCGTGTGGGATTTGTAGAAATTTTTCAACCAGGACTCTTAACGAGAGAGAGAATAAATTAATATTGAAAGGTCTTCCCAAATCTCCTTTCTGTGAGGTTATTTCTGAGTCAGAGAGCTCACCCTCTCCTGCTAAACCCCATAAGAGGCGTTCTTCCTCTTCCTCATCCTCATCAAGGTCGCTCCCTTCATCTCCCTCTGGAGATCTTAAGGAGTCAACTCATAAGAAGGTGAAATTGACTACAACTTGCACGCTGCCACCTGTGACCCTGTCAACTCCAGGCTCGGCACTGCCCCAGCTGATTCTTACTCCAGCCATGTCCTCCTTATCAACACCAGCACCGGAGTTCCCGGTGCAGGCAATTACGGCTCCGACAGTTCCGTCACAACCCTTACCAGCACCATCCATGCAGGTACAGTCCCCTTTGGCACCGTTGGTACAATCCCCTTCGGCCCCCTGTATGATGTTACAGTCCTCACCGGTGCAGACGCTTTTGGCACCAACATATTCTTTGGTGCAGTCCTTTTCGTCACCGTCATTGTTACCAATGTAGACACTTTCCTCGATGGCACCGTACCCATCGGTGCAGACACTTGCTTTTATGGTGCAGACAACTTAAACTTCTATGGCGTTGACATCGTCGGTGCAGACGTCCTCGGTTCCGGGCTCTCCACCTCTCAAATTAGCAAGGACCAAGTACTCTCTTTCCTTGGATCCGTTCGTTGGTAGCCAATATAGTCCTTTTCTGGAAAGGCCAGAATCGCCCTCAGGTTTCTCTGAGGTCGACCAGGAGCCTCTCTGAGCAAGATGTGTTGTGGCTTGTTGACCAGTTGCTTGTGGCCAGAAGTCTCTCTCACCCGTTGAAGTCCATGTTCCCTCCTTCAGGTGAATGTATATCTCCTCAAACTCCAACATACAGTCCTCCTTCGACTTCCACCCAAGTATCGAAGCCCATTACTCCAACAGCAGCTTCTCTTCTACCGACTCCAATAGTGGATCACACTTTGGAACCAAAGTCGTCCTTGTGGCCTTCGGTGCACTGGGCATCGGGCTCTTCTCAGGCCAGTGGCTGTGCCATGGGGGAGGGCATTCTTCATTCCACTCTGATTTTTTCTATGGCACCCTCCAGGAATCCTCATGCTTCACGGTCCTCTTGAGACTCCTGGTCTGGGGGTCGGCTCGTTGGGGCGGGGTGTGACCCCAGTTCCAAGGTTGTCATGCTCTGTTCCGGGCTCCAATCCCTCCTTGGGCGGCCGGCCTTCCAGGCCATGGAGAGGGCACTTGCCTCGCTGGCAAACCCCACATGTCAGAGTTCTCTCCCCCCGCTGTGCCGCAACTCTCACAATCCACAACCACCGGGCACAAGGGCCTTAGGTTTATCCTCCTCAGGCTACCCCCTCTTTGCAGTCTTCTCCAGAACCTCCCACTGAGGAAGTACCCCACAAAGTGTCAGGCAAGAGGAAGCACACAGGCTTCACTGAGGAGTTGTTGACTGAAGATACAGACTTTGATGATGGAGAAGGGTCCCCACAGTCACCCTTTGGTGTGTCCTTTGGTGACATCCTCGAAATCCTTAGAGTGGTGACTAGAAGTCCTCTAATCCTTCCTCTGAGGAATCCTTATTCCTGCAGACCTTTCGTGCCCAGCCCCCTACCTCTTGGGTTACCCCGCTGGACTATGAGCTTGCCCAGCTCATCATCCAGTCCGCATGGAAGGCTCCTGAGACCCTGGAAGCGATACCACGGAGGCCTGATAAAATCTTATCACCCCCAGCTGAGCATCCCCATTGGTCACGTGGTCTTCCAGTAGATGCCATGGTGGTGGCAGTTGCAACTAAGTAGGATTTGGCAGAAAAGAGCCAAACTGTCCATCTGTCCAACAAGGAGTCCCGGGCAATAGACAGACTAGGGAAGCATGTGTTTGCTTCATTGACCTTCACCGTAAGGTCTTTGAATGACTTGGCACACTTTGCCAGGCTTCAGAGGGATCTTATCAACCAATTCTCTGAAACCTTGGCAGGAGCTGTTTCTGACGAGGTCCATGACAAAGTGGTTTCTCAGATAGCCACCCTAGAGTCCATTTCCAATTCTTCCATGTGTCTTATTTCTCATGCAATGGAAGGAGCGACTAGACTGGCAGGAGTGGGTGTAGTCACCAGACGACATTCCTGGATGTGCCTTTGCAGACTCCTTTAAGGCTTCCTTCATGAACGCCCCCATCAAGGCCACTTCTTTGTTTTGCCCTAAAGTGAAAGATACACTGGCAAGGTGCGAACAAGATGGCAAGACCCTTTCTGCCATTGGTGTAAGATACTCCACTCCTCAACGATTCTACTCCAGAAATCAGAGGAGCTAGAAGATGTGGCACAGGAAATCACAGGGCTCTTTCTGTGACGCATGTGCTGAGTTCTCCCCTAGAGGCAGAGGGGGAAACTTCAATGGAAGACACCCCTTTTGGGGCAGAGGAGGTCCGCGAAACCGGGGTTCCAGAGATTCTTTCTCTGGCCAACCCTATCAGCGCTCCTGAAGCATTGCCTGACTGCTCACCTTTGGAAGCGGTTGGGGGTTGTTTTTCCTTGTACCCTGCTGCCTGGCAAAATATAACCACTGACTCTTCGTTACAATGGATAATATCCAGAGGCTATCGCATCCCCTTCCATCTTTGTCCAATCTCATCCAGAGTATTACCCAACGTTCCACCCAGTCAAAGGTAAGCAGCAGAGCACAAAGTCCAAATGCTGCCACAAAAAAGAGTTATCCAGACGGTCCCCCCAGACCAGATAGGATCCAGTTTTTACTCAAGGTTCTTTTTAGTGCCAAAATAGACAGGGGACTGGAGACCAATTCTGGATCTCAGCACACTAAACAAATTTTTAGAGAGAGAGAAATTCCAGATGGTAACAGTTCAGTCTGTCCTTCCTCTCCTGGAAGAAGACGATTGAATGTGCTCTGTAAATCTTCAAGATGCGTATTACCACATAAAAATGGACAAACGCTCAAGAAGATACCTCCGCTTCTGAATAGGAGCCAGTCACTAGAATTTCGAGCTCTGCCCTTTGGTCTCCCTACAGCCCCCAGAGTGTTCACCGAATGCATGGCAGTGGTTATCGCTCACTTGTGACTTCAAGGATTCCAGGCGTTTCCATATCTAGAAGAATGGCTCCTCCCCCGCCCCCACAAAACCTCTACTGGAAGAAGCCCTGCACTACACTGTCCTCACAGCACAACACCTGGGAATCACTATAAACTGGTAGAAGTCCAACACAACCCCAGCTCAGTCTTTGGAATTCATAGGGGTACTGTTGGACATGAGAAATTGCACAGCATCTCTTCTGGACCACAGACTTCAAAGATTAAGGCAACAGGTTCACCTGCTGCTCTCTCATCACAAATCTCCCGTTCGATCTGTACTCCAACTCTTGGGGTTAATGGCAGCCTCGATCGCCATTGTTCGTCTAGCCAGATTCCACATGAGGCTCCTTCACTGGTTACTTCTCACTCAGTGGTACTTTCTACAACATCCTTTGTCTTTTCAGATAAGTGTAACTCAGAGATGCAAGCAAGATTTACTCTGGTGGACATCTCGAAATCCCCAACAATGGTCTCGCTCCTTCAGCCCCCATCAACTGAAATCCACGGTGACCATGGACACCTCCCTGATGGGGTTGGGAGGGGGGCTGTGTCAGGGAAACTCGGTCCAAGGCACCTGGTCGGAGACAGAGGCCCTTTTGCATATCAATGTCCTGGAACTGAGGGCGGTGCTACTAGCGATGCAAGCATTTCATTCCATCCTTCCGTTAGGGACTATTGTGATCCAATCAGACATGTCAGTGGTCTGGTACATCAACAAGCAAGGGGCACCAGATCCTACCCGTTATGTCGAGAGGCCTTGAGAATATGGCAATGGGTGATAGCTTCCAACTACTTTCTAATTGCAATGCACATTCCTGGTAGCTCCAACGTGATAGTGGACAAATTGAGCAAGTGCATTCTACAACCTCGCTAGTGGTCCCTCAACCCTATGATAGCAGCAAGAATGTTCAACCGCTGGGGACAGCCTAGCTGCAACCTATTCACCTTCCCAGCCAACTACAAGTGCAGCAACTATTTTGCCCTGACCCCCCCTCGGGAACAGTCACCAAGAGATGCTCTAGTCCACGCTTGGCTCGCAGGACTACTTTATGCTTATCCTCCTCTTCCCCTCATCTCCTAATTTCTGAAGAAAGCACGACAATTCAAAAGCAAAGTGATCCTCATTGCTCCATATTGACCTCAACAAGTCTGGTTCCCCTTCCTCTGGCCTCACCTGCTAGATCAACAATGGATCCTCAATCCATACTCAGAGTTGATCTCCCATCCACAGGGTCTGACTCATCCCAACCTAACAATCCTGAAACTGACAGCTTGGTTTCTCCACTTCCAATGATTGTCAGGCAGGAAAACCTGTCATCCTCTGTGCGCAATATTCTTATTGCATCTCATAAATCGTCCACCAGACTAATCTATCTCAATAAATGGAAAAGGTTTTCTCTATGGCCAGCGAATAAACAATTAAGACCCCTTGTCGGCCCCAGTTTGTGTTTTGGATTACTTATCACATCTTTTCCACTCTGGGGTGTCTGCCTCTACTATTCGTGTGCATTTAGCTGCCATTTCAAATTTCCACATTAGTTTTCAGGATTCTTTGCTTGTGTAACATAGACTCTGTAAAACTTTCTTGAAGGGGGTTATCCACCTAAAACCTCCCTTTTGAGAACCTTGGGATTTGGCATTGGTTCTGTAGGCTGTAACAGCTCCCCCCTTTGAACCTGCGTCTTCATGTGATGTAAAATATCTCTCTTGGAAAACTTTCTTTCTGATTGCAATCACATCCGTGAGATGCTTGTCAGAACTTCAAGCCTTATGCATCAAGCCTCCCTATCTTATCTCCCGTAAGGGTAGGGTGTCACTGAGAACTAATTCTTCCTTTTTACCAAAAGTGGTGTCAGAGCAGTCTATCAACCAATCTACTGAGCTTCCAGTGTTCTTTCCTAACCACTCTAACAAGGGAGAGTATTGCCTGCACTCCTTGGATGTTCATAGGCAAATACAATTTTATCTGGACAGAACAAAATCTACCCATAAATCAGACCAACTGTTTCTGACTTTTTCTGGACCTAGACAAGGTCATCCTGTCTCAGAAGTTACAATGGCTTCTTGGTTGAGAAATTGTATTACCTTTATCTACAACAAAAACAATGTCACCTTGCCTCACAGAATGAAAGCACAGTCTACAAAGTCTATGGCAACTTCAGCAGCTTTCTAGGCTAAGGCTTCCCTCAGTGATATTTGCTCAGCAGTGACTTTGGGCCAAACCTCATACCTTTATTCTTCATTACAAATTGGACTTGGCCTCCAGAGGTAGAGCTTCTTTTGGCTCCATGGTGCTCAGGAATGTCCTTCCATGAGGGCCACCCAGGGATACAGGTAGCTGGGGACTCTGTCCCATCAGTAAGGAATGAACGAGGATTAACATCATCAGATAAAGAAGTTATGTCTTACCATAACATTCCATCTGTGTTGGTGATCATCATTCATTCATTACTTCCCACCCTCTGTCCCCCTCTGGAGGTTCCTGGTTGATCTCATATACTCCTTTATTGTAGGTCTGTTTTGACCAGAGGTAGCCTCTACTTTGTCTATCAACTTGCAAACTCAATCTGAGGTAACAGGGAGCAGAGCATTCTGGGTAGGACCTTGGCTCGAGAGTTTTTGGCTGAAGCAAGCTTGATATTTAGCCGGCTCGGTTCTGAGGACAGAACCGATAACCCATCAGTAATAAATGAACGAAGATCAACAACACAGATGGAATGTTATGGTAAGACATAACTTCTTTTTTTTATCACAAACAATACTATCACTATTATTACCTTTGGAAGTTTGTATATCATTATTATTGAACATTTTTTTTAAATAAGGCTAGACACATTTGTGGGAGAGAGAGGTTATATATGATCTCAATGAATGTGCAATTTTTGTCTTCACACCTAAATGCATTAATAAGAAACTACTGGAAGTAGAACTAAATATTTTTGTGCAACACCTACGTTTGTAATGACAGCAAAAAAAAAGTAAAATAATTTCAGAAATGTACTGACACTGACTTGGAATTGGAGTTGCTTAAAGACATTACAGTGAAAAGATGACACAAGCCAAACTCAACAGTAAGAAAATAAATTCACCTCTGTTTTTCTTTCAAAGAAGAAATAACTTGTGACCAAGTCTGATGATAAAAACTGATATATTAGTACTGCCCAGTCACGTGGAAAAAAATCCTTGGGGACTTAGAGTTACAGCTGGGAAATAATAAAGCACAAATAAAGAGTGAAAGATAGAATGTTTTGGCTAGGAATGTTAGGTCCTTTAGAACGTGTAATATAGAGTTTTATCCTCTGTATTGCATACTAGAAAGAAGAAACAGTGGCAAAGATTCCTCCAGTTTCAGGGAATGACAAAATAAAATACCAAGAAAATGTCTAACATTTTAAATTTGAGAGATGAAACACCATAAATATCAACTGTACAAGCAGCACCTACCAGTCTCAGTCAACCTACAACACTGAAGTGAGAAAGGAGTGTTGCATTTGGAAGTGTCTGGCATTAGATTAATAGTGTACTTTTTTAATGTAGTTTGCCTGAGCCATCTGCACCATTTAAGTACCTCAGACTAAACATAGAAATGACTTCTCAAATGAAACATCAAGCAACTAACATAAGCAGTCTGTGTCATAACTTTGACACCACTTTTCAATAATGCAAGTTCAAAACAGCATCATCTAAGTTTTTAACCAATAACACACTACAATTGGTAATCACTTGGCTTTTGCAGGGATAATATAAAGTAGAGCAGTATTGCTTTTCTTCTCAACTAAGAAATCTCATTGTAGTTTATACTATATGATTCTAAGTCTCATACATAGGTTCATAGGTGTTTTACTAGGCTAGTGACCACAAGAACCTTTTTAAGCCTAGCCTTGCATCCCAAATCTCTGACAAGTTCTGGTACCCTTTATAAGCAGGGACTTGAGAAATTAAACATTTAAAAGCAGGGACTTAGGAGATGAAACATTTGCAAGCAGGGGACTGGGAGATGAAACATTTACAAATGGGGCCTGGGAGATGAACCATAGCAGGGACTTCAGAAATTAAACATTTAAAAGCAGGGGGCTGGGAGATGAAACATTTACAAATGGGGGCCTGGGAGATGAGCCATTTACAGACTGCCTGTGCCCATTAGAGCCATAGGTACCATACCAGGGATGACTTTCCTGTTCCCCATCTAATTGTCCACATTACATTTGAATTGGGTTAGGGAGGAGCTCTGCTTCACGTGGATGGGGGGGCCAGTTTTAGAGAAAAGGTAGTCTCTGGGATACATAGCTGTCTCTCCAGCAGGTCCTATTTATATCTCAGGCAAGGTTTAAGTCTTTAGAATGGCTAATTCTAGTGTTGTTTGTTTTCAGATATGCAGGAGGTCCATCAGCTGACAATGCCTTGCATGCCACACACAGAACTCCCCTCAACAACCTGTAGGAGACAGAATACAGGGATAGGGCCTTGAGGCTGTCAGCATAGGACATGTTACTTACACCCTGTATTCTTTTAGTGAGGAACTGTGTGGACATTCCAGTTGTTGGAAATGCTTGGCTAGGTACATACCAAAGGGAGTACTGTACTCAGTGATAGGATTGATGAATGCTGAATACAGTGGAATAATAACTTCCTTGGACCTAGATGCAGTACCTCTGTTTATAAGTTGCAAAGCATAGAATAATTTCCTTACTACTGTAGACACATGATGTTCAAAGGCTAGATTACTGTCTGTGTGTGTCCCGAAGTCGCTAGACTACTAGGTCCAGTCTTAGGTGTGTGTTGTCAATCTGAGAGTCACCAGGAGTGGATGACTTCCCAAAGGATACTATTATGCATTTCTCAGCATTCAGTTTTAGTCCATGACCTGATACCAGTTGTTTATCTTTTTAAGCCCTTCCTGGAGAACATTTGTTTCAGTGTGGAGGATTCAATGATGGTTCCTAATTTGTAATCATCTGCAAATTTAGTCATCCAGAGGCCATTGATATTGGCCTTGATTTCAGAGAAGTAAATGCCAAATAGAAGCGGTCCCAGGACTGATCCCTAAGGGACTCCAATTGTGACTGGCTGCTTTGTAGAGGTGGTCTCCCCAATTCTAACTTCCTGGGTCCTGTCTATGAGTGAGCTGGCTATCCACCAGGTGACATAAAGGTTTGCACCTAACTTCTTGGGTTTGTCAACAATGCCTCAGTTGGGGTATTATGTCAAATGCCTTAGCCAGGTCAAGGGAACCATTTTGCCCTCATCCATTGCTTTGGTAATCTTCTTAAAAAATCCAGCAGGTTGAGTAGGCATGACCTGCCCTTGACGAAACCAAATTAGGTCAGGTCCAATGTCATTACTGATTATTTTTAGAATAATTCTTTCCATGGCTTTGCATATGAGGCTAGTGAGACTTATGGGTCTGTAATTTCCATGGTCTGTAGATAGCCCAACTTTGTGCAGAGGTATGACTGTTGTTGTTTTCTGTTTCATACTTGGTACAAGAAATTATCATGTGCATTATTTTCTTGTGAATGGTATGTAAACATTGTATGACTTTTAAAAAAGTCGGGATGAACCATTATTAACATTAGAACTTAGAAAAAAAATAAGGAATCATAATGGTAGTATGTACAGAAAATGTCCACCAATCCAATGACCAGGCAATTACCAAAGTATTGTAATTATCAAGTGACTTGAGTACAAAGAATGTGACATTGGGTATGAATCCATATCTCTTATTTTGGTAAAATCAGCCACAACCCCAGCAGCTGCATTTTATCTGCCTCGACTATAAACTGAAGATGTTTTTTACTTTCTGCCTCCCTCTGTTGGACTCAGACCCATTAATTTCCTAATGGTGGGGAATCTCCAGCTACAGTAAGGAAAAAGCCATGTGGAAAGGATGTCATTCTGACAGATATCAGGGAGTTTGTGCTCTTGCTGGCATCTTGTCAGTGAGAGCATTTATGAAAGTCCCTAATCTGTCAGTGCCTTTGTGTTTGAGGGCACTTACTTATTACTTGTAGAAGGCAGGCGTAGCTATCGGCACACCTTGTGCCCATAGCTACGCCAATATTGTTTTCGCATTCTGAGAACATTGTTTGCTGAGTAAATAATGCATGTGAAGTTGTTCAATCTCGCCATTTGTTCTTCACATGTGGGTTCGGAGCCTATCCATCGGCTCCTAGTCGGCCGCTTTCCAAGCTCAAGATCTTTGAGTTAGCTCGAGGCACAGTCCCTAGCCCATTATGCTCTCCTACCAACCCCAGATCTAGTTTGCCGCTGCAACGGATCGTACGATCTTCGGAGGAAGCTCAGGCCAGTAACCTTCTTTTTTATCTTAAAAGAATTTAAAATTACTTATTAGACTATCAGGGATCTGATATTTGTGAGACTTCTCATATTTCTTGTAATTGTTGTTCAGTGAAGTTAACTGGAAATTATATTTTTGTCTTTTAATTCGGAGCGGTTGCTCCTAGACCTTTAACCTTTCTTGAGTTGCATTTACTTGACAGGGCTCTGTCAAATTTAATTCCCTATCTCCTTATTTTTCATAGAATTATTGTATTTGAACGTTTTTGTGTCACCTCTAAGGGGTCGCATTATTCTCGTAGTCATTGCAGTTCAGGGATCTGAACTTTCTAAGGAGTTCTGTGGTTTCGACTTTTTTGATATTATCAGGGATCTGATATTTGTGTGCAATTTCAGTTTATAATGTCTGAGAAACAAAAATCTGGATTTAAAAGGTGCGACTGTGGACAGATGATGTCCATCACCGATAACCATATTTCTTGTGTGTACTGCTTGGGTCCACTACATTTGCAAGAAGATTGATCTATCTGCCATTCCTACAGTGGCAGGGTTTTATTATAGAGGCAAAGGAAATTGGTCGATAGAGGGCTGTTGAAGCCAGATTTTCAAAAAGCATTAGACAAGACTGACCAGACCTCCAAGTCCTCGAAGGGGTTGAAGTCTTCTAAGGTGTCATCGGAGCACAAGTCTTCTGTTCCGAGCACCTTTGGGAAGACTCGGTCGCCGGCTCAGCAGCCTTCGGAGCCGTGCACCGAAATCTTACCTCGGAGCCAAATCATTGTGTTGGAGCCGGTGTCAGAAGTTTTAAAGTCCCAGATCCTTAAGTCGGTGGCTTCTTTGACACGTTCTTCCGGTACCCTTTCCGACATCGAAGTGGAATGCGTGGTGCAGAGACTTTTGGTGAACCCAGCCCTGGCCAAATTGCTTACAGCTTCGACCCAGTTGGCTTCGAAGCCTACGACCCCCACCATCACGATTTCTGCTGCTCCTCTGAGGCCAGTTGAGCCTTCAGAGCTGGAAAGAGAGGATCTGATATTGGTGGAACCCTCGGAGCTGAGGCCTGTTCCAGTGCCCTCAGCCCCATCGACCTTGACTTCTTCGGTTCCGATCGAAGAGTCTCGGAGCCAACACTCTCTCGCTGGTTCCAGGGGAGAGAGTCGAACTGATGCTTCGGTTCCGACTCTCCCTCTCGGGGCTTTGGTGCAGATGAGCTCGGTTCCATCCTCTGGTTTGGAGCCCATGGTCTCGGCCCCTGGGAGGTTGCTGTCTTCTTTGGAACCAGCGGACTCCTTGAGTCGGGAAACCAGTGCCTTCGATGCCATGAGGAGGGTTATGTCTGCTAAGGCCCTTACCTCTTTGGATCTTTCCTCTTCCTCCCTAAAGGACCGTGTTCTGTCCCTACACCACAGGTCCCCACCAAGCGTCGAGACCCAGAGCCTCAGTTAACCCCATTGGGTGACTCCTGCTTGACTGAGACTTCTCCAGATGCGCCCCCACTGATGAAGTCCCCAGAAAAAGACAATGCAAGAGGAGGCATTTAGATTCCCCTCAGGAATCCTTAACATCAGACACCGACTTAGATGAATCAGAAGTGTCCCCACGGTGGTCATCTAAGAATGTCTCATTTGCAGACATCCTGGAAATATTAAGGCAGTGGGGTGACTGGCAGTCACTGCTCCTGAAGGCCTTTGGGTCTCAACCTTCCACTTCCTGGGTTACTCCGCCCTTTGACGAATTAATGGACTTGGTCGCTCGAAGGGCATGGGAGTCTCCTGATTCCATGGAACCGGTCCCTCGGAGGCCCAAGAAATTTATCACCTCCCCTCAAGACAGGTCTTTTCTTCCAAAGGGAGTCCCCGTTGATGCCATGGTGGTGGCGGCGGCCACCAAGAAAGAGATGTCAGAAACCTCTTCTTCTGTTCATCCTCCTAATAAAGACTCTAGGACTATGGACAGATACGGGAAACGCATCTTTAGTTCTGCGACATTTGCAAGGAGATCGCTCAACTATTTGACCCCCTTTACCTGTCTTCAATGAGATCTCCTCAAAGAGCTTGGAGATACTCTACAGGGCAAAACAGATGATGCTGTTTCGGAGAAAGTAACGGTACAGCTTAACACCCTTAATTCTATTGTGAACTCGTCCATGTGGCTTATTTCTTATGCAGCCGATGGATCGAGCTGGGCAGCAGGTTCAGCGATAGCTCCGTGGAGACAATCCTGGATGCGCTTATGCTCCTTTGTGGAAGCCTTCAAGTCTTCCTTTGTTAATACCCCATTTGATGGCTCTTCCTTGTTTGGGCCTAAAGTCAAGGAGACACTCACTAGGTGTGAGCAGGAAGGAAAGACTCTATCTGCCATAGGAGTCCGTTTTCCACCCCCACTAGACCATACCCCAAAGGGCAGAAAGGTGGAAACGTGGTTCCGAAAGTCCCAAGGAGCTTTCCAGAACACACGTAGTGAACCCCCCCTCCAGGGGCAGAGGAGGGGGTATAATGGTAGATGCCACCCAGGCAGCAGAGGGGGTACGCAGAACCAGGGTGACAGGGAGCAAGCCCTATCAGCGCTCCTAAAAGGAGGCCCGACTGTCCTGCTCTGGAGGCAGTCGGGGGTCGCTTAGCTTTATACCCAGACGCCTGGCTAGGAATTTCATCAGATTCTTGGGTAAAAAACATAATTACCAGAGGTTACATCATTCCCTTTTCAGAATCCCCTTCCATTTGTACGGAATCTAGCAACCATAGAAATTCAAAGGCTGCTAGAAAAAAAAGAGTCATCCAGCCAGTCCTGGCGGACCAGATAGGATCCGGAACTTACTCCAGGTTCTTTTTAGTTCCAAAAAAAACAGGGGACTGGAGGCCCATCTTAGACCTCAGCAAACTAAATACCTTTGTCAAAAAGGAAAAGTTCTAGATGATCACGCTTCAATCGATACTTCTGTTTCTCGAAACAGGCGATTGGATGTGCTCTATAGATCCCAAGGATGCGTACTACCACATCAAAATGGCCAGGCCATCCAGAGATCATTTGCGTTTCCGGCTGGGGGCCAGTCGCTACCAATTCCGAGCTCTGCCCTTTGGTCTCACCACACCCCCAGAGTGTTGTCCAAATGTATGGCAGTGGTCACGGCTCACCTGAGACGTTTAGGATTCCGGGTGTTTCCATATCTCGACGACTGGCTCCTCACCGCCACCACCAGGCATCAACTAATTTGCACCAGAGATTACATTATCAACCTGTGTTTCAGGTTGGGCATAATCTTAAATTTCCAAAAATCTAATTTATTGCCGTTGCAGCATATTTCCTTTATAGGAGCAGATCTAGACACCACCACCTCCCTGGTCAGATTGCCTCAAAAAAGAATAATATCTTTGCGAAGTGTCCCATTTATTAATGGAAAGGAGACTTCCGGCATTCCAGGTTCTGAAACTGTTAGGCACCATGGCAGCTACACTCATAGTGGTTCCTCTGGGACGAATGCACATGAGGTTACTCCATTGGCTACTATTCACACAGTGGTCTTAACAGCTTCCAGTGTCACACAAGATTCTTCTGACAAATGCTTGCAAAAAGGACCTTCTTTGGTGGTTGAACAGCCACCAAGTTACTGTAGGTCGCACATTTGTACTTCCCCCTCCCACAGCCACAGTGACCACGGATGCTTCCCTGATAGGGGGAGGGGGGGCTATTTCAGGGAAGAACTGTCCAAGGCACTTGGTCAGACATGGAATCTCATTTGCACATCAATGTCCTAGAGTTGAGAGTGGTGTTTCTAGCGTTGCAACACTTTCACAACTCTCTACCTCAAGAGACGATTGCAATACAGACAACATGTTGGTAGTCTGGTACATCAACAGGCAAGGGGGAACCAAGTCTTACCCCTTATGCCGAGAGGCCCTGAGACTTTGGCAGTGGGCTGTATCCACCGGGCGCTTTCTGATAACGCACATACCTGGGTCATCCAACGTGATAGTGGACAAACTGAGCAGAGCCATTCTGTTGCCTCATGGGTGGTCCCTCAAAGAACGAGTGGCGGAAAGGATATTCCGCAGATGGGGCCAGCCTTGCTGCTACCTTTTTGCATCCCCGATGAATGCCAAATGCAGAAGCTACTTTGCCCTGTACCCCCCACTGAGGGACAGCCCAAGGGACTCACTTGTACATGATTGGCCCTCGGGTCTCCTATATGCCTTTCCTCCAATCCCTCTGATTCCCAGATTTTTACAGAAGCCAAAAGCCTGGGAAGGACTGTTATTCTAATAGCCCCGTTTTGGCCTCTGCAGATATAGTTCCCCTTCCTACAGCAATACCAAGTGGAAGAACCTTGGGTTCTGGACCCAGTGCCAGACCTTCTGACTCATTCGTCAGGAATTCTTCATCCCTCTCTTGTCTCCCTCAAACTGACAGCTTGGCTGCTCCACTTCCCAACCTATCCAGGTCACATGATTTGTCTCCAGCGGTTCAACATATTTTAGTTTCCTCTCACAAAGTCTCCACCAAGAAACTTTATAATAGCAAATGGAGGTGATTTGTTCATTGGGCTTCTCGGCATGGTATTGATCCCTATGTTGCCCCTATTCATAGTATTCTGGAATTCTTGACTTCGCTCTTTCACGATGGTGCTGCAGCTTCTACGATAAGGGTTTAATTAGCTGCCATATCTAACTTCCATGTGGGATGCAGTGGCTCAAACATGTCCCACAGATTAGGTAAAGCCTTTTTGAAAGGGACTCGTCACCTTAGGCCACCTATCAGACATCCTGTTACTATATGGAATCTGAATTTGGTGCTGTCTCAACTCATTCTTCCACCTTTTGAGCCTGCATCATCTTGTCCTTTGAAGTTCCTTTCTTGGAAGACAATTTTCCTAGTGGCTATTACTTCGGCTCCTAGAGTTTCTGAACTACAATGACTTTCTATCAGGCCCCCATATCTAGTCTTTCACCCCGACAGAGTGTCCTTAAGAACAAATCCAACCTTTCTTCTTAAGGTCTGCTCCGAGGCAAATTTGAACCAGTCTATTCACCTTCCTACTTTTTTCAGACATCATGCTAATAGAATGGAGTACGTGTTACATAAGCTTGATGTTCACAGACAGTTGAGGTTTTACTTGGACAGAACAAAAGAATTTAGGAAATCTGATCAACTATTCATTTCCTATAAAGACAATAAGAAAGGTTTGTCGGTATCCAAAGTTGCATTGTCCAAATGGATTGCTGATTGTATAAAATTTGTATATTCTTCAGCTAAACAACCTTTAGAACGTGAGGTGAAAGCTCATTCTACCAGGGCTGTTTCTATATCTTTAGCCCACGCAGCCCATCTACCTTTGGACACCATTTGTGCAGCTGCTACTTGATCCAAACCTCATACGTTTATCACCCATTACAAAGTGGACAGGGCCTCCAGGGACAGGGCTTCCTTTGGTTCCACCATTCTCAGGAATATACTCCTGTGAGCTGCCCAGGATTAGGTTGCTTGGGACACTACCCATGTGTAAAGAACAAACGGCGAGATTGAACAACTTCACATAAAGAAGTTATGTTCTTACCATAATGTTCCATGTGAGTTGTTCATCTCGCCTTTGTTCTTACACTCCCTCCCACCTTCCCCCTCCAGTTTATGGAAGAACAGGTATGACTGGTGGTCTTGCTAGTGTCCTTCTTTCCAACTAGATTATTGTTTAGCTATTGTAAATGGTTATGTACTATGTACATTGTTTATAATTGATTGCTTAGTGTGTTTGGTTCAACAAGCTAGATCTGGGGTTGTTAGGAGAGCATCACGGGATAAGGACTGTGCCTCAAGCTAACTCAAAGATCTTGAGCTTGGAAAGCGGCTGACTCGGAGCCGATGGATCGGCTCCGAACCCACGTGTAAAGAACAAAGGCGAGATGAACAACTCACATGGAATGTTATTGTAAGTACATAACTCATTTTTTTGCAACTCATGTGATTGTTTTACAGGCATTTTGTAGATGATATTTGGTTGTTATAGAATGGGAGTGTGGACTTATTGGAACAGTTTATAGCCTATTCACATACAACAACAACTTTCCTAAAATTCACTAGCCACTATTTTAAGGTCAGGATTGTATTTCTTGATGATTGGGTCTCTGAAGACCAGGATGCTATTTTTACCACTGGCCTCTCTAGGAAACTATGCAGAAAAAATGTTGTATTACCAACATAATAGCATGCACTCTCGCTATATATATATATATATATATATATATATATATATATATATATATATATACACACACATCATGAAGGGGTAGGGCATGCAGATTTCAAGGCTCAGTAATACACATGGAGTATGCCAATGATTTGACATCTTTAAGGAGAGAATTTGTACATAGTGGCCATAAACTGAATGAAGTGGACAGGGAAGTAGTGAGTCTGTGGTCTGGTATGTCCAGACTCTATTTCTCAGATGCTGATGAGATCTCTTTGGTGTGTAATATACCTAATGTGAGGGTATGTGATACATTGCTGCCGATTACTCCTTCATATGCTAGTGACATAAGAGATGTTTGTCAGGTCATAAAGTCTAATTGGTCTATTTTGGTCATTGATGACCATATTAATATAGTAGGGGGATTGGCCCTTGATACGATATAAAAACAAGAAGTCCCTTAATTGACAGTTATGTTATAGGAGTAGCTATTCATCTCCAAAAAAATAGGCTGGTTACTTTGGGCACCCGTTGGTGAAGTAGGTCCCGTTGCTGAAGTAGGTGTAGTTTTTGCACCTACATTGCTACTGCTAATGTTTTTACTCACCCTAGATCTGTTACCACCTATAATTTTAAAGCTGTAGCAGATTGTCATACCCCTATTGTAATTTATTTAGCTGTATGCAAGTTGTGTACTTGTTTTTATGTGGGCAAGACTAATCACCCGTTTTTTTGAGAGGATCAGGGAACATTTATATAGCATCACATGAGTGATAGTAAGATTGCCCTTGCCAAGGATGTAATGGAATTTGGCTTTTTACATGTTTTTAATTTTATGGTGATAGAGAAGGTTGAATGCAGCTTACGCATAGGGGACTTCAGGAATTTTACAGAGACCAGGGAGTTGTATTGGATTGTTAGGCTTCAGGCAGATTAGCAGCCTGGCCTCAATGGTAAGGTCTCTTTAAAACTGATCTTGAAATGTAGAGATTTATTCAACTAACTTGCTTGATTATTAGCATTGTATGATTGGTTGTCTTTAATTATACTCTGTCATTGTTACTATTGATTTTAAACCTCCTCTTAAATGTAGCGTGATTGTTTTGCTGTTTTATGGCCTGAAGAAGCACCTTCTGGTGTGAAAGTGCTTACCTTTGTTTATTAAAATTACTCAACTTTTTACTATTTTATGTTTTTTGGTTTGATTTTTGTCATTTTTGTAACACTCTGCTGTGTTTCTGTTGTCATTGCGTTCTGTCTCGCATTCGTTTTCTTTTCGGACACAGTTCTTGGTGGGAGTTTCTTCACATTTTGCTTTACAAATTATAGTAATGGATGATATCTAATTGTCTTCTAAATGTCATACCATGTTATAAATATGCTGTTGAAAAAGGGAACCAAATATTGTTTCATTCTTACTACAGTAGTACTTTACCTGCTTCTGAGTAAATCCAATTGGCTTTGGTTTTAAACAAAGTGCAGTCCATTAGGAAGTCAGGAAGTAATGCATATTTTTTTTTTTTTGGTTGATTGGTGAGCTAAGTTAAGCTGAAGCTGAAAGTTCAAGTAAGAGGAAATTTGACAAGGTAATCGCCAACAAAAGGAGCCACAGAAAACAAGACCCAGGTCTGTCAGTATGTGAGTTTCTGCCATGCATTAGTTGCTTTACTAATAATTCTGTTTCAGAATGTTGAAACATGCAAATCAGGTGCCAGTCCAGGAATGTTTTGTGCACAGAAAAAAAAATATAGCAAAGCAAGTGAACCACAGCACTTGTAGAGCAGCTTCAGTGCAGATTTTCCACATTTTGTTTTCAACAGTCCATTTAGTCACATTAATGTTTGCTTTGAGTGACACACAAGAATATGGCTGTAATGTATCTGTTTTTGGAGCAGTAATTTAAACCATGTGCCGCTTGTACTCCAGTAGTTTGCCAGAGGTGGTGCTCCTTGTAATGATAGGAGGTACTGCCAGCCATGCTAGGAATAGGACAGTGGATGTATGACTTATACCAACACAGCTAGCTGGAATTTTGTAAATAATTCTATGCCATTTGTATATCAAGCTGATTTGAATAGATGCTTCTGCTGAAAATGTATTTGTGAGGTCTGCTTGTGTTAAAATGTATCAGTAGTGTACCCTGCTAGAATGAAAAGAAATGTACATGTGTTATTGCAACTGAATTAAATGTGTATATTTTAATAGAGGATGCTGGGACAGCAAAAGTTAACAAGCTAGCTAGCTTTAAGAAAAACAAGGGAAATGTAAATGAGCTGTTAAGCAATTAAAACATCACCCCACAGTGCTGAACAGGACCAGAGATTGTGGGACTGAAAGAAGCTTTTGTTCATTAGCTCAGTAAAAGCGGGGAAGCCCCAGGCACTGCCATAATAAACATTTAGATGTGTATTGTAGCCGCCTGTGCTAAATTCCTGTCTCAGCTTCAGAGGGGGATACTTTGATAAGCTAGAGTCAGGTGACCAGATGAGGTAATTTTCCAAGCCATCTTGGATATTATATTTTACAAGGAGTAATCTCTATGGTTGGAGTATTCTGTTTTGGGGAACCTGAGTAGAAAGACTGCTCATGTATTTCATTGTGCCTTGCTGTATCAAGTAAGTTATCAGGGAATAATAATTCTCCTAGATTCAGTCAGGGATATAGTGATGCTTAGTTTAGATATTGTTTTTTTTTTGTCCGAGTCTGTCCATCAATGTTATTTTCAAAATTTCTTCTGATTTGAACTCTGTGGTTTACTGTTAAGCATGAAAGTACTGAATATATATTTTTTCTTATTTATTATTAAATATATTTAAAACGTTTATTGTGGCTGGTCCCTTTTAGAAAGTATTTAACCTTTGAGAGTGCATATATTTTTGGTGACACTGTGTGGGCCATTCCAGAAGGCCTAGCCACCTTGGTGAACTACTACCATTTATATTAGTATTAATATTACACTGTATAATTGGACACCCTTTGTTAAGGGCCGTAGAGTAGCTGATTGTGGAGTGTCTGGTGGCAGTGATAACTACCTTATATTCTGGGCAGAAGGGGGCACAGCAGGTAAATCTGTGCCAGCCTTTCCCAGGTGTGTGTTTGTGAAGAATCCAATCTCAGTGTGTGTGTGTGTGTGTGTGTGTGTCAGCAATTTGGAGCAGGGACATGAAGCACTGGTTTCACAGAGAGGGTGCTGGAGGTCTTGGCTTGGACAGTTGGCTGAGGACCTCACCCTACAGCTGTACAAGTGCAAAGTCTTATTGGGGACCTGGAAGATGACAGATAGAGAGATCCAGACCCTGCACTGAGTGTGTTCTCCCTGTGTGATCTTAAGGGAAATTGTGCTTGGTACAGAGAGCTGCATAGGGAAATACTGAGTGTATCCATTTGTATTCCAAGTGCGTGTCCCTCTCCAGTGTCAGTGGTGAGGATTCAGGCTCCTTGATTACTGGCCCAGCATGGGGATGTCATATATTGGAGACCATTGGTGGTGTATTAATTGAACTCCTGTACCCAGTAAGCAGTTATAACTAAAGAAGTGTATACTTCGAAGCAGCCGCAAAGTAGCATTCCGAATTTCACAATAGTTTTATTTATTTACTTTTTTGTTAGCTTAGTTAGTCAGCAGAGGATTATGGCAAGCTGACAAGGAACCAGTTGGCTGAAATGTGCCAAGCCAAAGGACTGGTGCATGCCAACCTGACTAAAGGGGAAATGAATGTAGCCTTAATTACAGCTACAGCGCAGACCAGCAACAAGGAAGACAACCAGTCTTGTCATTGGAGATGTGCAGCTGTCAGAAACAGGACAGTTCAACTTTTCATCATAGGACTTAAAAATCCATCTAAAGTTAGAGCGACTTGAACTGGAGACCAAAAGTTTGAAACTAGCATCATCAGATAAACTGTGGCATTTGTGGGCCGAAGAAAATGAGACACTGTGGCATTTGGAGGCCAAAGAAAAGGAGAAAGTGTCAACATGAGAGGGAGATGCTGACTCTTCTCCAGGGTCATAGAGGTAATGGGGAAGGGAATAACCAAACCCCAGAAGCAATAAAGGTCAGTAAATTTCTGCCACAGTTTACAGAGGGTGATAATTTTGATAGTTATTTTCATATATTTGAAAGTGTATGTTAACAGTATAATGTTGACCAAGGGTTCTGAGTATGGTTTCTGAGCCCCTTACTCTATGGTAAAGCTGTAACTGCTGTTTCTAAATTGTCCGGTACTGATTGCTTAAACTATGCTACAGTTAAAAAATGTTTATTGGAGTGTTTAAGTTAACCCCTGAAGCTTACAGAAAAAAAATTGAGCATAGACACAAGGCAGAGGAAAGTGTGTGTGATTATATTGCTGAACTAAGCACTTTTTTTCATAGGTGAGTGAGTGGTCAGGTCACCCCTTTCCAGGGCCTGGCAGATCTTTGGTTAGGGAACAAGACCTTAGCACTTTGCCTGAGGACATGAGAATTTGGTTGGCAGACAGGGAATGCAGCTCTGCAGATGAGCTGGGGAAAAAAGGGGATCTCTACTTAGCAAGCAGGGCATTACTGCACAGGAAAGGGATACCAGTGCTGCACATGGATATAAGGGAGCCCATGGTGGGCAGCTTAAACTGCCCCAACAGAGTCTGATGATAAAAGGGGAAGCCACTAGTTCAGGTACACGGCCAAGATCAAGGGTTACATTTTTTAAATGTAACCAGTGGGGCCATGTAGCATATAGATGTCCACAGAGGTAAGGTTGAGAGCAGAAGGTAGGGGAGCCAGCAAGTGGGAATAACAGAATGCCAACATTAAGTTTTCTGGAGACAACAGGGGTACCAAACTACCACCAGAGTTTGTATCCTGTGTTGGTGGATGGAAACAGGCCACTGCCAAGAGAGACTACCAACAGTTCATGCAAGTAAGGCCAGGTGCACGGCAAGAAAACACTTGATCTATACCAACACATGAGCCAGCACTCCTCACACTGGTGAATGGATAAATAAATAGCACAATTCCTTACTAAGCAAACCTAGCTTTATTCCACCACAACAGCATACGGTTTCGGCTTAATTAGCCTTCATCAGTGCTTCAGTACCAACAAACATTGTTACAAGACTTAAATGCACACCTTAAAACCATAAAAGTGGCAAAACTGGTGCTGAGACCAACACTGAAACCAAAAAAAGCACCAGTAGGATGAATGGAAACCACAATGTTTTATTACCAAGTTAAGCGCTTCCATCAAATAAAAATGGACTTCATCAGTCTGATGAAGTCAATTTTTATTTGATGAAAGCGCTGAACTTGGTAATAAAACATTGTGGTTTCCATTCATCCTACTGGTGCTTTTTTTGGTTTAAATACACACCCCTTATAAATGATTGGTCTCTTACAAATTCTCATTAAGTCCAGGAGGGAACAAGGCTCCCAGCCTGATCCAACCTCTCTTTATTATTTAACATAGTGTGCCAGCCTCCTTTATTATCCCTGTTTAACACAATCTTAACAATAATAACAAAATGCAACCTTGCAGTTTTATGCTGTAAAGTGTGTTTATGTAAAGCATTTCATCCTCTGTCACATCTAATGTCACTAAGATGTTTAAAAATCCTGAGTTTCAATGAGCATGAAGTTTGTCCAACATAAAATGCTGAACAACTGCATGTGGCCAGATATATGACCCAGTCTGTATCACAATTCCCAAAAATATTAATTTGATGCACCTTTGATGTGTTAAAAGATGAAAAGCACTCAGCCTTAGGAACATATTTACAAATGACCATGAAAAACCACACGCTGTCCAGGTCAAAAGTGTGTTCCAACTGTTTATTAGAAAAACAACAAGTTAAGTGCTTTTATCCCCTCAAGGACTTCATAAGAACCTCGTAGACAATAGACCTCAATCACCCAGCCGCATTATTTGTCTTTCATAAAACAGCAACAAAACCTTTTCAAAAAGCACCAATGCAGACTGTTGAGCTTCTTGCCATTCACTCATAAGTTGGTCATCCAACCCCCATACAAAGGCTGTAAATGAACCCTCAAACCCCTAGGACAAAAACCTCTCCTAGAATATGCTTTAAAAAGTTTGTAATGCCATACACTAGTTCTCAAATCCTTCAACCTAGTGGATGGGTGATAAAGTGAGGATGTTGCATGAATCAGTAAATAAATTTGAGCAACATGTGAATTTGGCAAGCAGACGGAGATGCTGACAAAATATTTGGTCACTGTGGAATGTGAATTAAAAGTTAAAATGCTTAAGAAATTTTCTAGAGATTAGCTGGGTGGGAAACAATTTGATAGGAAGGAAGTAGTTAAATTTGTGAATACTAAGGAGAAGCCTTGTGTTAAAAATGAAGTAAGTCTATTTTAAAGAAATCTGATAGTACTTATGGAACTTCGGCTGAAGAGTTTTCTTCAGCCACTGAGACTGATTTATTCCCAAAAAGAAATTGATGAGTATTCTTAGACAATCAGAAGGGCTGGAAGAAAGCATCGGCACAGGAGGTTCTGCCCTAGAGACATTACTGCAATTAATGATGACCAAGTAACAAAAAATGTGAATGTCCATAATATATCATCTGTGTCATTGTCTTCTGTCAATATTGAATTATTAAACAAGGATTTGGGTTTTGTTCCATGTTATAATGTGCCAGAAGACATCTTTGTCGATTGTGTTTTCTTTTTGTAGATTATTAAATCTGAACTTACATTTTTTGGATAGACATGATCAAGAGAGTAGTACTTCTAGGTTTAAGTTCAAGCCCTCCACTTTTGCACCCCCTGTTAACAAATTTGTGACCAGCTTTCAGCAACAGTTGTTGAAGGAGTTGCATTATACGTATCATGCTCATTCTGTCATTAGGAATAATAACCAAGGTGAAATGGCAGGCTAGGAAAGATTTGGCTTCCAATAAACAAGTAATTAATAAGGCTGATAAAAGGGGGTGCTGTAGTTATATGGGACTGGGCCATGTACTAAGCAGAAGCCCAAAAACCGTTATTAGACCATCAGTAGTATCAAAGAATGTACCTGAATCCTACTTCAACATTTAAGATGGAAATTTACAGCTTTTTGAGGTTAGCAGTACAGGGTGGTGGTATTTCCAGAGAAATATTTTTTCAGTTGATAGTGCAGGATCCTATGAGACAATATTTGTATATTTTATCTAAGATTCATAAAAATTCAAATTGTCCAGCTAGTAGGCCTATTGTTTTTGATTAAAGGGCCTTTGACGGAACCATTATCTGAATTCCTTACATATTATGTAAAACCTTTGTTGAAAATGGTACAATCTATGACTCAAGATAATACTGAATTTTTGAACATTGTTGAACATATGCAATTAGAACATGTTTGGTTATTGTGTGCATTGGAAGTGAAAGATCTGTATGCTAACATTCCTCAGTGGACGAGCTTGTTGGTCTTAGAATGTTGGTTGAATAGGGCCTTAATTTATAGCCCGGCTTTCAACACATTTTTATTATGTTTGGATGAACATGTTTTACCAAAAAATGTGTTTTATTTCAGAGAGGAATGTTACTTAGAACTTAGGGGTATTGCTATGGGTACGTCATTTGCACCCATTTATTCTGACCTCTTTATCCGTTTTATTGAAGAACAGATTATTTATGACAAGTCCCATAATATTTATTTAGAATCTGTGGACATCTGGAGATGTTATTTGGATTACTGTTGGTTGGTTTGGAGGTCTGATGTTAACATATTTGTTGGAGTTTGTGGAATGCCTTAATGATAATAAATGGGGTATCCAATTCAGTATACATCATGACCCAAGACAGATTACATTCCTAGATGTCCTAGTTACTGTGGAGGAAGGTTGGACTTTGAGTAGTCGCATCTTTAGGAAGTTTCCCCAGATAAATACTCTTTAACAAGTGAATAGCTGCCCCCCCCCCCACATGTTATAAAAAATATACAAAAATCTCAGTTTATGAGATTAAATAGAATTTGTTCTTCTGAATCTGTATATAATACTGAAATGCAAGACATGATGAGGAGGTTTTGGGATAGGGGATTTAAGCAATCTGATATACTGAATGTTTGTGATTCAATAAGGCAAGTTAGTAGGGAGCAATTACTACAATACCAATTAAGAAAGGATCTGATTGGACCCCCTATGCTTGTCACAAATTTTGGTTGTAACAGTAGCTTTTTTATGGACTTGGTTCAAAAATACTGGTACATTCTACTGATGTATGATCGTTTAAAAAAGTTATTACCTGGCAGATGTTTTTTCTTTTAGAAGGGGCAAGACTTTGGTTGAATGGTTTAATCCCTATAAGAAAGGTGATTTAGCTAAACAACCTTTGGGACAGTTGACTTTAAGGGTTGCAGTAGTGAAAGGTTGCCATCCCTATGCTCATTGTAGTTTTTATAAATATGTTCCTAAGGCTGAGTGCTTTTCATCTTTTAACACATCAAAGGTGTGTCAAATTAATATTTTTAGGAATTGTGATACATATTGTCTCATCTATCTGGCCATATGCAGTTGTTCAGCATTTTATGCTGGACAAACTTCACACTCATTGAAACTCAGGATTTCGGAACATCTTAGTGACATTAGATGCGCAGGAGGATCCAGTGTTTATATAAACATACTTTACAGCATAAAACTGCAAGGTTCCATGTTGTTGTTATTGATAAAATTGTGTTAAACAGGGATACAAAATGCTGGCATACTATGTTAAGTAATAAAAAGAAAGGATGGATTATTAGGCTGGGAGCTTTGTTTCCTCCTAGACTCGATGAGAATTTGTAAGGGGTGTGTATTTAGGTCTTGTAACATTGTTTGTTGGTATTGAAGCACTGATGAAGGCTAACTAAGCCGAAACCGGTAGGCTGTTGTGGTGGAATAAAGCTATGTTTGCTTAGTAAGGAATTGTGCTATTTATATATCCATTCACCATAGTGTGAGGAGTGCTGGCTCGTGTGTTGGTACACTGCCAAGAAAGAGACAGCATATTATATAACCATTGTGAAGCCTGCAGTGGTTAAAGAGGAGTGGTACTTGCTTGGACAGTCCACTCCAATCAGAGCTTTAGGAGGGATTCCATTCCAAATGCCTTTGGCCAGGGTTCATTTTGACTGGGAGGGTGGAAAAAGAAGCAAGCAAGTAGGTGTGTTTGAGTATGTCCCTGCAGATGTCTTGATAAGGAATGATTTTGATAATGCAGTACTTTGTGCGCATGCAGTGACATGCAGTCAGGCTTGGAGATAGGCATGAGGGTCTAGTAGGCCAGGAAGACCCAGACAGACCACATTTCTGAAACCAGGACTGGTGATGTGGCTAATTCAGGGAGGGAGCTCCTCTGTAGCAGTGAGCCTAATGATGAACCATGGCTGCTGGTAGGTATTGATGTTCCCTTGGACAGGATGACTGCAAGGGCAGAGGTGAGTGGTAGTACTCAGGCCGATATTGAGGCACTGCTGTCAGAAGATACAAGACTTTCTGTGGAAGGGGAGCTGGGAAAAGTCACAAAGATAGAGTTGAGACAGGCTCATCTCTCAGACCATACATTACAAGGCTTGTGGGAGGTAGCTAGGTAGGCACCTGATTTTCAAGGAAAAGGGGAGTCTGTACACTGGAACAAAGGGTTACTGCAGAGAGAGTGGACCCCTGAGGGAGGTCTAGAAGGTGAGGTACTACAGCAGTTGGTAGTGGCCAGACCCTACCATCTGGCACTTCTAGCCATAGCTCATGACATTCTTTTTGCAGGTAATATGGGCATAAAGCATGCCAGTAGATGTAGTATGTATAACTTTTATTGGCCTGGGATTGCCAGGGATGTAACCAGGTACTGCAGGACCTGTGAGCAGTGCAAAAACTAGGCAAGGCAGGAGACAAGGTCAAAGCTCCTTTGATGCCTTTGCCTGTGATTGAGGAGCCATTTCAGAGGGTAGCTATGGATATTGCAGGGCCTGTGAGTATCCTAAGCTGCACAAGGAAGAAGTATATCCTAGTGGTAGTAGATTACACTACTAGATAGTCTGAGGCAGTGGCTCTGTCCTCCATTGAGGCAGAAAAGGTGGCAAATGCTTTGTTAGGGATTTTCAGCAGGGTAGGGTTTCCCGAGAGAAATACTGACTGACAGAGGTCCCAATTTCATGTCAGACCTGCTGCCTTGTCTGTGGGAGTGCTGTGGAGTGAACCACCTAAAGACAACCCCTACCATCACCAGACTAATTGTCTTGTGGAGAGGTTAAACTCTACACTAAAGACCATGCTACAGGCATTTGCAGACTAGTTTAAGAGAGTGGGACATATTTGCTCCATCTGTTGTTTGTAGCCCAAGAATCTACATTTTTTTCACCCTTTGATTGTTGTATGGGCATATGGTGAGGGGGCCTTTAGATTTGATCCATGATGAGTAGGAGGGTGAGTGTGAATCCCTGTAGGAGTCTGTTGTGGCATATTTCCTAAACCTCAGGACAAGGCTTAGGGAACTCATGGGCTTGACTCAGGAGAACCTGTCAGGAGCCCAACAGCAGAAAGAGGTTTGGTATGACAGGAATGCTCGAGCCAGAGAGAATGCTGTGGGACAGCAGGTAATGGTGCTCATTCTTGTCAGACACAATAAGCTGCAGGCAGCTTGGGAGGGGCCCTTCAGATTGGTAAGGAAGGGTCAGTGATGTTAACTACATGGTAGAACTGCTAGGCAGAAGGCAGAGGCACAGATTGTACCATGTTAACATGATGAAGCCTTACTGTGATGGGGGAGGCCCTTGTGCTGAGTATTTGCAAATGGAGGCAGGAGGAGCCTGTGCTCTATGACTATAGGGAGCCAGCCAGCAAAATCTCAAGTTACTGTGGTTGGAGCCTAGGGCTGCAGGCATGTGATATGACAGTGCAGCACTGTTATGGGGTCAGAAATGCCAGCAGATGGAATCTCAAGACAGGGACTGGGGTAACATATTCCCAGATAGGCTTATTTCTCTCAAGCCTCATTTCTCAAGGGTCACTTGAAAAACTAGCTTAAGTCCTCAAAGGGGGGAGAGGTGTGATGATAGGAGGTATTGCCAGCCATGCCATAAGTAGGGCAGTTGGATGTATGACTTGTGCCAACACAGCTGGAATTTTGTAAATAAATATATGTCATTTGTGTAGCAAACTGATTTGCACAGATGCTTGTGCTGAAAATGTATTTGTGAGGTTTGGTTGTGTTAAAATGTATCAACAATGCACCCTGCTAGAATGAAAAGAAATGTACATGTACTATTGTAACTGAATTAAACGTATATGTTTTAACAGAGGACACCGGGACAGTAAAGGTCAACAAGCTAGATTACTTTAAGAAAAATAAGGGAGTTGTAAACTCATTAAAACTTCACCCCACAGTGCTGAATAGGAAGAATTTAATCATTAGCGCAGTAAAAAGATGGGAGGCCCCAGGCACTGGCATAAACATTTAGATGTGTATTGTAGCTGTCTCTGCTAAATTCCTGACTCAGCTTCAAAGGGGGATACTGTGAAAACCTAGAGTCAGGTGACCAGATGAGGTAATTCTGCAAGCCATTTTGGATGTTATATTTTACAGGGAGTAATCTCTGAAGACGGAGTATTCTGTTTTGGGGAACATGACTAGAAAGAATGCTTATGTATTAAATTGTGCCTTGTTGTATCAGGTAAGTTATTAGGGAATAGTAATTCTCCTAGATTCAGTCAGGAATATAGTGAAGCCTAGTTTAAAATTTGTTTTTCTTTATTTGTCTGAGGCTGTCCATCATTGTTGTTTTCATTATTCCTGTGATTTGAACTCTGTGGTTTACTGTTAAATATATATTCAGTGTTTTTATGTTATTTAATTATTTATTATTAAATATATTTAAAACTTTTATTGTGGCTGGTCCATTTTAGAAAGTATTTAACCTTTGAGAGTGCTTATATTTATTTGGTGACACTGTGTGAGCCACTCCAGAAGGCCTAGCTGCCTTGACGAACTACTACCATTTGTATTAGTATTAATATTGCACAATGTAATTGGACACCCTTTGCTAAGGGCCTTAGAGTAGCTGATTGTGGAGTGTCTGGTGGCAGTGATAACTACCTTGTACTCTGGGCAGAAGGGGGCATAGCAGATAAATCTGTGCCAGCCATTCCCAGGGAGGAGTGTGTGTGTGTCTGTGTGTGTGTCTGTGTCTGTGTGAAAAATCAAATCTCACTGTGTGTATGTATGTATGTCAACTACTTCAAGCAGGGACACGAAGCACTAGGTTCGCAGAGAGGGTGCTGGAAGTCTTGGCTTGGACACTCGGTTGAGGACCTCACCCTACGGCTGTTATAGTGAGGAGTCTTATTGGGGACCTGGATGGAGACAGAGACATCCAGACCCTGGACTGAGTGTGTTCTCTGTGTGCTCTTAAGGGAAGTTGTGCTTGGTGCGGAGAGCTGCATCTGGAAATACTGTGTGCATCCATTTGTATTCCAATTGCTCGGCCCTCTCCAGTGTCAGTGGTGAGGATTCAGGCTCCTTGATTACTGGCCTAGCATGGGGACATCACACTCCTCACTGTATATTCTAGCTTATTTCTCCGCTTCACATGTAAATGGATGATATTAACAGTCTAGTATTTACCAAGGAAAACAGAAGATCCAGTCAACAGGTGTTAATGGGACATTCTGGAAAACATCTCTGTTTGTGTCTGTGTTGCACTTAAGTTTCTATTTTTTTATGTGGTACCCCTACCATTGTCCCACTCAGTGTAACACATACCAAGGAAGGAAAGAAGGCAGTAGCTGACTGGACAGCCCAGAGTGTTGACTGGCCAATCTGGTAAATAGTTCTGTGGATATGAAGCCTTGCACATACACATAGAAGAGTTTTTAGGTTCTTAGTGATGTGCCCAGCACTGATGGAATCTGCACATTTGTGTACATTGCATTTGTTTGCCAATGTCTATGGTAGTCAGCTATTATAGGAGGCTATGGTGTGCATGGCTTGATATGCAGAAAACCCTTGATTCTTACACATTGACATGTTGTCATTGAACACTGCTGTTACCTTTGTGCTTCTTCAGTTTCTTTAACCAGTGTTTCTCCTAAGTCGAAAACAAAAAGCCCTGGCTCCATGATATAAAGGGATAGAACCCTTACTATGACCCAGATGATTTGATAATGACTAGCAACTTGGGTGCTAGAGGAACCAGGGAAGGAAAGGTGGAAAGAGCAGCTTTGCTGGCTCCCCATGAATGGTTGGGAGTTTGGTCCACGATAGATACCTCCTTGATGATGGGGATGTGTAATCATAGGAAATATCTCTGAATAAGCTATAGCTTTGGGGGGTGTCGGCAAGCTGACACTGTGGCAGTGATGTGTGTGGTATCAGTGGCTCCACTCAGTTAGAGCATACCAAAAAATCCCTTGTAGCATGCAAAGTCAGCATATTGTGATGCTGCAAGATCCTCCAATCCACTTCCCCCTGTCTGACCCACCAGTGTTACAGTCCAAGCACCGGGAGATAGTACAAGAGACACCAAGGAAAAATGGTGCAGTTAGGCAGTTGATGGTCACTTTGGAGCCTACAAATTGGGAGGGGGAAAGTGACTGTCTGATCCATACTTTAGATATTCAGGAACAATTTAGATGCTATCCTGAAAAAAAAAGAAAAACAAAATAGTCCTACGTTTGATTCCTTCACTCTTCGTTTTCCTGCTTTATAACTCTGAGCAAGTCACTTAATCAGAGAGTGCGCCTGGCCTTCCATTGAAATTAGTTCTCATCTTAGATGGACAACCTGGTTAATTAAAAAAAAATGAAAGGCATACCATTCATTTGGTAAATGATATACTGGTAATGCACAAATCAAAATGCAGTTCATTGATATACTGATTTAAATACTGGCACACATCGAATCTGCCTATCAGCAGGGATCCAGATGGAGAGATGATAAAATTAGCAAGCCATCACTGCTAGTGTATAGAGGCAAGCATTTAAATGGAGAGGGCATGGTGGGATTCTGCAGTGACCATGGTCACATTTCACCACCCAGGGTGGGGTTAAGCTATGACAATATACCCCAAGGATTCAAAAACAGTCTCATGACTGCCTGAGTGACATCTCCTCCCTCTGGGCAGCCTTTGCCCCAGCACTAAGTGAGGGAGAGCAAATAGGCCATGTCTGACCTGGGAGAGGGGAGGGCTTGATTTTTAGCTGTGCTGACAAAACATCCATAGGAAAAAAATCAATTACAGCATTAGTTCAGGTGTGAATCTTTCACTTTATTCACTAGTTAAAACTGTTGCACTCAGTACTTACAGGCAGCGTATTTTCTGTATGATAAGTAACTGAAAGTAAAGTAGGAGAAAACTATGTGCTTTTTGCCTATTGTGTTGTTCAAAAAGTCAAAACAGGAAATTGCTGACATGTTGTAAAAGTGTGCCTAGTTTTAAGCAGCTGAATTTAATTTTGTAAATTTATAATAATTTCAAGAAATAAGTCTTCAGTACAAAAATATGTTTTATGTCAGTTATTGCAACATACTGTTGACATCTGTGACATCTCTGAAAAAAAACTACCAGAAGACCTTTAAAAAGTTTGTTATTTGGAGGGTTTTCCTCTCCCCGTGACTGTGGGGCTGTGCTTCTAGCATACCGTCTAACTAAATATACCAAACTCTAATGTCATGCTACCTCAGAGTAAAGAGAAAAGGTTTTACTGGAGAGCAAATAATTCTGTGTATTCCAAGGAAGCACAACCTTTACAGTTTCCCACACTAGGCAGTGCAGAGGGGGGCAAAACCACCTCCAAAAATGCACATATAATTTTATTACTTACTTTTTATTATGTTACTTTGCAGTTTTTAATGTGTCTCTCTAATTTTTGGTCCTTTCACACCAATTATCAAGTCTTCCCTCACCCATTTACCCATTCATTCCCCAGAGGCTGGCCAAGCCATATTGCCAGCTGGGGCAAAAGTCATGCTAGAATGAGCCATCATCCTTGGGTGGTCTGGATTTTTTTAATGACCTACTGTTTTTCTTCCCTCGTGTCTTCCATGTAGTGATGTTAATGCAGACAAGTGGCAGAGGAACATGCCTGTGCATACCCCTGATATTTTTTGTGGTAGGGTTGGAGTCTGTGTCTCCACTAAATGTTGCAGCCAACTAGAATCCTTTCTCTGTCAATCTGGGTTTATGAACTAGAAAAACTGCTACCCAACCACAGTGTCCTCCTTAGCCAACTCCTCAGGATTCAGAAATGTTAATCCAACCCAGATCAACTGCACTGTATTGAGGTCTCCACCCCCCCCCCCCCCGTTTTTAAAGTGTGTGTGTGTGTGTGTGTGTGTGTGTGTGTGTGTGTGTGTGGGCAGGCTTGCACACGTGTATGCTGCATTCTTTTTAAATACCATGCTTAGCATTCTTTGATTTTTATCTTTAACCTGTCAGGGCTATGTCACATACCTCAATTTTTTTTCTCCTTTATAATTTGTATGTGCACAGACACTGACAATTCATATGCATTTTGAGAAGAATAGATGGGTGCTGCCACAGAGTTTGAAGGTGCTTTTTATTGTGTTTTTTGCTGTCAAAAAAATAACTTCTGTTGGCTGGTAGTTTTACTGGCATTTGCTGCTTGTCTTCCCTAGGAAAGAGGCACCATTTTTGGCTTGACCATGGAACAGATGGTCAGTCCTGCAGTCAGTTCTTCTCCTAGCCACAAAGAGAAAAAGTTAAGCAAGCAGCCTTTGCCACCACAGCAGGCTAGCATTTGCCTCACCTGTATGTGAGTAACTCTACTGTGGCCATTTGATGTACCTCAAGCTACTACTCTTTTACCCTGAATCCCTCCGGTGTAGCACCTGCAGTCAGTATAGACTGGGAGTTAACCAAATCCTCTGCAGCTGTTAGAGTCCTCTCAGTTGGCAAGGGAGAGCCACTCTTGTCCATCCTGGGAACAGGGAAGGTTTCCGTCTTATGTCAATGCTATGCCCATCCCTCAGGAATCAGTGGCTGATATTAGTAAAATGGTTGGACCCATTGTTTCTGTCAAAAAGAAGCAGAAAGCCAAGCATGTATCGACTTCTCCTCAAATTTCTTTGGCTAAGACTAGTATGGGACTGGCTCAGGGTTTAATTCAAGCTATTGATCCTTCTTGTACAGTACCTTCTGGTAAAAGAAAGAGAGATGACTCTCTTCCTGAAGAGATTAAAGATTCTGAATTTGAACAGGAAAATTTAGGGACGGATTCAGGGTTTTGTCTTCAGATTTCTGATTCAGACTTAAAGGAGAGAGGTCTTTTCTGATTCTTCCCATGGGGGTTTATCTCTCTCTGAGACTATTGCTAGAATGTCCGTGTTTTCAGTAGGAGAACACTGAGGTTTCCCAGGCCCTCAGAAAATCCAAGTTGTTACAGAAGAATTTTCCAGAATCTACATCCATTCCTCCTGTCCTGTCTGCTTTAGAGGATATGTCTCTTACTGCCTACAGTTTTCCTGATAGTCAGACAGCTATCCCTAAAAAGCAGAGAGGAAGCATAAAGTTCCTCAGTCTTTTAAATATTTATACACTATTCCCAAACCTGACCCAGTAGGTATAGCCTTAGTTGACTCCACTACTGCTAAGAACTTAGTTAATTTCAATCCTACTTTCTAATAAGGATGGGAAAATTATTGATAGATATGGGGGGAAAGTGTATACATCTGCAACTTGTTTTTCAGAATTTTAAATTGTCAGGCTCATATCTTAGTTTATTCTGACAAATTCTGAAAGCGTGAGGAATGTTTGATCTACGTAAATAACTTGGCTTCTTCTGTTGCACGTTACTACTCATTGTTTACAGAGTGTGATTCCTTTGATGATACTTCCAGGGCTGTGGTCACCGGTACTGTTTTGAGGAGTTTTGCATGGCTACATTTTCAGAACCTCACAGATGATTTAAAAATTAGATTTTAAAATCTTCCTTAGATGTTTAGTTTTTAGTCCATGTGCTGCACAGGTGATCAAAAAGTGTGATGAAAGGAACAAGCTGATCCAGGGAGTCTGATTTTTCAGCTCTCCTTTTCCAAATTGTCCAAGGATTTTCTTCTTTTCCAATTTTGACAAGAAACAGACTAAACAGTCTCAATAAAAGTCAGGTAAACATGCATTTAAGCAGAAGTTTCAAGGGCATTCCAAAAAGATGTCTCAAACCTCCTAAAACCAAGGACAGTCTGACAAGTCTGAAAGACTGTTCGAGAGCTTGTGACCCCCTTCCACCCTGGCTCTTATTCTCTCCCAGAAAGTCTAAATCTCCATTGTTCTCTTTGGCAACAGATTGTTTCAGACAAATGGGTTTTCAAAGTCATTCAGCAGGGTTAAATATGACATTGGGAGGACAGTCCTCCTTTCCAGGGGGTCATTCGTCATACTACAGATCATAGGTTCATAGGTGTGTACTAGGCTAATGGCCCTGGAGCCTTTACAAGCCAAGCCCATAGGATTACCCTGGCATTGTGCCACCCAACCTTAGCCTCTGTCAAATAGAGCCACTGGAGTGATCCCCGGGGTGAATTTTCTATTTCCCATCCACTCACTCATCAAGATTTCTTTTGAAGAGGGCCAGTGAGGTGCTTCGCATGACATGTATGGGAAGTCTATTCCATAGCATAGGAAGTCTCTGGGTTATGAACCTGTCCCTCCAGCTTGTTCTGTTGATTGTGGTAATGCGGTTGAGGTCTTTGGAGCGTGTAGTGTGGATAGATTGGGATTTCTTTAGCTGTAGCATTTCCAGCAGAGCTGGGTCAGACATGGCTTTGTAAGTCAAGCAGATATCGACTCTAAGTAGGCGATATGAGACAGAGAATAGTTAGAGTTTTTTGAGTCTGAGCCTATAGGACAAGTGTTTAAGGCCTAAGATCCTCTTTGTGAGGTATTTTTGTGGCCTCTCCAGTTGTAGGTGTCTAGTGAGGTACATGCCAAATGGGGCATTGTACTTGATGATTGGCCTAATGAGGGAAGAGTAGAGGGAGACGATGACCTCTTTCTTCCTGGATGCAAAACCCTTAGTAATGAGATGTGCCACATAGAACTTTCTGACCACAGTGGCAGTGTGGTGGTCAAAAGAGAGGTTGCTATCAAGCTGTGTTCCCAGATCTCTTATGACACCTTCTGTGTTCAGTGAACTACCATCGATGTGGTAATTTATGGGAACCGGGTTTTTCCCAAAGGGGATCAGACTATTTTATTTCCTCCTATGCAGTCCCAAGGAGTGGTAGAACCAGTTCCTCCTTCCCAAGTAGGGAAGAGATATTTACTCAAGGATGTTCTTAGTGCCAAAGAAAGAAAAATGGTTAGAGACCAGTTCTGGATTTTTCTTTCCTGAACCTGTTTGCAGTAGTGCCCATATTCAATATGATGTCACTTTACAACCTGTTACCTCTTCTTTCTTATTCAGGTTTCCTTGTTTGTAATATTAGATTTAAAAAATGCTTATTATCAAATCCCTAGTCATCCATACTACAGGCATTTCTTTACGTTTTGTGTGTCTGGATCACATTATCAGTTCTGTGCCTTACCCTTTGAACTGTCCACTTCACCAATAGTGTTCACACAGTGTCTAGCTCTTATTATACCTCATTGCAGGTGTTCTTCGTGTTTCACTGTTGCAGTCATTACATTTGGGTAATCCTGCTGGCAGGTTGCCCTCAGTCGGCCTGAATTCCAAAGTCTTGGGTCCTGCGTCGGCTGCTGTCACCCCTTCCCTGACGTCAGGTCATCAGGGGTATAAAAGAAGCAGCCAACACCATTTTCTTCAGTCTTTCTTGCCGCGCGGTGCCCGAAGCAGAAGCAGTTCGCAAGTGCCGGTCAGCCGACTCCTGAGATTTTCATGTTCGAGTTTCAGATCCAAAGTCTTCAATAAAGCTAAGTACCCCATTGGGGAAACGTTTTTCTTGCTCCAGACCAATGTCAGAAAAAGTAAATAATTGTATTTCTTGTGGGAAGCAAATACCTCATAAGGACTTTCATTCTTACTGTATTCCTTGCCTAGGCCCTGATCACAACGTTTCTGGTTGTCGGTTTTGTGCTAGATTTAACCAACGCACTATTAAGCGTCGGTATGATTTTGCTTTAAACTATTTTGGATGCCGGTTCAATTATTCAGAAATGTCGGATAGCCATCCGACTACCGGAGTTCACAGAAAACTCAAAGAAAAGGAGAGAGATAGACAACTGAGGCCCAAAACCGACGACAAAGCTTCTCCAAAGCCAGTCGCCAGTTCTCAGTGAGGCACTTTCGCAGCCCCTGATGCCTGCTATTTTAGAGTCGCAGGCCGCTACCGAATCACGCGTGGAGTCGGCCATACCGCTGGAAACTCAAGGTATTGGAGCCTCTGATACTATTCCTTCAGATGGGTCTGGAGCCGCTGAGTAGGCACTGGCTTCTGAGGGTGTATTCAGACCTAAACATCTTTACATTAAACCAACTACAGCTTCAAAGGCAAAGACTAAAGCACCTTCTAAAGCAAAGAAACAAACTCAAGAGCCACGTGGACAGGCTTCTATGCCTAAAAAACAGATGCTCAAAATGGCCGAAGACTTGATTACCTTGATCAGGGGTTCCTATCCCCCTCCTGATAAGAGGCCTAGGCAAGAGACTGACTATAATCTTCAGATCAGGTTTCTATTTCTTCTGATTCCTCTTCTGATCAGGAATATTCTCTTCCCCCCATGAGGATTCTGATGCTGAAGAATCCATACCTTCAGCTTCTCCTCCAGAGGACTGTTCTTTTGGGGAAACCTTGCATACCATGAAGGGAGCATTTCCACTGGGAGAGCCAAGATTTTTCAGAATCTAAAAAGAGGCTCAGGGATTTCCTTTTACTACCTCAACACAGGCCACTAGCCATTCCACCTGTGTCAGACATTGTAGATGATGTGTTTTCGGAGTCTAGTCTTACCCCTGACTCCTTACCTCCAGCTCCTGTTAAGCCTGACCGATATTACAGGGTTCTTGACTCTCATAAATTCCTTTTTAAACACCCTGCTGCAGACCCGGAAACTATTTCACAGGGTTCCAAAGGAGTTGAGGCTTCCGCTGCAAAAAACCCAACCCCCTCTGACAGAGATTCTAGGGCTCTGGATAGATGGAGAAAAAAGGTTTACACATCTGCTACTTTGGCTATAAGGGCCTTAAACTGTCAGTTTCATATGCTCAAATATCAGCAACATGTCATGGCATTGCTTAAACAGAAAATGTTATTAAACTCTGAATGTGCAGAAAACAAGGAAATGCAGGATTTATTGCATGCAGCTGAACAAGTTGGAAAGCATACTTTGCAATGTGGTTTTGATGCTTTGGAGGCCTCCTGCAGGGCCGCAGTTACAGGTTCTGTAATTAGGAGGCATGCTTGGTTAAAGGAACAAAATCTGCCTGATCATGTCAACGTTAAATTATTAGATGCACCTTTACAGCATGATACTTTGTTTGGTGTTAAGGCAGAAGAGGTGTTAAAAGAAAATGGGGGACAAAGCTAAATCTATGCAAACTGTCAAAGATTTTTTACAAGTACAGCCACCTAGGTTTAGTAGACACTGGCCCACAAAGAATTGGTCCTTTCCTGTGTCAGACAGACCGCAAAGGGGCAGATCCAGACTCCTTAGAGGCAGATCCCAGGCGCAAGGTTCATACAGGTCAAAACAGTGGGGTGCCTCTACCTCCAAAGTTGGAGAAGACAAATCACAACCATACAGGAAACAGTCCCAATGACTTCCCCCTGCCTGCACCAAGCACGTATCCTCCTGGCAGCACCCTTAGGGGGAAAATTAGCACTTTTTTCTCAAAATTGGCTCATTATAACCCAGAACAAGTGGGTTCTAAATATTGTGACACAAGGCTACAAGTTCCATTTCCATACCCTGTCAAAGCCAAATGGCTGGCCAGATCTGCCAAAAAAACAATGGGCAGAGGCACAAAAACAAGTCTCATCCCTCATGGACATGGGGGCCATTCAACAAGTACCAGAGCAAGAGCAGGGACAAGGATTTTACTCAAGACTGTTCTTGGTACCCAGAAAGGACAAGGCCTGGAGACCAATACTGGACCTATCTATTCTGAACACATTCCTGGATATACCAAAATTCAAGATGTTGACTTTGCAGCAGCTTCTGCCCATGTTGGGCAAGAACGCTTGGCTTGTGACTCTAGACCTAAAAGAGGCATACCTGCATGTCCCAATCAGACAATTATGCAGAAGATACCTCAGATTCAATGCTGGCTGAATGCATTACCTATCTTCTGCACTGCCTTTTGGCTTATCTACTGCGCCCAGGGTCTTTACAAAGTGCCTGGCACCAGTAATTGCATTCTGCAGACAAAGAGGAGTACAAATATATCCTTACTTGGACAACTGCCTAATTCAAGCAGAGAACAAGGACATTCTTCTACAGCATCTGGCGCTTGTGAAAAGACTTCTGACATGCCTAGGGTACACAGTCAATGAAAAGAAATCAAAACTAGTACCCTCTCAAGAGATAATATTCCCGGGTGCAAACTTAAATACAACTGCCCAGATGGCTTATCTCATGCCAGACAAACAAAGGCAACTGACTACCTATTTCAAAATGTTGGCAATAAAGGCCCAGTTATCTGCAAGAAAAATTCTGCAGGCTTTGGGCTTCATGGCATCCTGCATCCTACTAATTCCATATGCAAGACTGCATATGAGAAAACTTCAATGGTACCTAAAACGTGTTTGGACTGAACATTGCCACAGCCTGGAAACAATGATTACTCTCATTCCCTGCCTACAACAGGAGTTTCGATGGTGGGCAAAGGCTTTTCACCAAAACAAGGGACAGCCATTTACATTACTCCCAGCCAGGCAGACACTAACAACGGATGCATCAGATTATGCCTGGGGGGCCCACATGGCAGGAAGATGCATTCAGGGCGCATGGTCCTCAACCCAAATGCATCTACATATCAATCAAAAAGAGATGCTAACTGTTCAGAATGCTCTGACAGCATTCAAGGACCTACTTCATCCGGAACAACTACTGATAAAGACAGACAACACCACAGTCATGTGGTATATAAACAAGCAGGGGGGCACACATTCTTATCCCTTTTGCAGACTAGCCATGGCTTTGTGCGACACCGCATTAACTTACCAAGTACGTCTGCAGGCACAATTCCTGCCGGGAAGGGAAAATATTTTGGCAGATGAACTAAGCAGAAACCTCATGGATCCCCACAAGTGGCAGCTGGATCCACAAGTCTTCAGCATGATAACAAGGAAATGGGGATGCCCGGACATAGATCTATTTGCCTCCCCTCACAACTACCAACTAAAAAGATTCTGCACAAGGACTTATCACAGACAAGCATGGAAAGTGGACACCCTATCTTTCAGCTGGAAAAAACGAATCAGTATATGCCTTTCCCCCACTGCCTCTCCTCCCTAAGGTACTCCTAAAGGTCAGACAGGAGAAACAAAAAATGATACTGATTGCCCCAGACTAGCCCCGCCAGTACTGGTTTCCAATCCTAAGGAACTTGTCTCGATGCCCAGCTTGGACATTACCTCAAATACCTCATCTACTGTCCCAGCAAAATAATCAGATCCTGCACAGCCAACTCAGGACTTTAAACCTGGCAGATAATGTAGTCATACAAAACACACCTCTCAGTAAAGCT
Source organism: Protopterus annectens (assembly GCF_019279795.1). Classification (NCBI taxonomy): domain Eukaryota; kingdom Metazoa; phylum Chordata; order Ceratodontiformes; family Protopteridae; genus Protopterus; species Protopterus annectens. The sequence continues at coordinate 1,240,626,960 of NC_056729.1, forward strand.
GTGATGGATGTCATTTTGGAAGCCAGAAGGCCTAGTATAGAAAATCTTATGCTGGAAAATGGAAGAGATTCTGTGCTTGGAACCAGGCACAAGGAACTGATACAGCTATGCCAAATATTCCTCAGATTTTGCAATACTTAACTGAGATGCTGGACAAAAGCCTGTCTTTTTCATCTATTAAAATTCATGCCTCTGCCATTTCGTCTCATAACAATACAGAGCCACCAATCTTTTCTCATCCCTTATTAAAGCAGTACCTCAGAGGAGCCAAAAATTTAAGCCCTCCAAGGAGATCACCATTGCCTGCATGGGACCTCAACTATGTCTTGGAAAAACTCTCCCTGCCTCCTTTTGAGCCAGCTGCTACTGCTGATATAAATGTTTTATCTTGGAAAACAGCTCTGCTCCTAGCAATAACTTCTGCAAGACGAGTTTCAGAGCTACAGGCACTCATGGCTGTGGAACCTTTTATCATTTTTTATCCTGACAGGGTTTCTCTGAGGACAAACCCAACATTTATGTGTAAGGTGGTGTCCAGTGTGGCTCTTAACCAAACTAGTCATCTGCCAGCTTTTTATCCAAATCCACAGAACAAGGGGGAGAGAATTCTGCATTATTTGGACGTACACAGACAGCTTAGATTCCACTTGGACAAAACCAAAGCTTTCAGAAAAACAGAGCAATTACTAGTAGCATATGCTGCAGGATCACAAAGGCCATCTCAAAACAGACTATTTCAAAGTGGATAGGCCACTGCATTCGTTTCTGCTACTTACACCATGGCAAGCCAGTGCCTAAGGGCATTAGGCCACATTCAACCAGAGCTGCAGCCACTTCAGCAGCCTTTCTCAGGGGAGTACCAACCAAGGACATTTTAGAGGCTGCTACTTGGAGTTCAGTGCACACCTTTACAAAGCACTATCATCTGCCACTCTACTCTAAATCCAGGGCAGGCTTTGCAACTGCGGTGTTGCAGGGCCTCATAGCCGCTCCTAATGCTGTTTAGCTCCAGCCTCCCAACCATAGCTTTGGGACTCTACCCAAATGTAATGACTGCAACAGTGAAACACAAAGAACATAGTACAGTTGTTTACACTTACCATAAATGTAGATGTTCGAGTGTATTCACTGTTGCAGTCCAGGTTATCCACCCGCCATCCCTCTTTTATCTACTGGGACTTTTCTTTCCTTCTCTGATTTATACAACCTATGTGGTGTATTTGCTTGTAGTTGAAGGTAAAGTTTATATTGGTGTATGTATTTATATATATATATATATATAAATTTTGGTTACCCTTTTAGGGGGCACCTGACATCTGGGGCAAGAAAAACTGAAGAAAATGGCGTTGACTGCTTCTTTTATACCCCTGACGACTTGACGTCAGGGAAGGGGCGACAGCAGCCGACACAGGACCCAAGACTTTGGAATTCAGGCCAACTGAGGGCAACCTGCCAGCAGGATTACCCAAATGTAATGACTGCAACAGTGAATACACTCGAACATCTACATTTATGGTAAGTGTACACAAGTGTACTTTTTCAGGGTATCCACATTTTTCCATATTTAGATGACTTGTTTATCTTTGCAGAGTCTTTTTTAAAATGTCAGGAATCTCTCTCATGGGTAACAGATCTCTTGCACAAGCTTGTGTTCCATAAGAGCATTCAGAAGTATTTCTTGACTCCCTCACACAGGATTGTGTTCTTTGGATGTCAACTAGACACCTTAGTTCAAACAGTTTTTATTCCACATGAAAAAAATAGATTTTTATCTAGGTTCATGTGAGATTACTAGGCTAACGGCTTAAGGGCCTTTACAAGCCTAGCCAATATAACTTGATTTTACCTAATATATGGCCCATTGAGGCAAGAGAATGGCATGGATTTGTGTCTGTGCATTGATTATCTTACAGATTTTAAGGTTTTTCCACTCAGACTTTGGTCAGTGTGAGGGAATACCTCAGAATTTTGGGTGTCATGGCATCTATGCTTCTCACGATACCACTGACAAGACTCCACATGATAGATACAGTGGTATCTGAAATCTCTTAGGTCCCAGCATCAAAACCCTTTACGTTTTCATATCCCAGTACTGGGGTTTGTCAGAAAAGAAATTTTTTGGTGGAGACATTAGATATCCTTAACTCCAGGTATCCTCTTCTGTGTCCCTGCTCTAAAGCAGTCAGTCAACACAGACACTTTGAACTTTGCTTAGAGAGCAGTTTTAGAAGGGATACAAGTGCCAAGGGGTGTGGGACACCAGGGATAGATGCAAGCACATAAATATCAAGGAAAGATACTTGCCCTAATCAAGGCACTCAACTCTCTGAAACATCGTTAGTCCCCAGGACCCCTTCAAGTGGTTACAGATGAAGCTGTAGTCATGTGGTACATCAACAGGCAAGGGGGAACCAGATCATAACCCCTTTGCAGACTAGCCATGTTAGCTTGAGCTCTAGCTTCACAGCATAATCTCACTCTGCAGGCAACCTTTTGAACCAGTTAATTTGGCTGATTTGAGGTTCTTAACATGGAAAACAGTTTTACTGATTGCTGTGACCTCTGCAAGAAGGGTATTTGAGTTGCAAGCTGTTATGGTAAGTCATCCTTACCTAATTTTCCATATGGACAGAGTTTCTTTGAGAACTAGAATAAAACAAAAAGATCAGGAAAGCAGTTGTTTGCCGAAGTACTAGAGTCTTTCTTAATTTTGTGGATTTTACTGGCCTTTTGTTGTTTTATTCAACGTTTTTTCTAGTTTGTGGCTCTTTATTTCTTTGCGAACTAATCCCTCTTTTATGCCTAAAATGGTATCCAAATTTATTTTAAGCCAAACTAGTCATCTCCCTGTTTGCTTTCCTGAGCCTAAAACTGAGGGAGAAAGGATACTCCATACCTTGGATGTCCACAGACAACTCTGGTACTATCTTGACAGAACCAAATATTTCACATCTTTAGATCAGTTGTTCATTTCTTGCGAAGGTAAAAAGAAGGGACAACCTATTTTCAACTGGTTGTCTAAGGTTATTACCTCTTGTTATACTCACCATGACAAATTTATTCTGGGTTCCTTTCACATAGTCAAATTTGTTTGAACCTTATATGGTCGAGACCATAAGCTTGAACTTGTCCAAATTAGAGCGTTTCAATGGAAATCTCCATAAGGGGAGGTTTCCATTCTGTTGAATGAGGTGCGATCTCGGAGTTGGTATATTTAAGTAGCGGGGGTGTGGGGGGTGCAGGGGGCTTGCACCCTGTTTACAACAGTTTATGTTTTTCCCCCTTTTTTTAATTCATAGTCGAAGTTATGTAACTTTGAACGGAATGGTTCATACATTTCGTGTTCGAAATTATAAAACTTCAACTATGTGATATAGACCCATTTATTCCAGGCAGAGTCAAGACCCACTTTATCAGGGCCTTGTCTTCATTTATGGCTTTTTGGAAAGAGTTGGATTCTAGAAGTATTCTAGAAGTCGCTACTTGGTCCTCTGTAGATACCTTTACAAAGCACTTTATGCTTGATTCATTCTCTAGGTCTAGATCAAGTAGACACTTCTCCTTCCTCCTCTCAAATATATGTAGCTATAGTAATCTACCCACATGGCTAAGGCTACTGCACAGTGATCAGTATGGAGAACATAGTACAGTTGTTTAAGTTGAACTTACTATAATAATAGATCGAATGATCACTGCTGCAGTAGCCGCTCCCTCCCTCTATTCCACTTGTTTTTTGGTGTGTGTTTTTATGCCATGGTGTGGACTTTTATTTTTTTGTTATTCCTAGCATTATCCTTTCAGGGCTCAGCCTCCCTTTCTGTACTGGCAGGAAAGCTCTGAAGGGCTTTACGGCTAAACTTACCTTTTATTCATCTCGTCTCAAGACAGTTTGGGAATGTGTAAGGATGCCCTGAAGCTTTGGAAGCTGGCCAGCTGTTATATCATTGGTAGGATATAATATACATAGCTAAGGCTACTGCAGCAGTGATCATTCAAACATCTACTGTTAAAGCAAGTTCAGTTTACACAACTGGACTTTCCAGAATAATTTCTGCTAAGATTGAGAGTCCTGCTGAAGATGTAAAACAGAGAATCTATAAAAAATATTTGCAAACCTTCCTGCATCAAGGCATCTTAGGATATATGCACATTTCAGAGGAGGCAGAGAAAATAAAAGTGTTCTAGCCCACTGACTTTAGAATGCAGTGTACAATATCAGACAATGTCTTTAATAATGCATTCCAGCCTATAAGCCAGGTTGTAGTAACTATAAATATGTTTCAGTGTTCTTTGGGCTCATCAGTATAACACAAAGTGAAGACCTTTACTATATTCTGAAACACTTGTCTTAACAGAATTCTGATGTATGTTTATTTTAGGCTTATGCACAAAATTAAGGCTAAAGCAAAATAATAGAAAAAAAAGTCTCATAGCAGATGCATGCAGAACCCAGACTGAGAGATCCTAGCTAAGGAATGGGTGAGTCACAGATTTCTCCAGAAAAAAAGTTTTTACAGTACCCTGGCATTTGAATACATTAGTTGCCAACATGTATGCCCTTGTCTTGGCTCTTGAGTATAGCATACCTGGAAAGCTTAGCTGTGTTCTGAAACGCCCAGATTATAAAAAGGCTGTTGTACATTTACTTCAGGGGAATAATCAGAAGTAATGTTGACAGGTGAATATATAAAATCCCAGATATTATTTATCTTAACTGAATATGTGATTAGGTGTGTTGTGGTTTTTGTGGAAAACACTTGAACAAAATGAAGCATTAATCAATTCCACAAAGAAAGAAACCAAAAGCAGCAAAAAAGATAATCTAAACTGATCATCATTATTCTGTTGTGATTGAATTACTTGTATATAAAAAAACTCAGTACCTTCTGATTATTTTACTGTGTAGACCGCCCTTTAGATGCTTCTAATTGGTAATAGTTGCAGTGCAAGTCTGTCACTCTATGCCTTGTTGAACTTTAAGATTTAAACTTTTGAGTGCTCAGAGCATTATCTGGATTCTTCAGAATTAATTAGCATTTGCATTTCTGCAGCAAGTCTTCATTTCTGTTGCGGTATTGAACCAGGTATCTAGTTGAGACGTGTGTCAGTGAACGGCACATCTCACAGAGGTCTACAACACTCACACGACAGGTCCTGTTTTGCTGCCAATTTCCTGATATAATTAGCATTTTCTCCCTGTAGTAAGCTAAAAGCTAATGAGGGAAAACCAATGTATGATTTGCAGCCCTATAAAAACAAAAAATTGTGCTCTTTAAATGTAAAGCCATGAACATAACAGTAATGCTTCAAAGCTAGAGCCTTTTTTGACATTATATTTCAGTGCTGCCTTTGTTATATTTATTTATTGCAATTTGTTAACTGGGAAAGTCCATTGGACCTAAATGAGCCCATTTTCAATGCAGGCCCGGGGAGAAAATCTCAAAACAGCAAAACAATATTGACAATATTCAGAAGTAAATAACACAAGTAGAGCATTTTAACATATTTACAGTAATTAATGTTCAAGTAGTGCAATTCATGTGCAAGTAGTGCATCATATATGGAGACAATAGAAATATACATCCAATTATTATTTTTAAGGGATTATATTTTAGTGATATACTGTTTATTACCAACAAAAAAATCCACTGGCAGGGCACAAGTTTTTGGGTAACCTTGTAGAGAATGCAAACCACTAAGAGCATCTTAGTTGGCAGGCACCCTAGTTCCATACATGGGTAGAGTTATTATGCAAAACTGAGACAGGATCAGATGACCATTACCCTAGTGGCTGTTATTTTTGAAACACGGCGGTACCAAGATTCAGATTTATCGCAAGAAGTTTAACGAAAACTATGTGAAAAATAATTTGTTTGAAATTATGCATCTTGCATTTTGATAGTGTAAATCAGTTTCCATGATACTGAATCATTTTATTGGCACTGTGCAGTAGAAATGTCATTTGAGAAAGGCTGCAAAAGGGTAGTTCTGTCATCTCTTACTGGGAACAATAATGTATAAAGGTTTTTATTTTCCTTGTTAGTATTAGATTAGAGGCTTTAATATTTTCTTAGCATAACTCTCAAACATCCTTGATTTTGCCTCAAATTTTTGCCCTGTCCCTTATAAAATTTTTGATTTTCCTGGTAACTCAGAGGATTACAGTCAGTAATGACCGACATTAGAGTGTCATAGTACTTATTGTCCAGACAGTGCATGTTGATGCAAAGCCTGTTGTTTTACCATTGACTTTTTAAAGTGAATATTTAAACCTTGTCCCTGATTTTGGGTCTTTGTTCCCTATAGGATTCGTAGGTTTATACTAGGCTATTGACCACCATGGTCTTTATAAGGCTAGCCATGCAACCCAACCCAGTTGTGCCCCCCGAGTTCCTTGGATGCCTATGTGGTGGAGTATGTTTGTAAAGAAGTAGATTATAGTTATGTGTAGGGGTATGGTAATTGGGAATTCATTTTTGCTGTTGACTTCTGTCCCTCAGAGACATGGCAGCCAGACTGGGAGTGAATTTGTGATTTCCCATCTAGTGGTCAAGGTTTCATTTGAATAGGGGTAGGGATGAACTTTGCTTCCCATAGATGGGGAGCTTATTCCATATTGCAAGGATCCTTTGAGGCAAATATCAGTCTCTCCAGCATATTCCTTTAATGTTCCAGGTAGATATTAGGTCGTTGGATCTAGTGTTTCTAATACTTTTTGTTTTATGAATGTGCAAGAGATCCATTAGAGGTGGATCTGAGGCTGCCTTATATGCTAGGCATAGATTGCCTCTCAGTAACCTGTAGGAGACTGGGTACAGAGATAAGTCCTTAAGGCAATTTGTATAGGGCATGATATTCAGGTACAGAGATAAGTCCTTAAGGCAATTTGTATAGGGCATGATATTCAAGTCCTTAAGGTGATCTGTATAGGGCATGATATTCGTACCCTGGATTCTTGTGGTGAGGAACCTTTCAAGGCATTCCAGCTGTTACAAGTGCCTAGTTAGGTAATGCAAAAGGAGGCATTGCACTCAATGATAGGTCTGATAAGGGCTGAGTGGAGTTGTACTGTAACATCCTTGGACCTGGATGCCATACCCTTGCTTATGAGTTAGGCAACATACAATGATTTTCTTACTGTCTTGGCTATGGGTTGGTCGAAGGCCGGATTACTGTCTACATATGCTCTCCTCAACTATCAGGTTAACTCTTAAGGGTGTTTTATTGATGGAATAATTAGCTTGGGTGGACGATTTCCCAAAGGCCATTCAAATGTATTTCTTCACATTGAGTTTTAATGCCATTTTTCACATTGAATTTTAATCTGTGGCTTTGGCAACAGTCATTTGTTTGTGTTAAACTCTCTTGTAGGATGTTGCTGTTGTGGGAGTAATCTATAATAGCTCCCAGTTTGCAGTAATCTGTGAACTTTCTGAGCCTCAGGCCTTTGACATTAGCCTTTACCTCCAAGAAATAGATGCCAAACAGGAGCAGGCCCAACATGGAGCACTGGGGTACCCCACTGGGGACCAGTCTCCTGGTGGAGGTGGTCTCACCAATCCTGGCTTCCTGGGTCCTAACTGTGAGACAGCCAGAAGTACAGGGAGTTATTAAAGGATTTATGTCTAGTTGTGAAAGTTGTTTGACAATGCCTGAGTGGGAACTATATAACCACGAACTAAATAAATAAAATGAGAACTGGTGCAGACACGGACGACTTCCAACACAGCTCGAACAAATATACTTTTATTGCGATAAAAATCTTCCACAGGTTACATCCACAGGTTAAGCGCTTTCAACTGCCTAAAACACAGTCTTCATCAGAACCAGATACCTTGATAACTGCCCTGTTTATATATTAAATACTTGAAAAAAAGGCGCCAACTTATTTAAAGCTATAGCTCTCCATAATTCAATATTATAATATATAAATATATAAATATTTAAATAATTAGTTCAACTCATCCAAAATACTAAATCAAGTATAAAACACAATATGTACATAATAAATCATGTATATTGAAATATAGTAAATTATACTGTAGTTAATATAAAAAATATAAAAATATAATATGATAAAATAATAATCATATTGCATTTTAACTATTATTTAAAAATTAATAAAAATGTTAAAATGGTATCACACTACATATAAATTTCATTAAATTCATATCTACTATACACATATATCTACTATAAAATGTAATACTTAGCCTAATATTAAAAAAGGTTTAATACTATCATTAATACCAAGTTGTCTAGTGGCATCAGTATATATTTGCCACTTACTTTCTTTCAATGCTAAGGACGTTTTCCAGTCCCCTCCATATAAATGACTGGTAATCTGGTCAATTATAGCAAATTTAAGTAAATGCTCTCCACCTTTCTCTTGTATATGCTTAGATAAAGCATTATTCTTATCCTGTACTTGTATTTTATAATAATGTGCCTGCCCTGCATTTTACATAGGCAAAACAGAGAGGCAATTGAAAAAACGTATCTATGAACATTATTATAAAATACAAGTACAGGATAAGAATAATGCTTTATCTAGGCATATACAAGAGAAAGGTGGAGAGCATTTTTTTAAAGTTGCTATAATTGACCAGGTTACCAGTCATTTATATGGAGGGGACTGGAAAACGTCCTTAGCGTTGAAAGAAAGTAAGTGGCAAATATATACTGATGCCACTAGACTACCTGGTATTAATGATAGCATCAGTATTAAACCTTTTTTAATATTAGGCTAAGTATTACATTT